>NW_027556180.1:105149098-105486598 GCF_003287225.1 Phascolarctos cinereus
CATATGCCAGAAACTGTGCTAAGTCCTTTGCAAATCTATCTCATCTGATCCGCAAAGCAACCCGACAAGGAAAGTGTTATCATGAACCACATCTTACAACTGATGAAATTAAAGCAGTCAGAGAATAAATTACTTGCCTGATATTACACGAGTCCTAAGTGTTTGAGGATGAATTTGAACTCAAGGCCCCCTGACTCCAGGCGCCACGTTCTATCTACTGTGTCACTCAGTGGTCTTGAAAAATAAATTACATAGCATAAAGAAGGAATCAAATGGAGGAAAATTATAATTAACACATACATCATTTTAAACATTATACAAATATTTCCACTCATTTCTTAAATGATTGAGTCTCAGAAATGTTTGTGACTTGCTCACAGTCACTAAATATTTGATTATTCATTCTTTGATGCACGCATTCAAAAATGATTTGTTAAGCATCTACTTTGTTTAAAGCGACAGGTATATAAACATGAGGAAAAGAATATAACAACTGCTCTGAAGCTGTGTGTACTCGTGAAAACAATGAGAAAACAAATAAGTAAACATAGAATAGACTTAAATACTTAATTGAATTTATCTCATCAATTTGAAAGTACCCTACAACATTTCAGATTGCAATTCATCCATGCCTGTTCATCCTATGAATGTTTTGTTTATATGTCCTTGTCCCTCCATAAATTCAACACAGGTGCACCACTTCAAGATGCTGGAGTCTCCCTTACTATATGTGTATATAGACATATATAAATATAAATATATTCATGCACATTTACATGCACACAATCTGTATCTATATACATATATATACTTGTATTAATATGTTCATATATTCATGGACACATATACAAACAACATAAATATATAAAGTAATTTCTATGGAGACATCAATAGCTAGAGGTTATTAGCAAAGATCTAATATAAGAGACTGGAGGAGAACTGGGCCTTGAAGACTACATTCCAAAGAAAATATTTCAAGATTTTACCAACTTAATGGATAGAATTATTGTGTTCTTTTTTGTTGAAGAGGATTAAAGCCTGTCTTTGTTTAATGTGTAGATAGAGATAATAATGATCAGTCTTGTATAATTTGAATGATTGAGATCCTACTTCTGACCAAAGATTACTCCCCCATCTTTCCCCATCCAAACTATCTGAAATATAGCTGCTTTTACACTTGAAACACGGCATAAAAAGGGACATTGGTGTAGAGATAACCCTTTTAATACATCCACAGAGCTCACAGGGAGCAGTTAAAACCTTTCTTTGCTTGCTCTGAAGTGGAGGAAGAGATCTCTCTATCAGCCATCTCTCAGGGAGATGCAACATACCACAGTAGAATAAACTTATTTTTCCTCCCTAGTTTTAGTATTAAGTTTACTGAACTTTCCAGAATGTCATAGACAAGGTAGTGAAATCTGAATGTCCTTATAACCAAGGCATTTTCTTTTTTTTTAACATCAGCGGTTTATCAAATATGAAATATGTATTACTCTTTATTTTCTCTCTTGACAGATGAAACATACTGGGTGAGTCGCTGAGGAAAAGATGACAAGCGTACATGGCACATCAACTTCAAACTATAACATTTGCTTTGATGTAATGGAGATGGAGTCAAAGTAATTGATTATTATTTTGAACTCCTTGAATTTCACTTCAATTATTTTTTTCAAAGAGTTCTATTAATTTAATCATAAATGAAATCTTTCTTTTCAAGACCTCTAGGTTTAGGTCCTTTTGTCCACTTAATAAATATTCATTTTTATTTCTTTCATGGACACTTTGTAGATATTAACTTTCAGATCACTATTTAGATGCCACAAGGGAATATTTCTAATGAAAGATCTTGAAAAAATTTTTCCCTTAAAATTATGCACATTACATTTATATGAATAGTATGAGATTTTAAAAGAGGAAGTGAAAAGATTTCTGTAATGCAAATTCCTTCCACTATCTTAGAATTATTTTTACTTCTAGAGACAAGGAGTGGGAAAAATCATTCTGGGAATATTTACCCATATCAATGCCCGATTTTGCAGCAATTTGGCAAATGTTTATTATGAACATACATATGTACATATATTGTGTTTGGCAAAAGAGATGTAAAGAATGAAATTGTTTTCTCTACCTGAAAAGAGCCTAAGTTGTGATAAGACAGATATAGAAATTAATTAGAACATAAAATGAAATAATGCAAATATAAAGGAAAATTATTATGTGCCATAAAAGATTAGAGTACATTTCTATTCTTGCCATTATAGGCAAGATTTTAAAACATTCTTCCCAATTAATTACTTTTGTTTAAGTGTTTTATTTACAAGAGAATCATTTGTCAATATATTCCTTCTCAAGTAATTCTCTCTTATTAAAAAAAAAACTGAAATCTTCCCAAATCCATAATTCAACCCCTTCTGACAGCACTGTATAACAATCAACACCCACAGTCCCATACTTCTACACTGAGAAGAGCAAAATATGTTTCCTAAATATTTTGCCTGGGACTAGCCTTTGTTCATTTCACTTCTCAAAGTTTAACAGCATTTTAGTGTTGTATTCATTAATATTATTATGTTCATTGTACATGTTGTATATTGTATATAGCTATTGTTCTTTTGGCTCTCCCCTCTTTTTCATATGTATGAAATATAGCACATAAGACTCATAAAGTTGGAGAATATTGGCAATGACACCAAGAGAAAGCAACACAGCTCATTTCTCTTATATAAGTACTCTAAAAAAAAAACAGTAGAAGAGCATAAGAGTGAGTGCTGATCAGGAAATCCAAGGACAAAAATCACTGGATCCATTTTCCTATCCAAGATCATAAAAGAGTGAAAGCCAGAATTTTATAAGTACTGGGGAATGGGTGCAACCAAAAAGTGCTCCTCCCTCATCCCCAGAAGTCTTCCAGTGTATTAACTTGGACTGAGGTCTGCAGCTATGCACCAGTACAGTGAATCTTTGGTAACCCTGTAGGTCTATTGCTCAGTCCTCAGCCTAAGAACTGGCTATAGGCCTGAGGCCTATAGCTAGCTACATACCTAGTCAGGGAGTATAGACCAAAGATAAGCCTGCCCCTCTGTTGCTTTCAACCAAAGAAGACTTTGAGCTGGATGATTGGTGCTGGGACCATCAGTAATCTATTAGAGTTCCAACTCTAGTTGGAACTAGTGATTTTGCAGGTGTATAACACAGGCTCCAAACAAGCAATAGGGTCTACAACTCTCCAAAAGGGAGGACAGTGATTAGAGCATGATACAGATTAAATTATATCTGACATACAGTTTGGGGAATCTATGGTGCCCATAGTCAACAATACTTGGGATGCTCCAGGTCTTGAGGCCTCCACATTGAAACACGAAGTACTAAGGCACTGCCCAGCGTAGTACCTCCAGAAGTTCTATCCCCAAGCTCTCACCAGATGCTAAGGCTGACATTCCTCAAAGACTCATCCAGAGAAAGTGGCCATAATCTGTCCTCTGGGTACCACTGGCTCTTTGAAAAGAACACAGTTTTTTGGCCTGGAATGCTAGGTACAATTCTTCTACCTGGAAGGCTGTATAGGTCTACCTTCCAGGAGTTGATACCAAGACTCTGGATTCACTTCTCCTTCCCCTCAATAGCATTCTCCACAGCCACATGGCTATACAGTTACCTTACAACACCTCACTGTCTCCCAGGGTCAGAGACAAGCCCCTTGGGGCTGGAGGTTAGCAATCTGATGCTACTCCTGATGTTCTTCATGCTGTCAGTGCTTTGGTACCACCAAATCCAGTACTGACCACTTTTTTTCCTAACTGACACATTCAGCCTAGCTAGCCTCACATTGCTAGTCAGTCTCCTGGCATTTGTAATGTCCTACCACAATGCCAGCCTGAGCCCACAGTTTATGCCATTCTGGATCATATTTTAAGAAGTCACAGCAGGAGCTGCTTGGACATTTCTCTTCTCCCTGCCTTGGAGTCTAGCTTTTACAAGAGAACCATAGGGGCCAACAGAGCCTTCTCCTTGTGATCAGCACCATTCCTGGCAGATTCCTAGAAGTGTTGGCACAAACCCCTCCTTCCCCCTCACTAACAGCCCCCTCACTAACAGCTAGTACATCCCAGACTGGCAGCAATTTTCCCAATCTTGGGGTCAGGAGACCCCAATTTTGGGGACCCTCCTTAATACCCTGGCTACCCTCCAATAACATAGCTGCCAATATACTCTGCTAAACACACACAGAGACTGATTTTGGAAGGTCCAAAGACTCTATAAGACTTGTACAAGGCTGAGCTATATGAGCAGGTGATGTTGGGAGATGGAATGTTGTGGAACAGCTTTTGAAGAAGGAAACAACATTTCAGATTAAAAAGAAAAAAAGTGTGAATTCCCATTGCCATAAGATGTTTGTAAATTTTTCGAAAGTTTAAGAAGGAGTAGGAGTTGGGGAAGTGCTGCTACAAAGAACAGTACTTAACCCACAACTTAGAATTAGCTGAGGAGAAAGAGAGGCATGCTACCTACCCCACTGCCTCCACTTCAGCACTGAGAGACTGCTTTAGAAGTAGAAATTATTGGTTCAATTCCCCATGCCCACATTTTTAGCAGCTGTGAGATTTGGGGCAAGTACTTTGACCTCCCTGGCCCACAGTTTCCTCTTCTATAAGATGGAGATAATAATGGTTGTACTATGTGCTGCAGAGGGATATTGTGAAAGATGTGCTATATAAATATGACCTGTTACTAAAAAAGGGTGAAGGAAGGGTAAAGCATATAAAACAACATTATACAGGCCAAAAGAATAAGGAAAATAAATAAATTTCAAAGAGAAGCCAAGGAACTTATTTTAATTGATATTATTACATGAAGCAAAATGAGCCATTATTATCTGATGAAAGAGAGAATCAGACTCCTCATAGACCATGAGAAACAGGATGAAACTATGGAATTATTGAACATAGAGAACTCACATTAGAATTATGAACACATTTACTTCAGAAATCAAAGCCTTCTAAACAGAATTTAAAATAGACATCACAAAATCAGAAGAAAAAAATCAGTAGACAACATAGAATCTCTTTTTAAAAAAGTAGTAGTTCTGAGAGAGACAAATATAATGCTGTGGCTCTCAGAGCTTCTAAGCACTGAAATAAATGTTCATATTATAATGATCAAAGTTTCATTATACTTCATTTTCTAAAAAGAGAGATTGACCTACATAAAATAGGATCAAAACACAGTAGATTTAAGACTTTTAGGGGGAAAAGAAAAAGTAAATAAGAAACATGATAGGATTTAGAGGAAAAAAGAAAGGAAGTAAGGGGCTAAATATTTAAAGAGAAATTAGAAGATAAACAGAAGTGAAGGTAGAAGAAACTCACAGAATCATAGAATTTGATTGTGAAAGAGGCTTTAGTGACCATCTAGTCCAAATCCATACACAAAGGAATTTCCCCTGAGCTGGTGTTTATCCTTGTCAATTTTAACACCTATGCAAACATCCAGTGCCCACCTGCAAACTATGGGTGTCCCTCAAGATTCCCATCCTGGGTTCTCTTCTCCCTTCTTGTTATATTAATTTTCTTGGTGTATTAATCAACTTTCTTACATAAAATTATCGTCTCTATGTAAATATTTCTCACATGTATTTATCCAGCCCTAACTTTTATCTTGATTTACAATCTCAGTACCTACTGGATATCTCTAAATGCATGTCCCATATACGTATGGAACTAATCATATACAAAATAAAGCTAATTATCTTCCTTCCACTTAACTCTACCCCAACTTCTCTATTATCAATGAGGACAGCACCATCCTCTCGGTCAGCTACGTTCAACATCTAGTTATCAATCTTGATGCCTCAGTCTCTGGAGTCTTATTGATTTAATTTTGCAACATCTCTCTTATATATCCCTTCC
Source organism: Phascolarctos cinereus (assembly GCF_003287225.1). Classification (NCBI taxonomy): domain Eukaryota; kingdom Metazoa; phylum Chordata; class Mammalia; order Diprotodontia; family Phascolarctidae; genus Phascolarctos; species Phascolarctos cinereus. Next base: position 105,155,005 of record NW_027556180.1, read on the forward strand.
TTTCTCTGCCACTGACAACATTTTTGTTCAGACCCTTATCACCTCATCCCTAGACTTGTAATATATCCTTCTGTTTAGCAGCCCTGCCTGAAATACCTCTCTATTCCAATCCATCTTCGATTCATCCATTCAAATTATCTTCTAAAGTGCAGGTCTGATCATATCAACCCCCCCCCCATTCAATAAATTCCATTGGTTCCTTACTTCATCTATAGCAAATATAAAATGCTCTTTTCAGTTTTTAAAACTCTTCATGATCTGGACCCTTCCTTCCTCCCTTTTTAGACTTCTTAAATCTTACTCCCCATCTCACACTCTGCAATTCAGTAACATTGGCCATCTTACTGTTTTTCAGATACATTTCATCTCCTGCATCCATACATTTTCACTGGCTCTCCCCCAGTCCTAGAATTGTCTCCCTCATGGTTCCTTCCTCTTGTCATCTCTGCCATCCTTAAGTCTTAGCTAAAATCCCATCTTCTGCAAGAAGTTTTTATGTTAATGCATAATTAACATAATTAATGTTAACATTCTTCAATGTTAATGTTTTCCTTATGAGATTACTTTCAATATATCTTTTATCTATCCTGTATCTTTTTAGATTACTCTCAGTATACTCTTTATATGTCCTTTATTTATCTCATATATTATAGATTCAATCCAATGCTTTTTGGACACTAATTTTGTCGAAAAGGGTGTGAGCTCTCCCCCCAGCTTTATGTCATCTCCAAATTTGATCAGCATGTCCTATATCTAAGTGATTGACAAAAATATTAAACAGCATATGTTCAAGCATAAATTCTTGGCATATTGCACTAGAAACCTCCTACAACACTGACATTAAACCATTAACATTTACTCTTTGATTCTATCCATCCAATCAGTTCTGAATTTATCCAATTATATTTTTATCTAGCTGGCATATCTTGCTATAATTCTGCAAGAAAAAAATGTGACCTACTTTGTCAAAAGTTTTGTTATCTAAAGCTTTTCTTTAATTTATTAGTTTGATAATTCTGTCAAAATAATGAGTTAAATTAGTCTAGCATGACCTTTTCTTTAATGAAGCCTTGCTTGATCTCATACATATGTTTCTGTGTGTACATGTGTGTACACATATACATGTATGTTCACACGCATTTTCCTTTATTAGATGTGCACCAGTCATTCATTTAATATATGTTTTAGAATTTTCCAAATACTCATAATCAAGCTAAGTGGCCTATAGGTGAGATCTATTGTCTTTCCCTTCAAAAGGCAGGGGAGGGGGGGAAACCATGTTTGCTCTTCTCCAATTTAGTGGCATCTTATTTGAAGAACTGATTTTATGTACTATTGACTAAATTTAAAAATCCACTACAGCTGAATTGGTCTTCCTTATAGGAGGTAATAGCAGAATGAGGAGATTGACAGAAAAAAAGGGTAAGGCAGAGGCATAACAGTGATGTACCATTACCAAATTTATGGGTCAGCAGTGAAAAGAAAGTAATTGTTATAGTTACTCATCAAAGCAGTGGGGGGTATAGAAAAATGGAATGGAGGTGATAAAAGAGGAACTAGAAGTTGAGGGGGTAATGAGTATGAGTATTGTTGAAGAACAGACTCATGGGAGAGGAGGTATAAACCTTTTGCGGAAGGTTTTGATTTCTTGGTTGTTTAATCTGCAGAAATTTTGTGCATTGAGAGGTTACCTTCTCTTAGGAAGTATCATGCTTACATGTATGACATTCTATCCCAGGCCTAGGGATGTATAAGTTCATTAGATCAGTTGACACACAAAGTACTCTCTGTGTGTGTGTGTGTGTGTGTGTGTGTGTGTGTGTGCGCGTGTGTGCGAGAAGCTCCAGAGTTGAAGTAACGTGTTTTTCAGATGGAGATTGCTCATAGTATGGTAGGAGTGTGGCTGGGCTTCATGACTCGGGACACAGGATAACTCTTACCTTGCAACACTGCTGCTTTCTGACTTTGCTTCCTTCATGAGTTAACATTTTTAAGAAGTATAAAAAAGAGAGGAAAGAGTGAAAACTAGAAAGTCAATAATATATAAATTAGGGAAAAGAAGAAACTTGAACCAGTTATTTCAGAAAATTTAGCCCATAAAGAACAAAAAGAGAATATATAATTTGATAAAGATTATGTGGCCCATGAATATACACTATAATATTCAGAATATATTGGAAGGGAAGATAAGTAATGAAGAAGATGAAGAAAAATGAAACTTCTTAGAAAAGGGAGCAAAAAATAAAGTTATTAAGACTACTGAGTTTAAGAGGAAGAGGGATCAAGAGATTTTGAGTTGCTTGTTAAATTCAACAAGGAAATAGATAGGAAAACAAAGAGAGGAAGACATATAATTAAACAAGTAATAGAAATAGGGACATAAATAAGTATATTCAAAAAATTTGAGATACACAGGCAAATGTAAAGGGGGAGGAGAATAATTTTAGGATAGGCTAGTATCAAAATTGCAAGTAAAATTAATCATACATTTATTTAAAAGAGAAAAAGAATAAAGATAAAAAGAAACAAATTGAACATACATTTCTAAAAATCATAGCATTAAATGTGAACCCATAAAATATTCTAATAAGATAAAAAAATTATAGGATGCAGAATAAAACAAAACCCAAAAGGATGCCAAATATAAGGTGTATGTGTTTATGTGTGTGTATATACATATATGTGTGTATCTATGTACATATGTGTGTATGAAAAATACAAATGATAGTAGGTTACAAAAACTTACTATAGACTCATCAAGTGAATTAAAACAAAAATATTATACATGCCCACAAAATGATGAAAATAATTTTTTGAGTTATCAGAAGAGATAAACAAGAGAATTATAATCATGAACCATTATGAATGCTAATTGTAGATTCCCTAAATGATATCACATCTAAATTCATAAAAGTTAACTGAATTTCAAAAAGCCACATATAGTATACTGATCCCATAATTGTAGCAAGTTTAAATGTTCATCTCTTGGGGCCTGAAAAAAATAATAAAGATTATTTTAAAGATAAAATAATAAAACATAGAAAGGAACAAGCTATCAGATAATTTAGAGCTTTTAGCCTTCCGGCATCTTTTCAATGGGAACAATAATCTGCAGATTTTGTAGCACCGCATGGCACCTTGAAAATAATTGGCAATGCACTAGGGCAAAAAAAATTGAAATAAATATAAAAATGAAATATTGAGCACACCCTTCAGATTATATACTAAAATAGTAATATTTATAGGGAAAAGAAGTAATAGACATAGACCAAATTTGAAATATAATAATGAAATCCTGAATAATTAGTGGATAAAGAAAAAAGTGCAAGAAAATTAAAAAGTATATAAAAGTTTTTATAATGGAGACAACATACTAAAATTTATTGGTTATTCCTAAAGATGTCCTCAAAGGGTGTATATATATATATATATATGTGTGTGTGTGTGTGTGTGTGTGTGTGTGTGTGTGTGTGTGTGTGTGTATACATATGTATACATATATACATGCACACATATATACACATATATGTATATATATGTTTGAGAATATACAATAATAAAACAAAACAAAATGAGTATCCTGAAGAATATCACATATAAAATATTTGAAAAACAACAAAAAATCCCAAAATAAAAAAGAGAGAATTTTGAAATTTGAAGAAATAAGAGAAAAAACAAAGACTAACAAATTAATTAAAAAAAAACTAAAATATTTTTAAAGCTTAAATTTTTTTCATAAACTTTTAACTAACCTGATTATAAAGAACAAGAAAGTCAAATTACCAAGATTGAGAAAAAAAAGAAAAAGGAGACATCATAGTGATGCGGAAAAAAAGTTTTTAAAGTATCATTGCAACCTATTCACAATTGTTTTCAAGAAAAAATAAGGATTTGAGAGAAATGGAGGTTTCTTTTTTTTTTTTGGCTAGGCAATGGGGTTAAGTGACTTGCCCAGGGTCACACAGCTAGTAAGTGTTATGTGTCTGAGGTTGGATTTGAACTCAGGTCCTCCTGAATCTACCAGGGGCTCTATCCACTGCATCACCTAGCTGCCCCCCACTGTGCCACCTAGCAGCCCCCAAGATTTCTTAATAAATACACATATATATCCACATGTACACAATTAAAAACACAAAATACACACCTTTATGCATGCATGCATACATACATACAGGTATACATCAGAGATATTGTTGAGTTTGGTTCTAGATGACCTCAATATCGCAATAAAAAACAAGTAACAAAATTGTAGGTTTCCCATTGCATATAAAAGTTATATTTACACTATATTGTAATCTATTAGTGTACCACAGTATTATGTCTTAACAACAACTTTAAAAAAAAAAAGTAAAAAATCAAAACCTGTCATCTGAGCCTTCAGAGAATCATAATCTTTTTGCCTTAATGTTGATGGCTGCTGACTGATCATGGTGGTTGCTTAAGGTTGGAGTGGCTGTGATAATTTCTTAAAGTAAGACAATAAAATCTGATGCATGGATTGATGCCTCCTTTTACTCGAACACTTAGAAACCATCATAGGGTTGTTAAATGGCCTAATTTCAATATCGTTTGTGTTAGGGAGTAGGGAGGCCCATAGACAGGGAGTGAAACAAGGGAATGGGGGGTCAGTCAAAATACACAAACACAATATTTATTAAGTTTGTCATCTTATGTGGACAGGGTTCATGGCACCCCAAAACATTATAGTAGTAACATCAAAGGTTACTGATCAGAGATTACCGTAACAGATGTAATAATAATGAGAAAGTTTTAAATATTATGAGCATTACCAAAATGTGACACAGAGACACAACGTGAGCACGTGGTGTTGGAAAAATCATGCCAATAAACTTACTCAATGCAGGGTTCACACAAATGTGCAATTTGTTTAAAAAAAATTACAGTATCTGCAAAGCACATTAAAGCAAAGTGCAATAAAATGAGGTATGCTTGTGCACACACATACACACACACACACACACACATATGTGTTTAAAAATTCCTGTCTGTGAAGGTAATGATTTCTCTATTTATAATGCTAATTAAGTGCTTACTTAAACAATCTTTAAGTATAGAGCTAATTCAGAATCATAAAATTGTGAAATTTCCATAATTGAAAATAATTTGAGATCACCTAGTTGAAGTCCAGCATTGAATTGTAGAACTTCCATTTCTCCAGCAAAATTCCATTTCACTCAGGCACCTTTTACTCTATTGCCTCTAACCCCCAGTATTTTGGAACATGTAAAGAGACTATAAAGGATTTAAGATTTTTTATTCTCCATTAAGTGATGGCTAGTTTTAATATTATTGAGATGTGAGAAGGAAGTGGAAGTATGATGCTTTTTTTTTTAGCTTGAGTGTACTTTTCTACAACTAATTTTTTTTAATATTCTGTCCTGCCTAAATTATAAGTCTTTAAGGATTAGAGTCTATCTTTAAAAAAATGTTGATATAGAATCTTTCATTCCCTTTTCCATAATCTTTAACTTTACTAATGCCATGTGGCAAAGAATACACAAGAAATAAATAAGCCTTATTTCTATAAACCTTTTTTAAATTTAGTTGAAAGTCTGGATGTGGTGCTTGTAGTATAAGTATTACACGACAAGACAAAAAAATTCACAGTGTGTGTGTGTGTGTGTGTGTGTGTGTGTGTGTGTGTGTGTGTGTGTTGGCTACCTCCAGTAGAATATAAACTTCTTGAGGTCAGGAATTATCTAAATTTTTTATTTACAATCTTGTTGCCAAGCCTGTACTAGCCTGGTACATGATGGATACTTAATAAATACTTATTGAAGATCTGAGTGGTCCACCATGTGTAGACTTGTAGTCTTCACTCCTATAAAATGTTATAGAATAACAAAAGAGTATATCCCCAAGAATTTACTGCTTGAATCTTAACTGTCAGAGACAGCTAAGTGGCACAGTGGATAGTCTTGGACCTAGAGTAACGATATCTGAGTACAAATCCAGTCTCAGATACTTACTACCTCTGTGACCCCTTGCAAGGCATTTAATCTCTGTCTGCCTCAATTTCCTCCACTTTACAATAGGGATGATAACAATAAAACCTACCTACAAGTGTTTGTTGTGAGGATCAAAAGAGATAATATTGTAAAGTCCTTTTCAAATCTTAAAGCACTATATAAATGCTATTATTGTTGTTATTGTGATTATGACTATTATGATCATTAATCATTGCTTTCTTAAATTTTTAAGGATTAGATGGTATGTGACAGTCAGACATATGTCTTCTTTCGGCAAATGATTAGGCTAAGAGATATGAATGTGCTTAGCCTCCATCTAACCTTGTCAATATTTATACCAGTAGTATCTTTCAAGATCTTTTGTCACAGTAAAATACACAAGGATATATAAGGACATAACATAAGTCCTTCCTAAAATCAGGAGGCAAATATGCCTACTGTGATGGAATAATTAAAGGAAAAGAAAAAAAAACTTTAAGATCAGTGGACTGGGGATGTTTGAACTGTCAAAGAAAAGACAATTAAGGTAAGAAAGGATTAAGGAGAGAATATTAGCTTAATAATCATTCACATGTAATTTTGTCCTAACAACCATCCTAGGAAGTAAATAAGTAATGCTAATATTCACTAACCAACTACTGTGTGGGAAGGATTGTTGATTTGTTGATTTCACCTTTGCTACATCTTGCCTATACGCTCCCTTCTTTCTTCTGACAGTCACCACTCTAATGTAGGTCCTTATCACATTATGCCTGATTACTGTAATAGTCTGCTGGTGGGTCTGCCTTCATCAAGTCTCTCCCAAATTCAGCTACTCAAAGGATTTTCCTAAAGCATTGGTCTAATGGTGTCACTTTCCCCTTACTCGATAAACTCCAATGGCTTCTATTGCCTCCTGGAGCAAATACAAAATGATCTGTTGGGCATTAAAAGCCTTTCATAACCTGACCCCCTTGCACCTTTGCATTGTTCTTATACCTTATTCCCCAACATTTACTCTTCAATCCAGTGACACTACTCCCCCGTGACTGTTCAAAGAACAAAACACTCCATCTCTGAGATCCAGTATCCCTCATTCCTAGAATGTCCTCCCTGCTCCAATCCGACTGCTGACATTCCTAGTTTCCTTTAAGTTCCAACTAAAATCTTACCTTCTATAGGAAACCTTCCCCAACCCCACATAATTCCAGTGTCTTCTCTCCATTAATTGTCTCCTTTTTTTTTTTGTAAATAGCTTACTATATTTATATTTCTTTGTTTCTGGTCTTCACCATTAGAATGTAAGCTCCTCCAGGGCAGGGACTATTTTTTATCTTTTTTTTTTTGTATCCTCAGCACTTAGCCTGGCACATAATAAGCCTTTAATAAATGTGTATTTATTGACTGATTAAATATTGATTGATTTATTGATTGATTGATAAAGATGACGATATCTAAGTATCTACCTGTTTCAACAGCTGCTGAGAGGTCGAGAGGCACGAAAATTGAGAAAAGGCCATAACACTAGGTAAATATGGAGAATACACTTTGAGTTAATGATGAAGTTGGAAGCCACATTGAAAAAGGTTGGAAAGTGAGTTGAGATGAGAAGAAATAAAGATAATGAATATTAGAATAGTTTTCCCTCTAGGAGTTTGACTGTGAGAGGCTTCAATATTGTTTGTAGATAGCAGGGAGGGAATAAGTGGTTAGGAAGATACTAAAGATTAAAGAAAAAACAAGACTTACTTGGGTACAATCTACTATATTGTTGTTATTTGTCCTTCACTTTTTAAAAGGACAAATGATATCATGGGGTTATGTCTTGACTCCTCTATGAATCGCATTTAAGTGAGGAAGAGCTGCAAAAAGTCACCAGCCTCACTCTCTCTTCCAGAGTCTTCCAAGTCCAATGGCAAAAGAATAGCCAGAACAGATGATGATAACCTGGGAAACAGTGGATGATCTTTGTGTCTTTGATGTCTGACCAAGTTTTAAGCACCTGTTTTAGCTTCCTTCTTGGCCACTGGAACACTGTCCTCATATGCTCATTCCACTAGGGGAAGTCTTCACATTCTTGGGCTAGACATTCCACCAATTTACCAATGGGTTTGTGGCCTGTTGGTTACCCTCAATCTGGTTTAGGCTGTGTTCTGAGATCATACACAGGGTGTGACCATTGTGTATGGTGCAACTTCTTGGAGCCTCAGGTGAGAGTTGAGCACCAGGTAGACACCAAAGATAGCTGAGCATCCCTGAAAAAGCCTCTGCAAGCCCTCACACCAGAGGTGCTAGGCATGCAATCATAGGTACATCTAGAGAGAGTGGTTTGGCAAGGCAAAAGGCAATCTGTTCATCAGAAATTAGTGTATAAAAGGAAAACAAAATGGGCAATGATGTCAAGATATTTAGAATTATAGAGAATGGGAGAAACATGAATTTATAAGAAATGGTCTATATTTTCCCAGTAAAACATGACTTAAATCCTCAGTTGAAAAGATAGATGAGGATTGAGAACTACTTTGGACAGCTGCTATGGTGAGTGCAACAGAGAATAATTTATTGTTGTTCAGTCATTTTTCAGTTGTTTCCAACAATTCCTCACCCCATTTGTGGCTTTCTTGACAAGGATAATGGAGTGGTTTGCCATTTCCTTCTCCAGCTCATTTTACAGATGAAGAAAATGAGGCAAACAGGGTTAAGTGACTTCACCACGGTCACACATCTAGTAAGTGTCTGAGGCCAGATTTGAACTCAGAAAAATGAGTTTCCTGACTCCAGGTCAAACACTCTATCTACTGCACCATCTAGCAAAATAATTTTAAGATGAATAAAAGGATTATCTTACTTAGTTCAGAGATTTAGGCTCAGTACCCACTGATCACAGTTGTGTGATTTCTCCAACCCCTTTAGCAGCACCTGAATAGAAGTGGAGGTAATGTAGGTGTAGATGGAATTCTTCCATTGCTGTTGCCAAGTTCACTGCTGTCTTCTATGGCCATGCAAGGGATTTGGTTGGGAGTTAGGGTATTAGAGTTATCACTGAGGAGAAACAAAAACTTTTTCACTGATGACAGTGTCATGGACATGCTTCTACTACTGCTGTAGATAGAGCCTCATCCTCCCCTGCCCTTACCCCCTTATTTTCCTAAGAAAAGACTCCATATACCAGGTGGTCACTTTGGATCAATTTCTGGACTGGTCCTTTCGGAGGCAGGGGATAATTTCATTGCTCTGCTGCCTGAAATAAAAAGACACATTTAAAAGTACCAGAGAATATATCTAAGCTTTCATAACCAGGAGGTACTACTTCTCTGAGTTCCTGATTACTCTGTCAGAGGTTTGCTATCTTTTTTAACTACTACAAGACTTATTGTTTTAATTCCTTATCAGTAAAGTTGGTTTTATTTGTGTTTTGTAGTTCCTGAGTGACTTAATACAGTTTAACTTTCAAATCTGAATTGTTAGACTGGCCTAGGTTATTCCTGGCCAAGAATACCAAAGACAGTGTCTGCCAGGGAATGAACAGCAATAGGACAAGGTGGCAAAGGATTTTAAAGTAGCAGACCACATGGTCTTGAACTAATTATTATGAAATAAGGTAGCTTTTGTCCATCTCCTCACAAAGGAATATCCTATTTCAGAAATAAATGGATCAGCTCTTTTTTCCCCCTTTGCCAACATGAAAAAAAAAAAGCTAGAAAAAGAAAAGTCCAGTTGACTTATTTTTTTCTCCAATGGACAAGCAGAGAGTAAAGAGAAGAAAGTGGAAGCTGATTAGTGACACTGGTTGAGGAAAGTACTAAGGAGTCAAGGAATTAGAGTCCATGGTGTGGGTGAAATGTTAGTTAATTAGTAAGGGGCAAAGAGAGAGAGAATATAGCAAATTATAATCTTGTAAAGAAAGTTCAGAATATTTGATCTCCAGAATATTTATGAGTGGAGTGATCAAGTATTTTTATCTCTATTTTACAGTAAAAGAAATTGAGACTCAGAGAAATTGACTTGGTCATAGTTAAATAGATAAGTATCAGCACTGGTCTTCAAACTGAGGTCATCTGAATCCAGGCCTAGTGTTTATGTATACTCTACTACATTGTGGTTTTGTATGACTTGTATTAGAGGCTGGTAATCCTTATAGCTTATAGCTCTTACAACTTTTTTGAGAAGTTTTTATATTATTGCTATTTCAGTGAACTATCTATTTTATTTTATTTTATTTGCTTAAACTCTTTCAGGAATGTGGAGTTATGTCTTAATTTAATCATTTGAATCTTCTGCAATTCAGCTTGTCTATTGGGGAAAAAAAGTGAACCGGACCTTACCCTTTCTACTTTTTTTTTCCTTGTTGGCAAAAGGGGAAAAAAAGTTGATCCATTTATTTCTGAAATAGGATGTTCCTTTGTGTAGAGATGGACAAAGGCTAAGTCCAGCATTTTTTTTATCCTTCTTTTATTCTTCATTTTTTAAAGGCCCTGAACTTTCTGGTACTCCCCAATCTTTCTGATTTTGAACAGGGTTTGAAATTACCCATACGGTACTTTTAAAATCCCTGTTAAAGGAATCAATAATATGTTGTTTTATATTCTTTGGGAAGGTATTTCAAAAATACTTTCATAATAATAAAAAAGCAAGCAATGGTTTTTACTGCAACTGGACTCGTATATGTATACTTAAAGAATTTAGTGATTGCTAATCATTCCTTTGTGGCTTTTGATTTTCATTAAAGAACATTTTATATTATTCCTAATTTAATGAAAAATAAGGAAATGGATGGATGGTTGAATTAATGAAAGAATAATATAGAATTTATTATGTCCTTGCTATGTGCTAGGCACTTTGATAATCATTGGGGATCTAAACAAATGTAAGTTAAGTCAGTTCCTTACCTCCAGAAACTCACATTCCAAAAGAAGACATGTTAAAAAAAAAAGTAGAAATGGAGTAGTGAGACTCATGAGACAGCATGGTTTGGAAATATCTGGAGAGTGACACAATTTGCTAGTTGGAAGCAAGAGAAAGGAGAAAATTCACATGTCAGAGCCCAAGGTCTGAGAGAATAGAGTCCAAGATTCGTCAGACGCATATGCCTGATCATCAAGGTGCTAATAGCTTTCCATATTCTCAAACACAAAATACAGGAAAAGGTGATAGAGTTTTATCAAATAAGTGTTTGCAAAAGGTCATGATCATTACTAAAGAAAACAATGCTAAACCTCTGAAAAAGGCTGTTGTTCTTTTTTTCTCCCAGATCAATGTATTCAGATTGTTTCCCCAAAAATCTTACATACTCATATAACTATGTAAGTAAACATAACATACAAAAAGAAACACAGTATTTTGAAGAGATAAGTAGTCCATAACTCGTACTGTATCAAATGCTTAAAAAAAACAGTAAGGTAGTTAAGAAGGGTAAATGGATTCTCTAAAATAGGAATTTCCAATAGCAGACATTAGAAACAAGTCTTTTCATTTCTGGACAATGAAAGGCTACATAACAAATAGCTTTCTTTTCTCTCTTAGTAAGAAATATTCTCTTTTCCTTAGGAACCAAAGCCTAGCAAACTAGAATGGGAGGGATTGAGATGTATTGTTCAGACAAATTACACTGAGGAGGAACATAAATACTGTGGCTTTATGTCTAATTCAGACATGTCTCTAGGGCCAGAGACCATGTGAGCATGATTGCTATGAAGTATCAATAAAATGAAATTAGATGGGTTGTTAAAAACAAACAAAACAAAACAAAAAGAGGAGTCAAAGCCTCTCTTTCTGTTTCTGTTTTGGGCCCAACTCTCAGTTATGGGGGCATTTAAAATACTTGAGGAACCAAATTAAATGTGAATCCTTGGGTGAAAATATATCAAAGCAGACAAACATAACTTTGAAGAAAATCTTGATTCTCTAAATGTTAGGTGTACCAAAAAATGAATATTTTTAGTTTGTTCCTTTTAGCACTTACCTTTTTTAATGGCATTTTAAAATTTATTCTTCCTGCCATTTGGATGTTCTGGAATCAATTGTAGCACAATGAACTTTGCTTCACATCCTAAATTTTCTACAAAAGGCATGCTGACTCAGAAAACTTTACTTTGTGCTTCATATATAAAGCCTCAGGTTTGTGCAAGTTTCAAGCAGTACATTAAATACATAGTAGTGTAATTATAGCAGAAAATGTTAGTTAAATTAATTGTTTTGATTCCAATAGAAACATTAGACATATATGAAATTCAAAAGCCAGGTGTTTTTTTTTATATACTAATAAATTACTTCCCATTTTTAAATGAGGAAAAAAAGAAAAAAACACGTGAAATCTTTCAAACATGAAAGAGCAAAGGGAGTCTTCCGCCATCATCCTTCAAACCAGTTGTCTTCTTCAGCTCCTCGTTGTCTTCCGCGGAACGCTCGCTTGTGAGCGCTGGGCGGAGGGATTCCAGCGGCCTGGACATCAGAGAAGTCCAGCAGGAAGCTCAGCGCTTACCTTAGGTGAACGTCCCTAGAAGCCATAGAATTTTCTGCAAAAAGTTAGGGAAGAACCGACCTCACAAAGTGGCGCAGTAAAAGAAAAGCAAGGCACAGAAAAAAAAAAAAGAAAAAGAAAGAAAAAAAAGATTGTACTGAGGCTTGAGTGTGTGGAACACAACTGCAGGTCTAAAAGCTGTAAGCATTTTGAACTGGTGATCTGGGAGGAGATAAGAGAAAGGGCCAAGTGATAGGAAAACAAACAAGCAAAACAAAACAAAACAAAAACCATTCCATTCCATTCCTTAGTTTTCTGTTTTGGAAAGGAAGAGGCTTGAGTAAAAACTAAGTCTCATACTATGTGAATCTTTTCCCACATAGGAAAAGTTCTTGAGGAAGTGGCTGAGAGTTGTAACATCTACTTAATGAGATTTATGTGTCATGGAAACAAAGTCTAGCTAGACATTTCTGGGGAGGCAGGGGGCTTAGGGTCCTTGGTTATTAGTACTATGGCTAAAATAGTTACTGACAGCCTAGATTCCCAGGTAAATTGGGAGTGGAGATATTAAGTATACAAAAAAGATGGGGATAGCTAGCCCCTATCTTACAAGTTTTCAGCAAATCCAATTCAGGGATTGCCCTGTTTTCAAAATATTAATGAAGTGATTTCCCATATCTATTTGGGTTGTTAGGGTTCTTTGTGGAGAACTAGTAATGATTGAATTGCCTGGTCATTAAAGGGATAGCCTATTAATTGAAAACTCATTTGTACCTTGTTTTCAAAGTATCAATCAAGTGACTTCCCCTATCTATTTGGGTTGAGTTAATTCTCTATGGAGAACTAATTAATAGTGATTGTAATATTCTGATCATTAAATGAGTGGCCTTATAATTGAAAACTAATATTAATCATGTGTAGGGATGGGTGGGAATGACAGCTGGTGAAGACTTGGAACATTAAATGGAGGTCATTGTTCCTTTATTTTACATTTTTTTTTTGTATTACATAAGCCTATATTAGGCTTTAAGCTCTCTTGAGGGCAGAATGTTTGTCTGTGTTGATCTTTGTATTTTGCTGTACCTATCACACTAAAGGTGCTTAATAAATGCTGTCTTGCTAAAAAAAAATGTTGCAAAGGCCAGAATCCAACTATAAAAATAACATAAATAACTCTTGTCCTTTGATGAATACTTTGCAGTGTTTATCCATACTCTTAAGAATTTCTGGACTGCCTTTTCTTTTCTTCTTAACTTTTATTTATTTTATTCTGAACTTAAGAAATAAAACAAGTATTTCCGTAGAATAGAATAGAAAAAAAAAAGGTGGTTATAATGAAACTGTAAATCTATTATGATTATGAATAACTTGCTATTTCTTTTAAAATATAATGAAGTTATAATGTAACTTTTTTCTCCCCCCACTACCCCTGAAGTCACTACCATTAGACAAAAATACATATGGATGTGTGTGCATATGTGTGTGTGTGTGTAAAACTATTCTATACATACTTCTACTCATCAGTTCTTTCTCTGGATGTAGACAATGTCTTCCTTTATATGTCCTTTGTTGTTAATTTGAGTATTTATAATAATTAAAATGACTTAGTCACCAGAGTTGTTCTTGAAACAATATTGTTGTTACCATATACAATGTTCTTTTGGTCCTGCTCATTTCATTCTTCATTATTTCTTGCAAATCTATCTATTTCTAAGATCACTGAGCTCGTCATTTGTTATAGCATAGTAGTATTCCATCACAATCATATACCACAAATTGTTCAGCCATTCCCCAATTGACAGGTAGCCCTGCAACTAACAGTTCTTTGCCACCCTAGAAAGAGCTTCTATAAGTATTTTAGAACATATAGGTTCTTTTCCTTTTTCCCTAATCATCTTGGGAAATAGACACAGTATTGGAATTGCTAGGTTAAAGTCTATAGGCAGTTTAATAACTCTTTAGGCATAATTCCAGATTGCTTTCCAAAATCATTGGATCACTACCAACAATGAATTAGTGTTCAAATTTTTCTACATCCCCTCCAACATTTGTGGGTTTCTCCTTCATTCATTTTAGCCAATTTGATAGGCATAAAATGAATCTTGAGAAAGAGAAATTTACATAACTTTATTACATATTTTAAAAGAATAGCAAGATGTACAAAATAGATTTGCAGTTTCGTGTACAATCATTTTTCTTCTATTCTGCTATGTTGTGGAAAAGCTCGTCTTATTAAGTTCAGAATAAAATAAATAATTTTTTTTAAAAATAATGATTTAAATCATTTTTTTCACATGACCATAAATTGTTTTGATTTTTCATTGGAAAACTGCCTGCTCATATCCTTTGACCGTTTATCAATTTGGGAATGATTTGAATTCTTATAGATAGGACAAAGCTCTTTAAGTATTTGTGATATGAGACCTTTATCTGAGAATATGTCTACACAAAATTTCCCCCAATTTTCTGCTCTCCTTTTGATCTTGGCTACATTTATTTTTATTTATACAAAACCTCTTTAATTTAATGTAGTGAAAATTACACATCTTATAACTCACACTGCTCTCTATTTCTTTTGTACTCATAATTGTTTGACTATTCATAAGTCTAATAGGTACTATATTCCATGTTCTTAAAATTTTCTTGTAACTTATCTTTTTATATCTGTTATGTGGCCATTTTGATCTTATCTTGGTAAATGGTGGGATATATTTGTCTATTCCCAATTTCTGCTATCCTGCTTTCCAGTTTTCCCAAAAATTTTTACCAAATGATAAATTCATATCCCAAAAACTTAAGTCTTTACAATACGGTATACTTTGTGGAAATTAACTATTGAAAGCATCAGTTAATACTAGGAACACATATTTTAATTTATATTAAGTAATTAATATATGATATCAAGAACATCCTTCCCTGACCAATAATCACTTCTTGTCTGTGATTCCTTGTGATATGCTCTTTTTGCTCATATTTATATTTAACTCTTCTCGGAAGTATTTGATGACGGTAGTGATGATGACGGTAATGATTCAAAACTGTAGAATTGCATATCTAGAGCTTGAAATGACTTTACAAATAATTTGATCCAACCTATTTTAAAATGGGGAAATTGAGGACCAGAGAGATTGTGATTTGCCCAAAGTCACAGAGATTATAAATAACAGATCTCAAAATCAGACTTGTGTCTTATGACTCCAGGGACAACCTGTATACTTGACGGTTTACAAAGTCCTTTTTTCTCAATGACTTTGAGATTGATAATATAATTTTCTTATCCTGCTTTATAGATGAGAAAACTTAGGCTCTGAGAATTTCAGGGACAGGTAATGATTATATCAGGATTTGAACCCAAATCTCCTAACTCTAAGTCCACAACTCTATCTTCTATACTACTGTGTTATGCTGGTATAAAACAAAGTAAACCTGTCTTACAAAAAAAAAAAAAAAACCCAAAACAAACAAAAAAAACTTGCATCCTATTTATTCTTCAACATTACATTAGAAATGGTGTGGTGGAAAGAAAACTGATATCAGGGTAAGATAACTTGGCTTCAAAAAGTAGCTCCACTACCTGCTAGTAACTTCATATAATTTTATAATCTCTTTGACCCTCAGTTTCTTCATCTTTGAAATGAGAAGATTGGGCTAAGTCCCCTTTACAATCCTTTCCAGTTCTAAATCTGCTGTATGTTACCACTATTTATTGTACTGACTATATTAACCATGTATCTATGAGCCATGCTTCTCTTTTCCATGTCAATCAGATAAACTATTCAAATTTTAAAATAACAAAAATAATGATGATGATAGCTAATTTAAATAAATGTATATGTGTAGTTTCCCTACAAATAAAATTCACAGAACCTTTTTGCTGTCTCAAGTTACCCAAACTACTCTGTAAATTCTTTTACTTATAAAAGAATAAAAGAAGGTATAAATGCTGTTTTAAAGAGACTTAGAAAACCATAATTGGTCTATAGTGATCACTTACTGTATCAAATAAGCTCATGCTTGTAAAGTTCTTTTGAACATTAAGGCTGTATGTGCATTTGTGCATTTAAATTCCTGCTATCATTGCTATGAATTATAGAAGAATCATAGTATCATAGATTTAGAAATATAATGGTCTTTAGAATCTATCAAGTCTGAGTTTTTCATTTTACGGATGAGTAAAGCAAGGCACAGGTATATTAAGCAAATTATTTGGCATCAGAAAGCTAATAAGTATCTGAGGTGGGAATGTTTTTTTTTGCTTGTTTGTTTTTTGTTTATAATTATTATTTATTTTTAGTTTTCAGCATTCACTTCCATACTACTTTGAGTTCCACATTTTCTCCTCCTCCCTCCCCTCCCCCACCCCAAGATGGCATGCAATCTGATATAGGCTCTATAAATACATTCATATTAAACATATTTTCACTTTAGTCATGTTGTAAAGAAGAATTAGAATCTATGGGAGGAACCATGACAAAGTAAGAAATGGAGAGAGAGAGAGAAAAATATATATATATATAGATAGAGAGAGAGAGAGAGACAGAGAGAGAGAGAGAGAGAGAGAGAGAGAGAGAGAGAGAGAGAGAGAGAGAGAGAAGGAGAGAGAGAGAGAGAGAGAGAGAGAACAAATAGTGTACTTCAATCTGCATTTGGACTCCATAGTTCTTCTGAGGTGGTATTTTGACTCCAATCATCTTGACACCAAGTCCAGGGCCTATATATTTCTGAATTTTTTTTCTTTCAGTGTCCTAAATCATGGTCATGAGTGTTTAATAAGTTCCATATGTAAATGAATAATTCTTTGGAGCTTTGCACATTTACCAAAATGTTTTATAATTATCTTGTTGACTGAAAATATTAATTAGAACTATCTCATTTTTGCTACTTACTACAGCTCCCTGACTTTAGAACGTTAGCTTAAGGTATAATTATTTCTATGCTTGGAATTCTCCCCATTAAAGATTCCCAGTTACAAGGGTTTAATTTAAATATTCCATATTCCATTGTAAAAATGTATCAGCTCATAATTTAATGAATGGGTCACATCTATAGGGTTTGTGGATCCAGGATTAAGAAGTTGTAGAATCTACGAAATTGGCTTTTATTGATTTAGTAAAGGATATCTTAAGAAAACTATCATGCATATATGAATAGGATTCATTGAGGAAAATAAATTTTCATTTTTCATGTGTGTAAATCTTTTCTCCCTAATTCTATTCTGAGATTGTTGTGAGCAAAATCTGGACCTTATATTGTTTTTGTACCCCCCCCAAAAAAAAACTTAAGGAAGGAAGAAGAGGAAGGAGAGGAAAATCCTCTGAATCTTCATTTTCTTATATTTATTTTCTTGGTTTTAGCAATGTGGACATATAAAAATTTCAATTTTGAGATACTTAACTAAATATTTCTTGAAAGAATTAAAAATAACTTATTCATCACTTAATATATGCTAATCTCTAAAAAAATATTGAAAGAAAAGCAAAGACAGTCTTTGCCCTCAAGGAATTTATGTTTTAATAGGAATAACAACAGATAGATGAGAGTGTTGATCAAAAAGGTGCACCTCAGTCCAAAATATTACCGGGATGATGAGTTGAGCCATAGGGCATTTATTGACACAACCCATTTGAGGAACAATGACGGAGTTGATTTCATAATAATTCTTAATTCCAGAAAGAGGAAGCAGGAATGAAGGGTAGAAAAGATATGGAGTACTAATGAGGCAAGAAAGTTGTGGAACAAGTTTCCAGAGAGGAGGGAAAGGAGTAAAAAATAGCTGAGACCTTCCTGAAATTTTGTTCTGGGAGAGGCAGTCAATAATCACTGAAGCTAGACTGCAGGATGAAAGTTCAACATCTCTTTTGTGTGCTGAGAGAGGTGTGGCTAGGAGGTTGAGGAAAAGGTGTTTAGGGAGGAGAGAATGAAAATACCTGGAGCAATAATTTGTTATTTTTTAAGTCAGTTATATCGCAACAACTCTGTGGGGCAGGCTATGCAAGTATTAATTTTTTGTTGCTCAGTTGTTTCAGTCATGTCCAACTCTCTATGACCCCATTTGGGGTTTTCTTGGCAAAGATATTAGAGTGGTTTGCCATTCTTTCTCTAGCCCATTTTACAGATGAAGAAACTGAGGCAAACAGGGTTAAGTGACTTGCCTAGGGTCACACAAATAGTAAGGGTCTGAGGCCAAGATTTGAACTCAAGAAAAGGAGTCCTCCTGACTCCAAAACTGGCAATTTATCCACTGTACTACCTGCAAGTATCATTAAAAACCAATTTTAAATTGAGGAAACCGGAACAGAGATATCGTATGATTTATCCTTTATTGCATCATCAGAGCTGATACACAAACCTATGTCTCCTGATTCCATGTACTGACCTCCTTTTCTATACCATTTACAAAATAAACATCAATGCCTATCGATGATAGCTCTCAATTGGCAATGATTAATTTAAATGTTATGCTCATATCTATGACCACAAAAAGAAGAGGAGAAGTTAATATTGAAAGGTTTACATCTTAGATGAAGGTATAGTTTCATTACCCAAACCATAAGGGGAATTAATAATGCACAACATCAGCATGTATCACTAGATAAAGACATGTATATTGTAAATAAAGGTTTATCAGATACAGAAACTACTTCTCATTTCTATTCAGGAAATACTCCATATTCATGGAATTCACAATTTGGATGTTCACATATCAATTGCATTTGCTGTGACAACCTGTTCAGTCTCCTCCTTAGTGTTGCTCCATCTTCCTCCCATAGATTATAAGGAGTTAAAGGACAGTTTGAAACAAATTGAGATCACAGGATAACAAAATTCGAGAGTTGGAAAGAACCCAAGGGGCTATCTGGTCCAATACATACACCAAAGTAATCTCTTCTCTGATGTTCTCCAAAGAATTGAATGACCCTTTGAAATTGGTACAATTCTCTTTGAAGAGAAAGTGGGCAGCTCTTCTAAGCAGTTTCACTGGAAAAGATCTCAAGTCTTCCTGGAGGCCTCAAATTCAAAATACAAAAAGGCATAAAATATTAGTTTATGTGAACCAAGTTCAAAGACATGGAAACTGATGATGCCCTCTAATTGAAAAGCCAGTGCATGTATGGATGGCTGACAGACACTTGACTGAACTTCGTGGAGCAATGTTTTTTAAGCAATTCTACAAGAAAACACCTAAGGAAATTGAGGGTATTTAATTTTACAACAAGAATCAATCTGTGGCTGCTCAGCTAAGACTGCCAACAAGATGGACAATTAATGCCTCTTGAAGGGATGAGTTTTGTGATTTGACTATCACTGCCCTAGGAACTGGAGTCTTTGAATCAATTTCACATAGACTAGTAAACATTCTGCAAATGTAACTATATTATTTTGGCATATATTAAGTAGACTTCTCAAAGATTTTCTAATTCATTCACTTTAAGCACAGTTGAGTAAAACTGCAGTTTCCATGAATGCAATTTTCTTGATGTTATTGAAAGTGATATTTTCTATTTCTACTATTGATCTCAGAAAAAGACTAGCAACTTGGCTTAAAAAAAATTGATGGCTGACTTGAAAAAAGGGTCAGTAAAACTTTGATCATAATTCAAAATGAATTTTCTAAAAACAAACAGAAATCCATTAGAATCAAGTATATCTGAAGAGGACAAATAAAAGGGAAGACCATCGACTCTAGAAGTAATAATTTCTATTCAGCAAATGTTTATTAAATCGCTACTCTTTGCAAGGAGCTATTAGGCACTACAGAAAAACAACAACAAAAAAAAAACAATGAAATAGTCACTGACATCAGGAGTTATTTCAGAGGAGGTCATGAAGTCTTTGTTGTTTTTTAGTCTTTGTGACCCCATGAAACATGACACACGAGGCCCTTCTATTCTCCACTTTCTCTTGAGGTCTGCCCAACTTAATTCTTGTCGTTTGCATGACACTATCCATCTTATCCTCTGTTGTACCCTTTTCCTTTTGCCTTCATATCAGGTTCTTTTCCAATAAGTCCTGTCTTTTCATTAAATGGTGAAAGTATTTAAGCTTTGGCTTCAGTATTTGGCCTTCTTGCTTTCCAAGGGACTCTCAACAGTCTTCTCTAGTGCCCCAATTTTATAGAGGTAAATAAATTCAGTGTTTTTGAGGAGGGAGATATCATTATCAATAGCAGGACATGGAAGGCTTCATAAAGGAAGCAACAAGTAAGCTTAACCTTGAAGGAAGATCAGAGAGCCATTGTTTATACAGGGGAAGATGGGGAATAGCCTTATCTCTAATTCATAACTTAATATCAATCAGTCTATAAATCAATGTACCAGTCATTATACTAAGCACTGGAGACATATACACATAGAAGGGCAATTTTTTAAAAATAGCCCTTTTCTTCCTTCAAATTTTATACATTCTAATGGAGGAGACAAAATATTAGCAACAGGCACATTTCATATACATATATATATACACACACATATAATGTGTATGTATATATGTACATATATACATATATAATGTATATGTATATGTATGTACTTACACACACATATATATGTGTATATATGCATATATATATATGTGTATTTATATATATACATATATATATGCATATATACAGACAGAGAGAGAGGAAGAGGAGAGAGAGAGAGAGAGAGAGAGAGAGAGAGAGAGAGAGAGAGAGAGAGAGAGTAAACAGGAAGAAATTAATCCAAAAAAGGAAAAGATTAGTAGTTTCCTCTAACACAAGGTGTAATTTAAGGGGTCTTGAAGTAAGCCAAAGAAACAAAGAGGTGAAGGTAAAGGGACAGAAAATTCCTGGCATGGGGGACAACCAGTGCAAAGGTACAGAGAAGGGAGATAGAATATTAGGAGAAGGAGTGTTACATGCTGGTAACTATTGATAGGCTAATGTCACTGTGTCATCAACTATTTAGAGTAACAAGGTAAGGGGACTTCAGCAAAATAACTTTGGCAGTTGAGCAGATGATAGATTGGAGTGGGGAGACTCTAGAGTCAAGGAGACCAGATACAACTCCAGGTGAGAGGTAATGAGGGCCTGAAATAAGGTTGTAGCCATGTGAATTGAATGAAAGGGATATATGTGATAGATCTTATAAAGGTAGAAATTATAAAGGTAGAAAAGACAAGATTGGGAGACCAGTATGAAGCTGAGGGTAAGAATGAAAGGAAGGATAGTGGTACACCCAATAATAACAGAAAAATTTGGGAAGTGTTTACCAAGTCTTATTTAGACAAAGTGCACAAAATAGGACATGTTCATCTGAGAAATTTTTGTGTGTACACTCTCCAAGACACACTAAAATATTTAACTTTTTTTTCCATTATATCTTCTGAAATATTATTATTGTTTTAAGAACAACTTTGAGTGAATAATTCATTTTGACTATTATAAATACCAAAATAATTACAAAGGACACATGAAGGAAGATGCTACTGCATCCAGAGAAATAACTGGTAAATACAAATATGTATGGAATGATTTTATATATATATATATATATATATATATATATATATATATATATATGTAAATGTACATATAGGTATGTATATACACACACATGCACACATTAGTGATTAATGAATGGTAGTCATTTCTAGAGAGTGGGGAGGGAAAACAAATTTACATGATAATTCTATTACATAATTAAGAAAAACAGTAAGTTGTACATAATCGATTTGTAAGTTCATTTGCAATCATCTTTTATTACATTATATTATGGGAATACTTATTTTATTTCAAAAATTAAAACAATAAAATAAAACAAATAAATGTTAAGGTCACAATCACAATTTCAATGATTAAGAAATTCTATTCCTCCCTAACTGATTAGTTAGCCCACTTTTCTCAATGGCTATTCCAAATCTCCTTAAATCTCTTTGAGAGGGTGGTCCCCTCTCAACAACCCGTCAGTGAGGACATTGTCTCATACTTCAATGCAACAACAAAAAGACCATTCACTGAAAGCTCCCCATTCTCCCCTCCTCCTATATCTTCCTTTACTGTGGTCTACTTCACAATTGTCTTAGATGAAGAGGTATAACTTCTCCTTACTAAGGAAAATTCCTCCACATGGGCAAATGATTCCCTTGTGATTTCTATAGCAAATTGCCTATATTGCCATTCTCATTCTTTCCTAAATCCCTTCCTATTTACAGGTTCTTCCTCTGATGCCTATAAACATACCTTTTTCTTCCTTATCCTAAAATGAATGAAGGGATGAATAAAAATAAAACAAACAAAAAAAAAGCAACTCACCTGATCCTGATGTCCTCTTAATTGTTGTCCTATATATCTTATCCCCTTCACCACCAATCTCTTTGAGAAATCAATTTACAATCCATGTTTCCTCTTCTTTCTCTTTCAGTTTATAACCTCTGTAATCTGGTGGCTGATCTCATCATTAAACCATACCTGTTCACCTTACAATCACTATTAATTTCTTGATTACTAAATGTAATCTTCTTTGACCTCAACACAGCATTTTATACTATTAATTATTCTCTCCTTCTGGATATTGTCTCCTCTCTAGACTTTGGTTACACTACCATCAATTAGTTCTGCTCTGACCCATCCAATTGCTCCTTCTTGGCTTCTTGTGCTTGCAATTCATTTATTTAATTTTGGTTCCCTCCTTAGGCATTGTCCTAAGTCAGGGGTGGGGTACCCTGGTCTCCAGGCCACATATGGCCTTCTAGGTCCTCAAATGTGCCCTTTGACTAAATCCAAACTTCACAGAACAAATTCCCTGAATAAAAGGATTTGTTCTGTAAAACGTGAACTCAATCAAAAATCCACACCCAAGGACCTAGAAGGACATATGTGGCCTCAAGGCTGCAGGTTCCCCACTCCTGTCCTCAGTTTTCTTCTCTTTTATCCTCCATATTTTTTATTTGGTAATATTATCATTTCTATGGATTCAGTTGTCATTTCTATGTAAATGATAATCTCTGTGGTCTCTCTCCTGGGTTACAGTCAAACATCTCCACCTGCCTCTTAGACATTTAGAATTTTATGTCCCATAGCCATCTTAAGTTCAACATATCCAGAAGAGAACAAATTATCTATTCTCATCAAATTTTCCCCTTCCCAAATTTTTCTGTTATTATTGGGTATACCACTATCCTTCCTTTCATTCGTACCCTCAGCTTCATACTGGTCTCCTAATCTTGTCTTTTCTACCTTTATAATTTCTACCTTTATAAGATCTATCACATATATCCCTTCCATTCAATTCATATGGCTACAACCCTATTTCAGGCCCTTATTACCTCTCACCTGGAGTTGTATCTGGTCTCCTTGACTCTAGAGTCTCCCCACTCCAATCTATCATCTGCTCAACTGCCAAAGTTATTTTGCTGAAGTTTAAGAAATGAGAATTTATATTACTTTATAAAGAATTTCAAGAAAAGACTTTATAATTGTATGAACAGGCAGATATTTTATTTTGTATACATCTCAGGTAGTCAAATTGAGATGATTTTAGTAGGTCATTTATCACGTTCTTGTGCAAGCAGTCACACTGAGAAAGGAAGAATAAATCAAAAGTTCATTTTGAAGTTTTGTTTCATTTTTTAATTTCAATTTTTAATTTAGGTTTTATCCACACCTCACTAAAACCAATTGGAAGTAAAAGAAGTCTATTAATCAATTATTTAATCATATTAATCCTAGTTGTTTCAATGAAATTCCACTGAATTGCTTTTTAATAATTATTTGGTTTTTTTCTGCAAGACTGGATATAGTTTTAGCATCATGTACACTCAGGATCTGCAGATGGCTGAACTTCATTTATACATATATTCATATGTATGTGCATATTTGTACCTAACTTTTTAAAATACTGGAAACTGCAGCAGGTGCATTGAATGAAACTGGCCCACTATTTTCTCTTTTAAGACATGTACTTCTACCCACAGTGAATGCCCTTTCACAGAATCTTCTGGTTTCTACATTGCCTTACAAAGAAGTCTCACTGACTCGTAAGGTCTCGTGTATCTGACTGAAATATAGGGGAAAGTACTTAAAATCACAAGAATTTGATCTTGTATCCTTGCCAGGCAACTGGTATTTTCAATATGTCTGAAGTTCTTATCAAATGCATTAAGTTTCAACACCTTATCTCTAAGCATTTTAGAAGAATTCAAAGTTACATTCGCTTCGCAGCTCAAGGAGAGAACAATTGTGGGGGGTCTTATCTGTGGCTTTAGTGGACATTTATACAGCACACTAAACTCCTCAACAATACAGCCAGATTACCCAATTTTCCCTTGGAGAAGTGAGAGAGGAGACAGGAACATCTGTACAATTGAGAACAGAGGGGCAGTGATGGAGTTGTTATTGTAACCTTGCCAAAATTTAACAACAATTTGAAACGTATACACTTTGTCAAGAGTCCTTCTGAGCCTTTGGATTCATGATAGGAGGATTTCATTAACCTTTATATCTCCGAATAAATAGATGAGTACAAAACTTGAAAGGTTCAGATGCAGCAGATAATTAAAATGATCCAACCTTCTCAAATCCACTCAATTGGTCTACACATTTGATAAAAGCAGTATCTTTTCAGGGTGCTGCCAGACAGCAAAGGGAAAGGGACAAAACATCAGATACTTGCTTCAGCATTTCAGCAATTCTAAAGAATGTGGCTTCAAGATTAGTTGTTATGAGGGATGAGGTGAAAGTTTAAGGAGATAGATGGTAGCTGCAGAGCAGAGGGGGATAAGGCAAAAGGAGGGAACAAAAAGGATTCTAACTTCATCTTTATAACAAATGATAATAGTAATATTATTTAATGATTATGATTTAAAAAAACAAATATTTATTAAATATCTAGTCTGTGCTAGGTACCGTGCTTTAACTCATATCATTTGATTTTCACCATAACACTGCTATATGACTATCCTCATTTTCCAGTCAAGGGAATTAAGGAACACAAAAGTAAAATGATTTCCCCATCATCACACAGCTAATAAATTATTAGAGGTGAAGTTTGGACTCAGGTTTTCTTCACTCTGGGCCCAGCACTGTATCCAAATATATTGCCTCCCTGCCTATAAATTGAAGCGCTAGTTTTTGTAGAGATGAAAAGGAGTTTAAAGTAGATGAACATGCAATGGGATATATAGTCAAAGAAGACCTAAAATTTCAACTAGGCCTAGACTTTTGAGAAATATACTTTAACAGAAATCAAACCTCGACAGAAGCTATGAGAAAAGGAAGAAAAAAAATTCCTTTGTCCCCAGAAGCAAAGAAACAAACATTTATTAAGGGCTTACTATGTGCCAATTACCACGCTAAATACTTTATAAGTATTATCTCATTTAATCTAAACAACAACCCTGGGAATCAGGTATTATTATTATCCCCAATTTGCCTTTGATGAAACTGATTCAAAAGTTAAGTGACTCACCTAGAATCATACAGCTAAAAAGTACCTCATTTCAGATTTCAGTTTGGGTCTTTTTGACTCTAGTCCCAGTGCTGTATCCAATATGCCACCTATCTGCCTCTATTTTTACAGTTTTCAGAGTTCTTTCCACCTAGCTCTGTGAAGGAGATATCGCAAACGTGATTGCCATAGTGGATTGAGTTGATCTTGAAATAAGGAAAACTTGGATTCAAGTCTTGGCTATGACTTATACTGGTTGGGTGATCATGGAGAAGTCACTTAACCACTTTTTGTCCCAGAAGATTTCTAAAACTCTTAAGTAACAGATTTACTGATCTGCATTGATGAGGGAAGTTCCCACAAAAAACCTCCTATTACTTTTGAAGTTGCAAGTGTTGACTCCTACACACACACACACACACACACACACACACAAGTACACATACATTTCACAGATGATTAGATGACCAAGAGAAGATATGTGATTTGCCTATAGTCATACGGCTAATAAAAGATGAAATTAGGTTTCTGGCCTTATGAATGCTGGTCCTGTGATATTTTCCATTGTGCAATCTTGCTACATGATGTTCCTAGATATATTGAACCCTGAGAATTCATTATTTCAAATTTTTAGCTCTATTAAAAAAAAGTATTTCTGTGAATTTTTCAGGGGCTTGAATTTACCAAAATTAGATTATGATAAACGTTTCTTACATTTTTGTCCCTGCTAAACTGTTTACATTATGTAAAGAGAAGTAAGAAAATGTGCTTTGTCATAAATTATTTTATTAGTTAAATAAAGGAGAAGATATCAGTGTTCTGCATTATTAGAAAAGGGCTTTGCTAATCTTAGGATAAAAAAGATGTCCCAGGTGCTTATCAGCAAATTCAATTACAAAAGCAAAGCCCCAGTAGAAGTTTATAAATGCAAAGTGAGGAATAGGCTTACATCATCTGGCAGTTCCTGAGCCTCTTTTTCATGCATCTTTACCTGAACTTGATGAGATAGGAGGAAAATGAAACATCTTGTATTCCAAAGCAGGGTACATACATTAAAAATAATGAAATTGGTCTGCATAGAGTAGCTTAGCTGGCAGATTGTCACAGCAGGCTCTCTCATTAGGATATGTGCTTGAAGCTTAAGATTGTTAGCATAAGCAACACAGAAATATCCAGGTGATAGTGGCCAGACATAGACATTCATCTTTGAGCTAAATTGTTTTTGAAGAATGGTGTGGGCCACTGAGCTTCCAAAATATTACTTGACTGGAGCAATAAAAATTATGGTCACCTTTAACTTAAGTATGCACTGCTCTGACCAGCTTTTTATACTCATTGCTTAAGGGACTGTTCATCTTCCCTTAATTTATAACTATTTGAATAGACTGACTTAAGGGAAACATGTGTGAAGTAGTACTAGCTTCTGAAAATGGCCTCTACTTTAATGGCAACCCCTTGGGTCCTATTTCCAACTAGCTTTGAAGGCAGGGAAGAGTTGTGGTGAGTCTTGGTACAAATCAAATTATAATCCTATTTTTCTATCCTGATTTAGATCTCAAAGTTCTTTAGAGCATGTGAGCTTTTTAGTTCTTAAAACACCTCAGAGAGTGAAAGGAATGCATACTATAAAAATGAATTTAAGCCCAATAAATATGAATAGCACTTACAACTGGCAAAGTTCTCATTTGTTGATTAAGAAACTAAGGCTAAGAAAGTGAATGAAGTATTTGACCTAAAGTCATTAAGAAAGTAATGAGAAGGTCCCAAGTCATATTTTACAGATTTTTTTTATACTTAGATCAAACTTCATTCATTCAGATATGCACACAAAAAAGGAAAAGACTATTTTAATATCCTTGAGGTCAGGGAACATGTTTTGTTCGTCTTCAGGAGCTGATACACAGTGTCCTGAACATAGCAGAAACTTAAATGCCTAAATTAAAACTTAATCAAAAGAAGTACTTCCCCCTCCCTTAAATTATCTCTTTTTATACAATCATCTATGTTTCAAAAATAACTTTCAAGTTGAAGAATGAAAGACACTATCTTTCTTCCCTAGGATTTCCACTTTGCGGAATTGAGATATAGACCCTTCAGATAGAAGCAGCCTGAAGACATACATCAGGATAAACTCTTAATGAAGAAATCTTAGGGAAAAGAGGTATGGCTATCTTAATATTTATTATATAGAATATGTAACACAAGAGATATAACCAATGCCAATGAAATGTAAATGTGTGAATTGATCTCATGGAGTGTCATATATAAATAAAGGAATTGTAATGAAGGTGGGATTTTTATCTTTTTTTTTTCTTAAAGATATTGGGCAGTGTTATGATGAAAAAGGAACAAACAGGAGGAGAGTAATATTGTGATTTCTTTCTCATAATATGATTTATATGGGTTGAGTTGGACCTCTCAGACAACCTGACTTCTGGTATTTAGTGATATTGGAAGCTCGATAAAGAGAGAAGATAACTTTCAAAGCCCATTGTAATAAGAGTAACTGAAAGAACAGCAGAGGATTATTAGGACCCTGTGTCCTAATCTTATTCCACATTCTTTACTATTTTGGTAATATGGCCATTTCCTGGTGAGAAGATTACAAGTCATCCTGTATCATTTTCTTATTGATCCTATATAAAATTATTTGATTTTTGTCCTATAACTGCTGAAGTCATGATTCTTTGTCTCTGAACCAAATTCAAAATTCATTTAGCCAGGATTGAGTTAATTTTAGAAATTCAGCTCTCCTACTAATCACTGATCTACTCTTACCTCAAGGAATTTTCCTAACCTTGGGGAGTATGTGTGAAAGAAAGGGTGTCTGGTCTGATATCTTTCCTCTATCAAGTTATCCTTCAAGGATATCTGGTTTGCTATCCAAAAGGATGCACCTAGACACAAACAATGGGCACTTCTTAATTTCACAAGAGAAGAAGGGGAGTTGTTGCTAGACTGTGCCAGTTTGTAAATTCCCAAACAATCATGTTGTTCCCCATAGCTCCGTAACCAATCATGTTACCCTTAATCCTATGATATCACCCAACCATTGTTCTTATTCTCTATCAAAGGGGAGCTGTCCTTTGCTTGGGGTGTTTGGCATGAAAAGAGGCAAATCTTTGACTCATTTATTGAGAGGTAGCACAACCCTTCTAAAACAATGCTATCTTGCTGAGACATCTGCTTCAGTTTACCCTTTTGTTAAATTCTGATGGTGACAACATATAAAGAGTCCTGGGATATGGGACTTATTCATCAAGTAATATATTAATGTTAATAAAGATATGACAGTTATGGGGCAAGTCCTCAGTTCCTCATCTATCAAATGAGCTGGACAAGGAAATAGTAAGCCACTCCAGTATCTGCCAAGAAAGCCTCAAATGTGTTTGCATAGACTCTGAAACAACGTAACAACAATATTTGTCCCCTACCTAAATGAATACAGGCTGTCCCCAAAGTTTTTGTGTAGTTTTTAACACTTTCAGAACTCTTGGTATCAAATTAGTATAAAGACAATCAATAAATATGTGTAATATATGTACTCATAACATTCTCAAGGATCTTGGTTCATAGCCTTCCCTCGTCTCCAACTTGTGTTTCTTATACTAACATATTTCAATGTCCATATTAACGTGCCAGCAAACTTCGTAATTTCCATTTTATTTTTCATTTCTTTAAATTCTCTTTCATTCTGCCTCAGCTACACACAGGAATAGTCATGCCCTGGATCTCCTCATTAACCACAAGTGCTCCACTTCCTTAATCTGATTATTCCCTCTGTTTTTTTTAAAGCTGTACTCATATTGGACTCGACTTATCTTTCCAGATGCTTCCTGTTCCAGATTCTTCAATCAAGCTAAACTGGAATTTTCTCTGTTCTTCACACAAAGATCTCCATTTCTTTGTGCCTGGAAAATACTCAATTTTCACTTCTTGTTCATAGAATCCACTCTTTCTTTCAGCTACAGCTCAATCACCACCTTTTCCAGGAAGGTTTTCCTGCTATTGCCTTCCCCATCTCCCTTCTGTTTATAATTATGTATATTTATTTTCTTTATACTAATTTGATACTGGGTTTCCTAAAGGTCTTAAAAACTACACTAAAACCTTGAGGATAATTTGCATATATTTACATGTATACTTGCTATCCTCCCAGTTACATGGTAAGCATGTAACTTCTTCTATTTGTATCCCTAGTACCAAGCAAAGTGTCTAGCACAAGTGTGGCACTTAATGTTGGTTGACTGACCAACTTCTTGCTGTCTATAAAACCAGCCTTATCTGTCACTCATATAATCCCAATTAAGGTCACATCGGGAAAAATGATAAGCTCTTTTGGTTCTTATGACACTGCCTACCCTTAGCTCAGCCCCTTTGTGGTGATAACCAATTTTCCCTTCTTGCAGTGGGAGTCTAAATGTAGATTACTCAGTCAAACCACAGCTCTAGCCCCCTTTCTGGTAGCCTTTACCATTTATGAATCCACTTCTTGGGCACTTCATTTATTCACTTTCAGGATGTATCATATAAAATTTTAATCAGAATCCTAAGCTTTATAAATCACATCAATGCATCCAGCATGAGCACAACCCCTCACCTCCTGCCCCCAGCCCATGCTGCAATCCCACTTTGATAGGCAAGCAAAATCCCTGGAAGTTCAATTTCCCCCAGACAGTCCCTCTGAGAAATGACAAAACATCTCCATAGCATTTTTCATTCACATGCTAAAACTTCCCTGTATCAAAAGGATTAGTCCTTTGATATGCTACAGGAAGTGAAGAATTAGTCTCTGGTCTCTGCAGATGGTGAGAGTAGCCTATCACTAGATATATTTTCACTTTCAGGAGATAACATCTCTGCCTCCACATATACAAGACTATATTCTGCACACTATCAGGTTTATTCTTTTTAATTCAGTCTTTGTTCCTCTGGTAATGAAATAAAATGAAGGGATTTCCTGAGTGAGTATGAACTGGCTGCCTGACAGCTCCGTCAATGGAGTTGGAAATGGAAAACTATGGGCTCTTTTCTTACAAGCAGAGTGCCATTTTTTTTCTACTCTTCCTCTTCACTTTCAAAAATCTTTGCATTCTGCTCTGGCATCTCTGTTTCTTACTGCCTGTGTTCACCTCTGACCTCAAAACATGCAAGTGAAATTTGTGTGAGCATTTTGAGAAGACTGACAGGTTATTAGAAATACGTACTGAATATTATTATTCCTGAGAGTTAGAACTGTCTGTATAGTTCTGATATGTCCTCTAAAACAAATAAAGATGAGAAAAAATTTTTTAAAATGAAATACAGAAGAGTATTGTTTTGTTAGCTCTGGGCTCTTATTCCTAGGAATAATGGATTACTGTGGATAAATACTAGTTTGCGGCATTAACTTAAAAAGTTGGAGTTCTGGTTTTGACTTCATCATTTTCTGTTATGCCTATGAATTTATTTTTATTAAGTCTCCGTTTTTGGAAGTTATATGAACTTCAGCATGGCAAGTAATAGTCAGTCTGACAAGAGCAGAAAAATGGGTTCCTAGGGCAGGTTCTTAGACTTCTTCAGAAAAAATATAAAAGAAGAATGAGAAAAAATTAAGTTGTTAATAGAAAGGAAAAAAAATTAGGAAATGCAATTTGTGTCTAGTTTAGGTCATAATTTAAATATACTCGTGTCAGAGATTTAGTGAAAATCACATTGTATAATACTACTTACTTACCTGAAATAGTTAATGCACCTTCAAAACTCCTTTTCTTGCACAAGTGTGACTTTCTATTCTGAAAAACTCAGGATAGTATGAATTTAAAAATGATTAAGGAGTTTGAAAATAGCCTTTGAGAAAAGGCTTACAGAATTGGAGTTATTTAGCCTAGAGAAGTGGGGACTTAATCAGAGTCATCAAATACATGAAGGGATATGGTGCAGGTGGTGAGCAGCTGTTCTTCCTGTCCATAGAGATCTGAAGAGTTTGAACAGAAGGGATTTAAATTAAATATTAGGGAAAAGGTTGTGAGTTCACATAGGGGAATAGATAAGTGTATGAATGGATCCATGCAATTCCATCACTATTGTTGGAAAGTAACTCAAATCCCAAGAACCATTAAGATCATCTACTTCTAAAAAGGATCAAACCTTTTATTTTTGTTGACATCAGACAACTAAGATTGTAAAGTGACCTGTACTATTTATTAATATTTTGGGAAAAATAATGGATGTCTCTTTCTGGGAGTTATTAAAGATACATATGAACCATGAAGGGAGGCTAACCAGCATTCTCCAGGGAAGAGGAATGACAGTTTCATAATATATCAATATTTCCCCTAATCTAGTGCTGGATTTTGGGCTCTCTAAATCTATGATGCCAACAGGTTAAGTTGACCTTATATGGAACAACCATGGTTCTATATCATACCATTCATTTAATACATACACACACACACACACACACACACACACACACACACACGTCTATATTGTTTAATGGGAAAATCTAGTCCATGGAAAATAGCTTCTCTGTTTCAATATTCAAAGTCAATGATATCCTTAAAATATAATTACCGAATTGACAGTGGCCATGAAATCTTTCATGCATTTCAGAAAACTATCATTTCTTTTACACCAGAAAATCATGAATTGTTCTAATTACAGTAAAATAAGGAAATTGTACTCACTGGCCTAATTTTCTTCATTCAGTTTTGACCTGATGCCATTGACAAAAATGAAAAAGAAAAAATAAAAGTGATTCAATCTCATAGTCTAGCCTCTTGATGTATTTCTTCCTGTAGTTATTACATTTATTTGAAATTTCAGAAGGAACATACTATATAAAACCAGAGGCTATGTTATTAAGAATATTAATTGATTTATAGTTATGCTTTCCTCTACAAAAGTCATTCTATTCAGAGAACTCAGAGGAACAGTGATGTGGTACTTTCTGAGTCTTTTCAAGAAAACTTCTATGAATACAAGAGACATGTTTCCTTTTCCAATTAACTTGGCTCTATTTCTATAAAAGTGTACAAATTCTGATTTGTAAAGCTACAGAAATATAACATTTGAATAATTTTCAATATCAGAAAGTTCTCATCAGCATTTAAGAATTTCTTTTGTGTAAATGATTTGATTTAGCTTAATTGTAGAGACTGATATATAATAACAGAGATGTAGTTCATTCTCTTATTCAAAAATGTATTGAAACCAGTCATGTAATACAGCAAGGCTGTTTCACTGAGAATGCCTTTAGATGTGTTCATGTGCATGATGAACAGACAAGGTCAAAAGGGTCAGATGAGGTAACAAAGAGAATGAGTCATATTGTTTCTCTTTCTGACTTATTTGACATTAGAATCACTTTCTCTGTATAAAAGTGAAGAGCACTGCCTTGCATGTATATCTAAGTAGCATTTTCTCTCTACAGCTGTCCCCAAATGTCAACTTAATTCTCCTCAGTTGGGGAGTGTCTACACTAAAGCTGAGAATATATTCATTAGTTGAGCTAAAGTTTCTCAACTTGAAATCATTCTTGGAAAAGCATACCTGTCATTGGTGTCATAGTGACATTTGACACCAATGTATAATTTAAATGGGAACAGAAACTATGCTCAATATCCCTTCACGGGACACCAGACACTGACTTCTGCTCTCTTTGGATTGAATGAGGTTTGTAATTCTAGCTGTAGAATCTCTGCAGGTGTTTCCTGTAGATCACATTCTCTCTAACTAACCTTGCATTCTATGTGATTTTTTTTTTAAAATCCAAATAGATTGATAATATTTAAAGTCAAAAAGGTTTCAAATGTTTTGTCTCATCTTTTCTTTTTTCCATAGTTGCTTTGAATTTCTCTACAATGTTGTTTCATCACCAGGCAATCATTAAATACAATTCATAGGAATAGAATCTATACCTATATGATAAATTTTGGTATAAATTATTTGCCTTCATTCTTGACATAAAATCTCAGAATATCCTCCTTTCTTTTCTAACAAATAAGTTTTCTGGATAGTTCATATCTGATTTACAACCTGAATCATAAGATCTTGTCCCAGAGTATTATAGCCTATGCAATTTCTACTATGATAATAAAGTAATTTCTGTCGTAAAAGCCTCATGCTTTTACACCATGTGTAAAACAGATTTTCTACATTCATTAAGTTAGTTATATAGATCTGGTGCTAGAATGGACCTCAGAAACTATCTAGTCTAACTGAATCATTTTACAGATTAAGAAACTGAGGGCCAGAGGTTTTAAGTGACTGGTGTCACACAAGTAGTAAATATCAGAAGTAGAAGTAGAATCTGTACTTCATTTTTTTGTAACAGGCATCATTGTCCTTTGTCTCAGATTCCACATCAACAAAAATCTGCTTCCTAGTAATCAAGTCACACTTCTCACTATATTCTAAGACCATACCTTTTCCCAAAAGCAAGTTTAAGTATTATTGAGGAATCATATATAACTCTTTCACTCTAAAAATTAAAACAAAACAAAATAAATGACAATACCTGGTCACAGCGCTCACTAGCTGTTATATTTTATAGATATGTTCATGTATTGACAAAAGAAACGCTAAATCCTACATCTCTTTGTACAAGGCAACCTCTATAGTGTCAGGAGTGGTGACAATGACCATTTTACTTCAGTTTGAAAGTATAGGGAATGAGAGAAGGGCAAATGGCTTACATTTCTCAAAATAAACTCATAGCAATAAATTATTATCTAAGTATAATTTTAATCTGTTGAAACTATTTGACTATATTTTGCTTTTATTCAATTCAATTCCACAAACATCTAGGCATCTGATATGTGAAAGGCAATATGATGGATACTTGCTAGCAAGATGAAAGCAAGGCAGTGGCCTTTCTGTTAAAGTGATCCAATCTGTAATAAAGTAAGTAAATACAAATTATATAGAAAGTAGCAATTTTTTGGGAGGTGAGATAATCAGGGTTAAGTGATTTACCTGGGTCACACAGCTAGTAAGTATCATGTGTCTGAGGCCGATTTTGAACTCAAGTCCCCTTGATTCCAGGGCTGCTGCTCTATCCACTGCGCCATCTAGCTGCCCCCATTATTTTCTTTTTAGTGAGGACATGGAACAATAAAAACAGGGGTGATAATGGCAAGACTTCACAAAAAAGTTGGGCCTTTTGCAGATATTTTATTAAAATGTTTATGCCAGGAAAAGGGAACAGACAATGCCATTTGTATGACCTGCATATAAATTTAGTTCTTAATAAAATTTCATAGTGCATTCTATTCTAGAAAAATTACCTTAAGAAAAGAAAATAGGGATCTTTTGTGCTTTTTAAAATTCTGGTCCATTTTATAGTTGTTGTTTTTTTTCATAAGTTTATCAATCTACAAATCTTTCAAGTGTCTGAAATGAACTCTTTTGTGGCTAATAACCATTACGTGCTTGTGGTTGCTGGCAACTCCATGCAGTAAATTTGAAATAAGAATGGCTTTCAGAGAAATTCAATCTGAGATCTTTTTTGAGTATACCAAAAAGAAGTTAGCAAAAGAATATGAGATATCTGCTTTCTTGATTTAATCATGCATCTCTAAACAGTATTTCCTAATTTCAGGCAAATGATTTACAATTTATTCTATTTTACTTTAGCAAAGGAAACCTGCAAACTTTAATCTGTTGCCCCAAAATTCCCTCCCTAGACTAATATAGGTTTCTCTCTCTCTCTCTCTCTCTCTCTCTCTCTCTCTCTCTTCCTTCCATTCTTCCTTTCTTCCTTTCTCCCTTTCTTTTTTCTTTCTTTTCTTTTCCTTCTTCCCTTTTTGTTCCTGAAGACCCACCTGCATACTGTCTTTACAATGATCCTGTAAATCTTCAATTTCTTGTTGTTTTGATGCCAATTTCATTCCTAACAATGACTCTGAGAGTTCATTAATAATGTCCCCTAAGCTGAAAGATAATGAAATGATGATAGTAAAACTAAGTGGATAGGTAATGGCTTAGTCAGAAAATGTAGATGAGTAACTTTCCTAGATATTAAAGTAGTAAGTGATTTGAATTATTTTGTTATGTTAACTCCCTATCTGTATGAATCATCAAGAAATAAATCAATGAGACAACATGGAATACCTGGTAGAGAACCTCAGAGCCAAGAAGACCTAAGTGTGAGTTACGTCTCTAACACAGACTAGTTATGTGACCTTGGGTTAGTCATTATAGTGCTCTAAGGGTAGGCAACCTACTAACACTATATGTTGCAGAAAATTTTCTTAAGTAAAAGCCTTTGATATGTTAAAAAAAAAAGAAAATCAGAAGTCTTATCTTGATAGAGACTAAGAAATAATCAAAATAATTATAATTATTTTTCTCATCAATAGATGTCTTCTAACGTGTGCTATGGGAAAGGTCAATTTTCATTATTTTATTTCTGTCACAAAAAAATGCACTCCCAAAATATTTCTCAAAGTACAATAATGAAGAGTGATCTACCACCTAAGACTTTTTCTTTGCTACTCCTACTTGCCTATAATTCTATTACTAGAAGCAGAATATTACAAAAACCATCTTTAAACAGATACTACTACTGCCAATTAAACTTTTATTTCCCTTAATCATTTTCCATTTCAAAAACAATAATTCAAATTTTTATGTAATTTCTAAAACATCACTCTAAATTTAAAGCAGTGGAGAATTTCATGGCCATAGCTATAGTGGAGAAAAAGAAATATCATAGAACTAAAGTGCTGAAGTCTTGAAAAGCAGTACTGATTGAAAAAAATCCTTTCAATTAGTCAAACCAAAACGTTTTCTTTTGTTTTGTTTTCCTTCACTGTCTGCTAACACTGAGTTTTCACATAGGTAAATTTATATTGGACATATTGGCCCAGAAGAAAGTGGGAATATTTTGGATTTGAAAAGAAATGTACCACATCAAATAAGGAAAACTTTGAGAGGAAAAAAAAATCTAAATTATGAAATTTGAAAATACCTTAACGATGCTGCTCCCATTACCAGTATCACTATAATTTTAGCAAATATTTGAGTTCACTTAATATTTGATGTCATTTTGTTATCTTTTTAAGCAAGATATATAATTCAAAAGATCTTAGATTTGTGCAAAGTTAGAACAAGAAGGGACTTTAAAAACTCATACATTTCAACCCTTTCATTTTGTAGATGAGGAAATAGCACAAATCTTTTCCAAACTTAAATTGTTCTCGCTATGTCACTTTTCAAATACTGTAATTCTAACATATTTACCAGTTCATGACATCTTTAGCTACTCTTTCATCCCTCTTCAGAAACATAGGTAATAAAATAAATGAAATCAGTGCCCTTTGCTTCTTGTCTGCCATACATTGTTACTTTTGCTGGCCTTGTGGCTATCTGCAAGGCTGATTTACATTCTATTGTTGAAGTTATGGTTTATTCCCCCCAGAGGTGACAATTTTATATTTCTAAACTACACTTACTATAAAAGAGAAGTGAAAAGCATTTTGAAAGACCTCACATATTATCACTTTGATATTTTGATGTTCCAATAGATTTGTGATTTCATCCTAAGAAGGTAAATTGAAAGAAAAACAAAAAGGAAAATAATTTCACCAAGCTATTATATTTATAAATCCCAGAATAAAATGAAGTTAAAAATATCTTATAAATTTCCATCTGAATCTATAAAATTTATTTCTACTCCATCAACTCTCCATTGCAATTTCCAAAACTTTTTTTTTCATATTGGTTTTGATTTAGCCTTTTTGCATTTATGATAGCATTAACAATATGGAAAGTAAAACAGCTATCCTGCACATAATGTCTAGATTTTATAAAGCAGCTGGGTACATGACAAGGGCATCACACTTTGAATTAGGCTTGCTTTGTGATTATTATCCCACATAGTTTTTATTGTCTAGTAAAGGGTGTGAACATGATATTGAAAGGTGTACGTAGGGAGGAGTATTTGCTAAAAGTGATGAAGTCCACTTGCCTCTTTATTCATGTCCAATTCTTCTCTTTAGAGGCATGAAATAAGCATATAAAAATAACAAAGCCACATTTGTTGGGAAGGTGGCCACTAATTAACAAGGTACTTCTTAGGAATAAAACTACTTTCCATAAGGACTCAAAGACAAATGTTTTGGGAAGTTTTTCTGCAATCAAAGACCACACTGCCCTGAAGAATTACAAGAAAAAAACAGGACTTTTTTTTTCCATTTTGTTACCATGAATATCTCTGCATTACAAGATTAGTTCCTAGATAAACATGTAAGCAATATCACAAGAAAAGCATTTGGTTATTGTAGACAGTAGGTGTTAGCTGTCAGGTAAAAACAGTTTCATTACATAAAGGCGTTGCATTTGCCACAACTTCCATTCACTCCTTCTCTCCCTAGAAAGCACTTTTTGTTGGGAAATAAAAGTCAGCAGGAAAGACATGTATCCACTAGAAAGTTGTTAAATAGGCTCTTGTACTTGGAATCAGGAAGACCAGGATTCCAGTCTCAGCTATGTGTCTTTCTGAATAATGGGCAGGCCTAATCCCAGTCGATTCTTTGTTATGCTAGGTTTAATAATGTAGTAAAACCAAACATTCTCAGGTTATTCAAAAGTTAGTTGAAGGAGGTTTATTTAGCTATAGCATATTCAACAAGGAAGCTGCAATACATAACTTGTGTAGACATACTCCCCTTAAATATGGGAATTGTGAAGCTCAAATGAGATAATGAGATAATGAGCTCAACTAAGATAAATTTTCTTTTTTCTTTGATAATTAATTAATTTATTTTTAGTTTTCAACATTCACCTCCATAAGATTTTGAGCTTTAAATTCCCCCCTGACTTCTCCCCACCCACCCAAGATGGCATACAAGCTGATATAGGCTCTACTCATACATTCATATTAAGCGTATTTTCCCGTTAGTCATGATGCAAAGAACAATTAGAACTAATGGGAGAAACCATGAGAATGAAGCATTAAAATGAAACAATGAAGGAAAAGGAAAGCAAATAGTATGCTTCCATCTTTATTCAGACCCCACAGTTCTTTCTCTGGATGTGGATAGCAATTTCCATCGTGAGTCTTTTGGCGTTGTCTTAGATTCTGGCATTGCTGTGAAAAGCCAAGTCTATCAAAGTTAGTCATTGCACAATGTGGCTGTTACTGTGTAAAATGTTCTCCTGGTTCTGGTTCTGCTCATTACACTCTGCATCAGTTCATATGAGTCTTTCCAGGTTTTTTTGAAGTCTGCATGCTCATCATTTTTTGTAGCACAATAGTATTCCATTACGTTCCTATACCACAACTTGTTTAACCGTTCCCCAATTGACAGGCATCCCC
Source organism: Phascolarctos cinereus (assembly GCF_003287225.1). NCBI lineage: Eukaryota > Metazoa > Chordata > Mammalia > Diprotodontia > Phascolarctidae > Phascolarctos > Phascolarctos cinereus. The sequence continues at coordinate 105,194,143 of NW_027556180.1, forward strand.
TCAATTTTTAATTCTTTGCCACCACAAAAAGAGCTGCCATAAATATGTTTTCATATGTGGGTCCTTTTCCCATTTTTATGATCTCTTTGGGATACAGACTTGGAAGTGATATTGCTAAGTCAAAGGGTATTCACAATTTTATAGCCCTTTGGCATAGTTCCAAATTTCTCTTCGAAATGGTTGGATCATTTCACAATTCTACCAATAATGCATTAGTGTTCCAATTATCCCAAATATTCTCCAACATTTGTCATTGTCCTGTTTTGTCAATTTAGCCAATCTGATAAGTGTGATGTGGTACCTCAGAGTCATTTTGATTTGCATTTCTCTAATCAATAGTGATTTAGAATATTTTTTTTCATATGACTGTAGATAGCTTTAGTTTCTCCCTCTGAAAACTGCCTGTTCATATCCTTTGACCATTTATCAACTGGTTAATGACTTGTAGTCTTATAAATTTGACTCAGTTTTTCATATATTTTAGAAATGAGGCCTTTATCAGAGACACCTGTTGTAAAAATTCTTTCCCAGTTTTCTGCTTCCCTCCTAATCTTGGATACATTGGGTTTTTTGTGCAAAAAATTTTCAATTTAATGCAATCAAAATTATCCATTTTGCATTTCATAATGTTCTCTACCACTTGTTTGGTCATGAAGTCTTCCCTTCTCCATAGATCTGTAAGGTAAACTATTCTTTGCTCTTCTAGTTTGTTTAGAGTATCAGTCTTTATATTTAAATCCTGCGCCCATTTTGACTTTATCTTGGTATAGGGAGTAAGATGTTGGTCAATGTCCAGTTTCTGCCTATTGTTTTCTACTTTTCCCAGCAAATTTTTGTTAAATACTAATTTCTTATCCCAGAAGCTGGAGATTTTGGGTTTATTAAATAGCAGATAATCATTGACGGTTGTGTCTTGCATACCTAACCTATTCCACTGATCCACCTCTGTATTTCTTAGCCAGTAGCAAGTAGTTTTGGGGATTGCTATTTTATTATACAATTGAAGATCTGGTACATCTAGGCCACCTTCCCTTGCATTTTTTTTCTTTTATTTCACTTGATATTCTGGACTTTTTTTTCTTCCAGATGAATTTTGTTATTGGTTTTTCTAGCTCTGTAAAATAATTTTTGGTACTTTGATTGCTATGGTGCTAAATAAGTAAATTAAAATTAGGTACAATTGTCATTTTTATTTTATTAGCTTGCCCTGCCCATGAGCAACTGATGCTTTTCCAATTATTTAGATCTAACTGTATTTGTGTGAAGAGTGTTTTGTAATTGTGTTCATATAGTTCCTGGTTTTGTTTTGGCAGGTAGGTTCCCAAATATTTTATAATGTCTATGGTAATTTTTTAATGGAATTTCTCTTTCTATCTCTTGCTGCTTGGCTTTATTTAAAATATATAGAAATGCCAATGATTTGTGTGGGTGTATTTTATAACCCACAACTTTGCTAAAGTTGTTTATTATTTCAAGTAATTTTTTATTTGATTATCTATGATTCTCTAAATATATCATCATATCATTTGTAAAGTGATAGCTTTGTTTCTCCTTTGCCTATTCTAATGCCTTCAATTTATTTTTCTTCTCTTATTGCTAAAGCTAACGTTTCCAGTACAATATTGAACAACAGTGTGGGATAATGGGCATCCTTGTTTAACCCCTGATCTTATTGACAATGCTTCTAGTTTGTCCCCGTTACATAGGATGCTTGCTAAAGGTTTTAGGTAGATGTTATTTAATATCTTAAGGAAAACTTCATTTATCCCTATGCTCTCTAGTGCTTTTAATAGGAATGGGTCAAATGAGGTAACTTTTCAAAGCTTAAAGTGTTATATAAAGGTCTGTGATTATTGCTGTGGTTGTTACATACTCATTGTGGTGTAGGGGTATTCAAGAAGGACCAGCATCTTTGTGATGGTTTACTGAGCCTTTTTGGGGTGCTGCTCATTCACCTTTGGTGTCCACCTGGCACTCAACTCCCACTTGTGGCTCCAAGAATCTATAGCATTCATCACAGCCACACCCTGGCAAACTAACTCCATTGATGGGCTAAACCAGATTCAGGGTAACTAACAGGCCTCAAACCAGTTAGTAAATTGGGGAGAGGAGTTCTACCTCAAGCATATGAAGACTTCCCCCAGATGAATAAGAGTAGTTTGTTCCAAAAGTCATGGAAGAGTCTGAAACAGGAGCTGCGGAAATCTTAGAAGATAAGACACGGAAGATGCCAAGGATAACTGCTGTATCCTGGGCCAAATCCAGTAATCTGGACTTTTGTCCTGCCCCTGGACTTCAATGACTCAGGAAAACAGAGTGAGTCTGATGACTTTGTGCAACTCTGCCTCACTTAAATCCAATTAATGCATGAGATGAGTCAAGACATCATCTCTTGATATCATCTTCTTGTAAAGATAAATAACAATAACACACTCATCAGGCCTCCTTTCTGGTGATAGATTCATTCTCTGAGTTTTCTACTGTATTACTGCAAAACTCAAGAAATGTTTATAAAGCAATACAGAGTATGGCTGTAAATGTTAAGAACCAGGCTGTGGGGTGAGGAGGAAATGTATTCATACATAAGTACTTCTAAATTAAATCTACATTATTTACACTTTTTTACACAATTAGCAAAGCAACAAATCAAGCACAGATTTGTTGCTTATTTCTGAGGCATAAATATTTACAATGAAAATTCAACAATTGGATTTTATAGGTCAGTTAGAGCTGGCTCAAGGACACCTGGACCGTAGACTCCAAAGGGAAAAGAGCCTGGTCCCCAGAGCAAGGTATGGTGATTGCTATAACCTTAGGATATCTTATTAAATCTTGAGGCCCTGTAGATAGGCCTTTTTGAGCCCTTAAATGACCATGGAAGCCACCTCCAGAGGGCCAGAGATCACTAGGAACCTGTGTTAATAGAGATGCTTGAGCAGATTTCTTATCTCTTAAGGAAAGAATAATGGGAAAATAACTCTGGTGGGTAGTGACAGACCACACTGGGCATGACATTTAACCTCTCTATGCCTCACATTCCTCATTTGTAAAATGAAGCATTTGTATCCAAAAACTTCCAAGGTTTCATCTAGTTCTAAATTTATGATCTTATGTTGCTTAAAGCCACTCCCTTCTGATATTCTAGGGGTGTATATTGTAAACTGATTATTATGTGTGAGGGGTTCAGTGCTCCAGACACAGGGACTTCCTATTAATTGTTGTTGTTTATTCATTCAGTCATGTACATGCTTTGTGATGATGGGAACATAATGTCCATGAGGTTTTCTTTGCAAATAAGACAAACAGAGGTTAGGTGACTTGCCCAGGGTCACATACCTAGTGAGTATATGAGGCCAGATTTGAACTCAGTTTTTCCTCACTCCAGGGCCTGTGCTCTATTCACTGGGCTATCTAGTTGCTTCTTCCTATAATTAACAATGCTCTAATAATTCCATTCTTATTTATCCTTTTATGTGTGAAATGGCAGAAGCAAGTTGAAGCATGTGCATTTGTATATGCACTTGTAAATAATTAATTTTTGATAAATAATTATAAATAATTATTTGTCAGGAGCAATTTACTTTTTTTTTTTTTAAGTTTACATTTCTTTGTTTGGGCAAATTGAAGAGTCTCAGACCATGAAGCTAGCCATAGAGATGGTCAGATCAGAAGTAAAATTGGTGCATGATGAAACAGACTAAAGATCTTTTCTGGTAGTGTGATAGTGGTCTGCCAGGTGCCTTCTAAGGAAGCTTTCTCTCTTCCCTTTCTGTGTTCACGCCAATGATCAATCAATCACTCACAACTTTAGTAGCTCCAAAATGTAAATAGAACAATGTCTAACCACCTCCTACTTCTGGGATACATAGTCATCCATTATCTGATCTCATTTATTTTTTTATATATTCAAGTTTCTCTAATTGAGTCCTGTTTCAGGTAAGCCTGCCAATTTATTTACTAATAACACCTCCACACTCCTATATGTCATTTTTGTGAATTTTTTGAATCGCATCTGACTTCATGACCTCATTTGAGGTTTTCTTGGCAAAGATAATGAAGTGGTTTGCCATTTTCTTCTCTAGTTCACTTTACAGATTAGGAAACTGAAAAAAACAGGATTAAGTGACTTCTCTGGGGTTACACATCTAGTTAGTGTTTGAGGCCAGATTTGAACTCAGAAAGATGAATCTTCCTGACTCCAGGTCTAGCACTCTATCCTGCTCCATCTGGCTGCTCCCAAATATACCACCCCTCATATAGAGGATGCATATTCTTACCAATGAACTTTGCTATTTTACCATCTGGAAGAGGGAAGATGATAGTGTTCTCTTTCTTATATTTTCAAAACAATTTAGCCATAAGAGTAAGCATTTATCTAGCACTTACTATGTGCCAGGCACTGTGCTAAGCACTTTTTACAAATATTTACTCATTTCATCCTCAAAAAACATTGGAAAGTAGGTGCTATTATTAGCCCCTTTTTAGAGTTGAAGAAACTGAGGCAAACAGAGTTAAAGTGTTGCATAGCTTGTTCAATTTGAATTAAAATATTCCTGACCCCAGGCCCTGAACTCCGTTCACTATACCACCAGCCACTTCAACACAGTCCAAAGGTTCCTTCTTTACTTCCTTACTTTTTTTACTTCCTTCTTCCTTTTTTCCCTCCTTAACAACCACTTATCAGGTACCTACTATATTTCTATACTGTACTAGATACTGGGTACCTTACAAAGAATATTAGATATGGCCCATTATAGTACTTTTCCTATTCTAACACATATTAGATAGATAGAGGATTGATAGATAGATAGATAATTAGATGAATAAAACACAACTCCCTTATCTTAAATATTCTAGCAATTATTTTCCATATTACTTCTTTAGGTGCTTAATTTTGGGCTTTCTTGTGCTGTCATTTCATAGATTCTCATGTTCATGTTTTATTGGTCCAAGGAAATTATAAGTACCCCAACAGTACAGATTGTAGCTTAGTTTTGTAACCCATAGTAGATGATAATAAATATTTAATGAATGAAGAAATGAAAAAAAAAACTACCAAAATTCTATAACAATTCAGATTTCCTATAAATTGTCTGTATTAAAAATCCTTGAGTGAGTTTAATACAAAGCAATCTCTAAGAAAGGTGTTAATGCATATGTCTACTTCAAAATATTCATTTTGTATTCATGGTATAATTCTCCATAAATTTTCCATATTTCTTGATTTTTCCAACAATATTCTAAGTATAATGTGAATACAGGCAATGCTTAATTCTTTTGCAGTTGATGATCTTAATTTAATATTAAGGATTCAAAAAATTTTCCAATCTTAAACATATTTATGTCACTTAATTGTGATTTTTATCCATGTAGATGTAGACACAAAGATGGAGATATAATAACAATTAAATTACCAAAGCAGAAGGTGAAAGAGTATGCACAGAGCAGTCTCAGAACTGACTTACATTTTTTCCAGAGCTCGGTAGTCTAAATAAAAATCACATCAAAAACAATTTAATGCTATAATTTTGAGTTATTTCTTATCCTTTTTATCTGTATCTCTATATTTTTAATCTATAACTTTCCTATTTATTTTGCTCAAAGAAACTCATAATCTGAATTTAATCTCTGTTTATGTGGTGATTTGTACCACTTTTGTATCACCTTCACTTCTAATATAGCCCCTTTCCTTCCCTACCCAAAGAATTATCTCTCATAACAAAGAATAAATAAAAATAATCAGAAAAGACTAAAGAACATATCAATTTAATCTGACAGGATATTTAATGGACCACACCCATAGTCACCTACTTTTGCAAAAAAGGAAGGGTGTTGTATATTCTCTTCTGTGAGTCTAACTTCTTATTTTAATGATATGGCACTCAGATTTTATATTTTATAATTCTTTCTATTCTCACCTCTGAAGTCCTTGTGTATATTTTTCCCCTACCCCTTACTTTACTCTGTATCACTTCATACAGATCCTCTTATGCTTCTCTGAATTTTTCATATTCATCATTGATTAAGCCTATTACTTTCATTTACCATAGTTTGTTTAATTATTCTTAAGTGTATGGACATTTCTTTGTTTCCATTTCTTTTCTACCAGAAAGATATAAATTTGTTACATGTCAATACTTTCACATACATGATAGTATTTTAAAGGATATGATATGCATATCCATTGAATTTTGTTCAACATCACACAATGTCCTACCAGTAATATTTAATAAAATAAATGTAGATTTCAGAATGGATTATGCAAGAGAGCTCCCTTTCTATCAACACCATTTTCTAAAGAGACAGAAAACAACAAAGTCAATAATGAGACATATTTTTGAAGCAAAAACAGCTATCACAGGGTGTTATAGTCTTGCTATATTTCAATCAATTCTAGAGTTCACAATTTATAATCTTTTGATCTTACTGAAACTAGCCTGACACAGATCAAAATAGCTAAACAGGAATTGCAAAATACAAAAGTACTCTTTGTAAGAATGATTAGGGACATGCATAATACAACTTTAGTAAAGATCTCACACAGAAAGATGTCTTCAGGAAGCCTTATACAATTTACCTTTTAAAAAGTAATTTTTATATCTATATCTATATCAATATAGATATAGATATATTAGATATAGATATATAGATATAGATATGTATGTATATATGTATATGTATATGAAATGTTTTCAAATTTCATGTACTTCTTCCATTTATGTTGAAAAAATAAATAAAAATGAAGGCAAATGATTTATACATATGAACCAGCAAAGGGTATTGAGAAGTGGTAAGCCAGATAGGAAGAGAAAGGTAGAGAGTAGTATCAGAAAATCTCAGAGAGGGGAGAGAAGAGTACAGGAAGGGGGTTGGGTAAACAGTGTTAAATGTAAGCACATAGGTCAAGAAGGTTGAATATGGAGAAATGACTATCAGATTGTCCCATTAAGAGATCACTGATAACTTTAGAGAGCTTTGTTTTGGTCAGTTCAGATTGCAAAGAGTTGAGGAGCAAGAGAACAAATGGTGCTTAGCAAAGGCCTTGGTAACCCATATGCTCCTCTGTTGTTAGTGAATGGAGGCAGGGTTTCAAATATGCCCAAGTCACCTCCATCCTTAAAAACCTTCTGTAGATCCTACCTCAAGGTAGGATTTCTCTTATACTATGGATTGGAGAGGGGTGCTGATCTGAATTGTACATTACTTCCTTTTCTGCACTCCTCAGTTGAGCCAAATTGGTCTTTTCTCTGAACCTCACTCCATTTCCAGACTCCATTACTTTGCTCTCTTCTTTTACATGTATTCTCTCCTCACATTCACCTCATAGAATCCCTCTTTTTCTTCTAGACACATCTAAATGATCATATTCTACATAAAAATTTTCCTGCTACTCCTCAAGTACTAGTGGTTTCCTTTCCCTATGAACTTCTATATAACAGCTTTGAATTTATATTTGTTCTGTATTTTCTTATTTATGTTTATGTGATTTCCACCATTCAAATGTTAATTCTTTGAGAATAGAATACTTCATTCTGTATCCCAAGCCCCTAAGAACTTTGTGAATGAATGAATGAGTGAAAAAAAGATATTATTGATGTGGACAATGCATTTAAATCCTCGAACTTCCCCTTATTGATTTGTAAAACTGAGGTGATAAAACTTTTCCTCTCTCACAGTGTTCCCAGAGTGAACAGATTAGATAATGGATGTGTTTATTCTGCAAACTGAAAAACGTTCTACATAAAAAACATGTACAAAGGTATATGTATATATTCCATAACCAGAAGTCTTTAGACACATGTTAGATGTTCATTTTTCTTGTATACCAGGAAGAAAATTCTTGCTTAGGCATGGATTTAGATAAGACAGCCTCTAATCACCCCTTCAATTATAAGAGTCTGAGACTGAGAAAATTAGAAGATTAACTGTGACGTAGGATCCAATGTTTTCATCAACAGGTAACTAATATTGTTTCCTGAGATTCTCCTTGACTGTAATGTGTGAACTAGTTACAACCATATCTCTCTCTCCAGGATGTTAGACCTTCCCAATGTACTCATACTTCTTATTAGAGGACAGAGTCCAACTTCATGTAATATCTTAAAGTGCTGGAAAAGGAACAGCATTATTGTTAACTTCTATGGTATTTTTTTTCCCTCAATGACCTATTAAAAAAAGTGAATTCAGGAAGCTAGATAATGCCATATATTCTTGGTCTTGAAGTCAGGAAGATTTGAGATAAAATCCTGCTAGAGACGTCCATTAACTGTGCGAGAAACACAATCTCTCTCAGTCTCAGTTTCCCATGAACAGAGATAATAACAGCACCCACCTTAGCAGATTATTTGTAAATCAAAAAAGATACTATCTAAACATTTTTGGTGGGGTGTGGCAAGTGGAGTAAAGTGACTTGCCCAGGGAATCACAGATAGTAAGTGTCAAATGTCTGAGGCCAGATTTGAACTCAGGTCTTCCTGACTCCAGGGCCTGTGCTTTATCCATTGCACCACCTAACTGTCCTCCATATAAAATATTCTGCAAATAGTAAAAGCTACATAAATGTCAGCTACTGTTATTACTTCTACTGCTAATAATATCAATCTTTGAAACACAGGGAGGTAGAGGAGGCAATCAATAACATCAAGTAGGATTACCATTTCTTCTAGGCAAGAGAGCTTACATTTTCTCCAAATAACTAAAAAAAAAATCATTTCATGCAGTGGGCTACTTCTTGCTTTCACAATCCAAGATTTAATCTATGTGCTTATCATCAATGGACTCTAGGGGCCTCCAATCCTTAGTAGAAGATTTCATGAGTTCCTGTGGTCAAGGAAATTTATCACTGTCTGATGTGCCTAGAGATCTTGGTCTTCAGATAACACATATAGAGCCCTTTGTCAAGGCTACAATTAAGTACCTTCTATCTTTGCATGATCTATCTAAGCTTGAATTTAAATTTTTTTTACGTCGTTTACATTTCCACACAATTCTTCTTTCTCTTTCTAGATGCCAGGGGAAAGCAAAGCTGAACTTTCCTTTTTCAATTAAAAGACTTCCTTTGAGTCCCAGGGCCACATCCAAACCGAGATGAAGCATCAAAATAGTGCCTTCATGGACGATGGTGGACTAGCAATGAATTATTTGCATCCTGGCTGTATACTCTTACTGATTCTTTGTTTTCACCATAAACATATCTACATCTGGAGCATTTCAAATATTCAGGGATTATTTTCTTTTTTTCTTTTTGGCAGCTTTGTAGAAAATCTTCTGTTGTTTGTTCTCAGTCACAGATTTATTATTTCTTTTGACCTTATCTCTCCTTGCTGCCACTTCTCACTGATGTCAAAACTGACAGGTCTTTCCAAAACTTTTGGGTTTCTTTGGTTTATGGTGCTCTCTTTGGAGTTGCCTGTATTTTATTTCATATCTAGCAATCAACAGAGGCATCTAAAATTGGCTATAGCTGCTAATGTCTTTTTATTTTGCAACATTATTATTGTTATTGTTATTTTTACCAGGTCTGTGATTTCATAGGCATGAGAAAACTCTACCAATGCAGATCAGCATCCCTTTTGCAATTCGTAGTCTTAGAAAATTGCCTGAACAGTTTTCAGATGGAGAAATCAAAGATATCTATAGTTATATATATAGATATATAGATATATAGATATATCTATATATCTATATATCTATATATCTATATATCTATAAAGCTTTAAATCACTATTAATTCAAGAAAGGCAAATTACAACAACACTTAGATACTACTTCATACCTTTCAGAAAAGGAAAATGAAAAATTTTGGTGAGGATGTGGGAAAATTGGGATATTAATGCATGGTTGGTAGAGTTGTGAACTGATCCAGCCATTCTAGAGAGCAATTTGGTACTATGCTCAAAGGACAATCAGACTATGCATAATCTTTGACACAGCAATACTACTACTAGGTCTGTATCAAAAGAGATTTTTGTTTTAAAGACAAGGGGAAGGACCTAAGTGTATAAAATATTTATAGCAGCTCTTTTTATGGTGGCAAAAAAGTAGAAATTGAGGAGATGCCCATCAATTGGGGAATGACTAAACAAAGTGTGATGGAATGTAATGGAATATTATTGTGCTATAAGAAATGACAGCAGACATTTCAGAAAAACCTCAACAGACTTACATGAACTGATGCAAAGTGAATTGAGCAGAGCCAAAAAAGCATTGGACACAGCAACAGCAATATTTTATGATAATCAACTACGAATAACTTAGTCATTTTCAGCAATACAATGTTCCAAGACAATTCCAAAAGACTCATAATGAAAAATAATATCACAGGGGCAGCTAGGTGGCACAGTGGATAAAGCGCTGGCCCTGGAGTCAAGAGGACTTGAGTTCAAATTCGGCTTCAGAGACATAACACTTACTGTGTGACTCTGGGCAAGCCATTTAACCCCAATTGCCTTGCAAATAAAAAAAAAAATGTTGTCCATATCCAGAGAAAGAACTGATAGCATCTGAATGCAGATCAATGCACACTATTTTTCACTTTTTTACATTTTTTTCTTTTTGTCTGTTTCTTCTTTTACAACATGACTAATATAGAAACGTATTTTACGTGATTTCACATATATAACCTATATCAAATGCTTTACCATAATAATAGGGTGTAGGGAAGGGAAGGGAAAAATTGGAACTTATTTTGTTTTTAGGTGAATGTAAAAAAAAAGTCTTTCTGTGTCACAGAGGGGTAAATTATACACATACACATACACACATATACACATGTATATATATACTTGTGTGTGTGTGTGTAAGTTGCCTGGAGCACTGAGTGGTTAAGTGACTTTCTCAGGGTCATAAAGTCAATATGGGTCATTGACAATATTTAAACCCAGGTCTTCATGGCTCTGAGATTGCCTCTTTATTATACCATGCTACTCTTCCTCTGTTTATCCCCTTGTAAATTTCTTGAGTAGACGGGGCACATTTTCTCTTATTCTTGCATCAGTCTCAGAGCATTTAGTGGGTCAATTTCTTTGCTCACAGTGATATTTTTTCTTAGAATTTAAGCTCCTATGACTTCAACACTCAAACATATTCCTTTTAGCTCTCCATATAGCTCCAGTACCTGCCGAGTGATTGTTCAATGCTGTAAGTGATGTAATGATGTTCTTAATGAGTTTGTGGACCCCTTCCCTCATATCAATGATTCTTTTGGTTTGTGGAGGAATGAATGCTCTCCTTCAGTAATGTGCCATTTGTGCAAATGTGGCACTAGATAGAGGGGCCTAGGCAACAGAGGGAATTTGCACATTCTATTTTTGCAAAGCAGGAAACTTCAAGGAAAAGAATAATCTATGAACAACTATACTACCTATACATGCTGACTCTACCCAACCCAAATTTTCCCCAGGTATAAAAATTTAAAAATAAAAACATCACCTTACTGAACTAAAATACCTAACTAAACTACTGCTTACTCAACTACTAAACCTAAGTGAGAACTGAGTATTATCGTCACACTGAAAAAGGGTTTTTTTCTTGTTTTTTATAAATTTTCATATAATTCTTGGTACTTCTTCTAGATGGAGGGGGAGAATAAAGCTGAACTTTCCTTTTCCAATTAAAAGGTTTCATTAGAGAACTTTATTCCTTTTTAATATAGCTGACACTTCTACGTAATAATAATATTTATCATCATCATCATTATTATCATCATCATTATCATCATTCATCTGGACTTTCAAATACACTCTTTCAGGTAAATGTAGCCAATGTAACAGCCTCCTTTGTCCCTCTCCCACCCCCTTTTCCCTTGTACATCTAAGCCATATTTGATAACCAGATATCAACACAGGCGAGTGATCAGATATATCTCACAATTTCATTTACTTTCAGTTCCCAGATGGCAGAAAGGCAATTATTAGGCAATGCAGACAAACACATTTAATTGTTATTATAAATATATAATCTTTCATTCTCTCTTATGTGAATGCTGAGTATGTAGTGGAATGACTACAGGTATTATATATCTCTATATACATATATAGGTATACATTTATATTTTCATTCATATAAGATATAAAAGTTGATAAAATTGTCAATCAAGAAAAATGTCCATATCCATTCCTTGTTACTTCTTTATATAATTTATTTTTCTTCAAACCAATTATTAGAAAAGAATAAAAAAGTGCAATAAAACAAATCCTGCCACTAGTGGGCACTCTAAATCCATGCTATTTGAAAATATCTTACTTTTAGCAGAAAAAAAATCCTACAATAAATTTCATTGAATGAAAATAAGGGTGAAGATGCAAGAATGTATGGTTAACCTTCCCTTTGTTAAGTATACTTATATTTGAATTGGTAAAAGAATAGTAGAAAGACATTTTTAATATATCTGAATTTTTGTGGCAATATCAGTTGCATGTCATTTTACTTATTTAGGAAGATAGAAAGATAGATAAATAGTGATAAAGACAGAGATAGAGATATAATACTAAATGACTGCACAAATAATATCTAATTCCCTTATAAAAATAAGATTCATTTTTTTATTAATATCACAAAATAGTTGATAAGATTTGATCGGCTATGCATTCTTTCTAATATCCTATTTCTATGTCTGCATGGTCAATCCAGGCATCTCACTACCATTTTGCTTTAGCTTTTTGGATTTTTTTTTTAAAGAAAGTCTACTATATTTTAAAGGTTAAAATTTTTCTTTCCATCTCCACTCAACCTGATGGAGACTTTTTTCAGTGCAAGGATTTCAGAACCAGTCGTGTACTATCTGGCAACAGATATGCCGATATTGACAAATTAGATAACTAGTGAGTTGAAACAACAGTAAAGGACAATTGGTAGGTTGTTGTCCTTCATTCTGAAAGAGGACCAAAATGACCTCACTATGTTGGGGTCGAGGTAGAGTGTGGCCAACTGTGGCTAATCAGACTAACAAGAGCTCCAAAGGCTCTACCACAGGTCATGTACAAATAGTTCACATGAACACCTGGAGCAGAAATGTCTCTAAATTTGCACATTTCACATTTCTTTTGAGCTACTGCAATTCTGTTTTGCTCATAGATCACAGTACCTTCTCTGATGTGGGCACATACCATGCTAGATGGTCCTCTGCCAGCATCTTCCATGTGACACAATTGATTTCAAAGTTCTTCAGAGAGACCTTGAGAGTGTCGTTGTATTGCTTCCTCTGACCTCCATGTGAGTGCTTGCCTTATGTGAGTTCTTTGTAACATAGTCTTTAGGCAAACTTGCTTTGGCATTTGAACAACACGGCCAGACCATCAGAATTGTGGTGTCTGAAGTAGACTTTGAATGCTTGTCAGTTCATCTTGAGAGAGGACCTCAGTGTCTGGTACCTTACTTGCTAGGTGATCTTCAGAATCTTCCTAACACAATTTAAATGGAAGTGATGCAGTTTCCTGACATAGCACTGGTATATATCCAGGTTTCATAGGCATGCAACAATGAGGTCAGAACAATGGCTTTGCAGACCTTCAGTTTCATAGATAGTCTAATACCTTCTCTCTCCCACACTTTTCTTTTCAGCCTCCCACAACTCTGACAATCAATGTGTCAACCTCATCATTTGGATGTACAAACCTGGCAAGTACACTACCAAGGTAAGTGAATTTATCCACAGCATTCAAAATTTCTCCATTTGCTGTAACAAATGGTTCCACACATAGATAGTGTGGTGCTGGGTGGTGATGAACTTGCATTTTCTTGGTATTAATTATTAGAGCAAAATTAGTAAAAGCAGCAGAGAATTGATCCATGCTTTGTTGCATATTAGCCTTAAAACCTACTTTGTGTGTGCAATCATCTGAGAACAAAAAGTCACACACCAACTCTCCCCTTCACTTTAGTTTTAACTTGTAAACTTATCAAATTAAATAATTTATCATCCATGGGGTAGCTGACCTTGATGCTGTTTTCATTCTCATTGAAAGCATCTGATAGCATTACTGAAAATAAAACTTTAAAACCCATGGAAGCAAGCACACAGTCCTGATTCACTCCATTGGTGACTAGGAAAGCCCAAGAGCATCACCATTATGCAGATCCCTATGCAAGCTTGCCATTATGAAACTGATGTACAATACTCGTGACTGAAGTTCAGTTTCAAATATCAGCAAAAACAAGATAAAGAAGGAAAAGCCAAGATCTAAGACAGTATAAAAGATACTTTGGGGCAATAATGTACCATGAAGAAAATATGAGTACCACTAGTGATATAATTCTGTTAGAGGGAGACATGATGCCAGGATAAATTACTAAAAGTAGGGGAACAACAACAACAACAACAACAACAAAACAAAGCAAACAAACAAAAAAGCAACAGGAAGTAATCCTTCTTGCCTATCTAACCTTAACTACCAGTATGACAATGGAAAAGAAGAGACAAAAGGTAAAGCAGACAGTAATTGATTATTGCCACTCAATTTGAGTGATTGGGAGGATGGCATTACAATTAACAGAAATGGAGAAGTCAGGAAGATCATTGGATAAAAAATTTAGAACTGAGAGGAATCAAAGAAGGCATCTAAGCAGACCCCCTCATTTAGAGATGAAGAAAGAGAGGTCTATCAATTTTCAGTGACTTATCTAATGTCACACAGTAAGGGGCAGAGCCAAGATTTGGACTGACATTTTTTTTTTTAATTCAAATGAAGTGTGTGCCTTCCACTGTACTACAGGGTTATGGAAGGGAAGTGGGTAGTGGGCAGAGAAAATAAATAATGTGATTTGAAGAGTACACAATTAGGGATACCAGTAAAGAATTTGGGGAAAAGTCTGATAGATGAGTGGAACCTGAACATGAACCTAAAGGAAGAGATCACACAGGCCGAGTCAGAGAAGTGGAAGTGATCTTCACAGAGATGTCAGTTAAAGAAAGAGTTGTGGATGAGATTTCTAATTAAAATATAAAAAAGAAAGAAATGAATAGAGCCAAGAATAGAGTCCTACAGAATCCTTAAACTGAAGGGAAAGAGGAGAAATAGGAGCCAGCAAAGGAGAAAGCAAGAGCCTTTTCATGAGGTGAGATGAGAGCTAGAAGAATGCAGTATGATGGTAGGCAAAGGAAGAGAGACTATCAAGGAATGGAAGGCAAGATAGATCCAATGTTTCAGGAGGATCAAGAACAGTGAGGACTGCGGAGGAACAGTGTATTTGGTAATGAGTTAGCCTAAGAGATTACAACTTTATTAGAATGGTAAGAAATGAAGGCACAAAGTGAAGGCAGTGATGACTGGAAATGCTGAATAAATTGAGAGGACAACTTTGAAACTGAAAAGTTGAATTGAACATACACTTTAAAAGGTCTACTTGAAATCTATTGTTACATATTCAATCCTCTTTTTTCTGTGGTGTTTTGTATTTAGAGATTAATATTTTTATTAGTCTTTGTCAAATTAAGAATAAAAAATACATTTTAGATTTAAATACATTTAAACAAATACATTTGAAGAAGTAAATTAAAACAAAAAGATATTTGAGATGGAAGATTGAGAGATGAACATACCAAGGGAAGAAGGGGGAAAAAAAAACCAATGTCTGAAGAAAAAATGGGAAAGATACAAACAAGAGAGAAAAAATTAAGGTATGGGAGAGAAAGATACTATTATCATAGGAAAGGGTAGAATTAAGGGCAGAGGTGAAGTGGGTAGCCTTGCAAATGAGTTCTATCATAAACCTGAGGCATGTAACTGAGGTTATATTTGAGGTGCAAGGTATGTAAGGGAGGATGGGCAAAAACACATAGGAGGTTTTGAAAGGGGGATTGCTACTGAGGTATCTTTTATTCAATGTTTTCAAAAAGATAGGTAGTTCATCCCCAGAAAGAATGTAGGAAGTAGGTTGCATGACATGAATGGGATAACTGTGGAGCTTCCTCTTCGGACATCTCAAAAAAGGAACTTACGGAGGAGGTGAAAATGCAAGCCAAACATCAGGAAGGACATTACTGAATTTAAAAGGCACAGATTCAAAGCGGATAAAATATCTAGTTCTGTAATATTTTCCCCATGGTTTGCTTCTGACTAAAAGTTGGGACAAGGACAACAAAAGATTAGTATCTTAAGTTACACTTATTTAAATTAACTTATACTTAAGTTTAAGGATTGGCTAGATACAAATGTGAGGAGACAAGTTTGGCAAGGGATTCTAGGGTGGGGGACCAGTGAGTTACTAAAATGGCTAATGGTAGCATCCAAGCTAATATGTGAATGTGTGAGACTAGAGTAGAAGAAAATGGCAGAAAAAAATAGGAAAGCTTTTCACCGAAGATGACATGAAGATGTCAAATAGTATCTTCAGTATGGGAGTGGGAGAGATAGGTCACAAACTTGTGATCAATTAAGGGAATTTCAAAAACTTGCAGGTTATGTAGGACTGAACAATGATGTAAAATATGTAAGCTGTATAACATTATGAGATACCATAAGCAGGATAGCAAAATAATTTCTTTCAGAAGAATGCAGGTTTGAAGATATTGAGAATTACTAGTGAAATAGTTCACATTTTGTTGAAAGGTTTTAGCGTCTAGAGAACAAAAAGCCTCATAGGAATGACTGAAACAGCTATCCTGTCTTTCCTTTGTTAGTTTTTCTTATTCTTCACTTCTTTTTCTTCTTCTTCTTCATATTCCCTTCTCCCTCTCCTCTTTATTTCAGAAAAAGACGCCTCGATATAAAAAAAAGTAGAAAAGAATTGTAAAAGATCTAATTTCCTAATTCTATTTTATATATTCTGCTTGAGAACATAGGAATATTATTGCAGGCTGCACTTTGGACTTACAGGGAGCTCTTTCAAATTATCAGACTATAAGTACCATCCTAAGCCCTTAAGATAATCATCGAGGGGCTTCTTGATGCTGATGAGTGCACTCTTGATACGTATTTATCAAAAGACTCACAAGAGATTATTACTATGCATTATTCAGGAAAAAAAAAGGATATTATTATCTGTAAAGGGCATCACTTAATACATTAAATTAGCATTTATCAAGTGCCCCCACAGTTATCTCACATTGTACAGAATGTATGCCTCCAATTTTAACCACCCATTGGTACAATAATAGTTTTCTATAGTTTATATAGATTTTGAAATTGTATCCACTTGCCGTATGGCAGCTAGGTGGCACAGTGGATACATTACCAGGCCTGAGCCAGGAAGACTCCTTTTCCTGAGCTCAAATCTGGCCTCAGACATTTACTAGCTAGCAAGCCACTTAACCCCGTTTCCCTCAGTTCCTCATCTGTAAAATGAGCTGTAGAAGGAAATGGCAAACCACTCCAATATCTTTACCTAGAAAATTCCAAGTGGGTCACAAAGAGTCAGACATGACTGAGAAACAACTGAACAATAATCACTAATACTTGCCATACATTATATGAGAAATCAAATACTATATTTAGCAGATGTATATCTTCTTCTAACTTACTTACCTAAAGTATAGCTACACTTACCATAGTATAGTTGGGTAAGTGAAGTTTTGCCGAGACCATCTGAACAAGGCTGCCAAGATGCAACTTTCCCCTTACAAGTATTTCTTTTTTGAATTGGTGTGGACAAGTAAAAAAGAAAAAAAATGAGACATCTAAACATGGTAGATCCATTAAGGAGAACTCCCAGTTTCTGAAGTCCTAAATGATTCCTGAGGGTCAACACTACAAATGAACTGCCATAGTATAGTCATCACTTCCACCACTGAACCTATAAAAAAAAAGATAATAACATTTGAATCACAAGTATATTAAATGCTGTATTAATGCATCTAATATTTCTGTATTTAATGATAGTCCCAAATGGAAAGGGATTATGGTTAATATATTTTAGATTGTAGAAAACCATGTGACTTCATTGGTATAGGAAATTATTCCCTCTAATGCAGATAAGCAATTTATCTCAAACATCACATTTTACAAGAAAGGCTAAGTGAGGTGAGGCATTAAGTTTACTTGTGGATGCTCTGCCTAAAGGAAGGTAAATTTTGAAGGCTGAAACCTAGTCCTGGGGTTTACAGGCTAGATTTCTTCTTAAAAACCAAACCTTAAACCCCATTCACTCTGGTTCTCATTGATTGGCAAACAATGGGGTCCCTATCCAAGCACTACTTAATGGTTATTGTTTGGGCCTCCTTGGCTCAGAGTGAATGTAAATAGTAATTGCTTTTCTTTTGGCCAGAAACCCTGAGTGTCTTTCCCTCCCAGTTTGATTTTTTTTGTTTTGTTTTTTATTAAAGGGGCCATCCCTTGGCTCACTACTTAGACATAATCACTGAATGGGGGTTGCCTCAGTCACAGTGAGAGCTGGGAAAGACTTTAGCTTAAAAAGACCAAGGTCTCCCACTGCATACTGGGCCATCGCCAGTTGTCCAGATCTATATCGGGCACTTGACCCAGATGGTTCCAGAGGAGAAAGTGAGGCTGGTGACTTTGCACATGCCTCCCTCTTTTAAAATCAATTCACTTGCGAGTCATGGCATCACCTTCCTGATGTTGTGGTCCTCTTTGAGAATGAAGGACAAAACACACAACCACATACATTCAGGTTGAATTAGAATATAATGTGATTAATGTTTTTGGAAGACTATATTTAATTTGATAATTATAATTAATTAAACTGTTTAAAATGCATATTTTTAAAAGTGTAAATAACAAGATAATTCTGTTTGTAGTTTCATAACAATTATTTAACCTTATCTTAGTAGAGGCTTTTCCATTCTTATTTTTTAAAAAATCGTTCTCTCTTACTTTCTCTTAATCAGTGTGACATGATAAAATCATGGTATTCTTTCCATTACCATAGTTGAGCATCAGTTTTATTGCTTGCATTGGTATTCACACATTCATATATATATATATATATATATATATATATATATATATATATATATATATATATATATATATATATATATATATATGTGTGTGTGTGTGTGTGTATGTATATGTGTGTGTATGTGTGTATGCATATGTGTATGTGTATGTGTGTGTATGTGTGTATGTATATGTGTATGTGTATGTGTGTGTATGTATATGTATATATATATATATATACACACACCTATATAATGATATATTTGTATGTATGTGTGTCTATACACATACTGTATCTTTTTACTCCATTTATTATAACTAATTAGATACTCTATGCTAATGACTTTGTTGCTTTACATAATCAATAAAAGGCATAAAATAGGTGTGAACAAGTCCTAAAAATCTCTGTTGAGTCAATTAATCAAAGTCATCAACCAGAAGCCGATCATTGCTACTCTAGAAAAGGGCATAGAGGGCAGGGGCAGTGAGTCCAGAGGGAATGTTGCAATTACTCCTTCCTTAACCAGAACATAATCTTCTGAACTTACAAAGGTCTAAAAATGTCGATTTCCCATTGGAACTAATATCTATGTCCCAGGAATAGCAGTGATGCGAGGACAAACATAGATACACACAAGGAAAAGCAGTTTCAAAGAAACTGATCTCTTTTGGTAGAGCAAAGTTCAGCTATAAAGGCACAAAACCTTTGAAGCCAAAAGAGAACTTCATCTCAGGAAAACTTCATGAGGACTTCACAAAGTAGAAAAAGAACTTCAAACAATACAGAGCCAAGAGTTCACCCTTTGGTCACATGTGTTCTCTAAGTTTGAGCCCAGTTCCCTCTAAACTCTCTATGGACTTATGGGAGAGTGTACTCTAGACTTTTAGATGGAAGTTTTGCACCAGCTGTTCTTAGTGTACAATTTCAATATATATATTCTTTGTAAAAATCTAATTGATGGGGGCAGAGCCAAGCCAGAGGAGTAAAGCAGGGACTCACTTGAGCTCTTCCCAAATTCCTCCAAATACCTGTAGAAAATGACAGTAATCAAATTCTACAGCAACAGAATCCACGAAAAGACAGAGTGAAACAAATTTCAAGCCCAAGACAACCTAGATGGTCAATATGAAAGATCTGTTTCACGAGACTGGGAGAGGAGCACAGTAAACATGGGCCATGCCAGACCAGACCAGGACTCAGTGGGCCAGAGTAAGCCTCTGGGGCCTGAATCACTGGCAGCTGTGATATTTTTCAGACTTTTCAACCCCAAAATGCTAAAGATAACTTAGAAGTTCAGTATGAAAAGTCTGTCAGACATGAGTGAGAGTGGAGGGAAGGCCCACCTCAGCCCCAACACAGCCCCAGGGTGGGAGTGGTGGTGCAGCAGCAGCAGCAGCAGCAGTTGTTGCATCCAGTGATCTCACACAGACAGTAATGGATAGAACAACTGATCAGGAGATTACAGGAATCTCTTTGTTGGCACTGAGACAGGATTCTGTTGCTTTTCCCATAGTTGGATGTGGGTCACAGTCTGAAAGTGAGGAGGAGACCTGGCATAGCAGAACTTGTGGCAACAGTGGAGAGGGAATCCTCCTTACAGTTCCGGGGCAGCAACATCAGCAAGGACTGCCACTATGTAGATCTAACTAAGGATCAGCTGCCCTCCTGGGACAGCCTGAAAGAAAACATTCTCCAGCTCTACCCTTTGGGAATGAGGAAATCATCCCCCAGGTCAAGGAAGGAAAGTGTGTTCTGATTGCAGCCAGTGGCAATAGTCTTGGAGGGATTGTCAAACATCTTGAGGATCTGTCTGAAGAAGCAATCATTGAGCTGAATCTGCCTACTGGCATTCCCATCATGTATAAATTGGATAAGAATCTCAAACCCATCAAGCCTATGCAGTTCCTCAGGGATGAAGAGACCCTAAGCAATGCCATGGAGGCTATGGCAGTCCAAGGCAAGGCCAAGAAGTGAAAGCAGTCTATTTCCACCACATCTCTCCCCAACCTGCTCCATATACTGACCATCGCCTTAGGGATCACAACACATAGCTGCAGGTAGGGGACTTATGGTTCCTTTTCTCATTTCCTCCTCCCTATTTCAGACCAAATCTTTTGTCTCCTGTTGCCCTTCCCCACAGCCACATTAGTCAGAATGCCTCCTGGGTGGTTTTGCTCAGTAAGGACCAGGTTAGGGATTAGGGATGGACACAGAGTATGAAGTACCTAACGTGGGGAGTTAAAACATGCAGTTGGTCCAGTTATTCCTATGAGTAAGTCCTTCAGTAGATAGTTCTCTCAGGGACTGTTGTAGGAAACTACCTATAACCCAGGTGGTCATTTAACAAATCATGAAAGTTTTATTTGGATGTTTCCTCCCTAATCCAAGAAAAATGGATCTGGGAGGTTGTCCTCAGGTTTACTTGTTGCATTCTGCTTTCATAGAAAACTTTTCCAGGCTGGTTAATAGTGGTTTTTGAAATTAAACTGTCCCACTTAGTAGTCATCAGAGACCTCAAGCCCAGTCAGAGAAGGAGGAGTTCCTTAATTTCTAAGGGATGGATGAGTACATCCCACTGTGTGTTTTATAGCCCCTGCTCTGTTCTGTGGAAGTGAAATGCCCCTAGATCATGTTGAAATGGGTCTCAGTGCCCATTGTCTTTTACCTTATGTCCAGCCACCTTGGTCCTCATCAGTTTTAGCACAACAGTATCAACCCTGTCCCTCCTCCTGCCCCTTATTTGTTGTTCTCTATAATAAAGTAATGAAGTGCAATATAAAAGGAAAAAAAATTGGCAAGGAAAACTGCCCTGATATTCTAGAACCACAGGGTAAATTTAAAGAATCCACCAATCAACTCCTAAAAGAGATTCCAAAAGGAAAACTCCTAGTAATATTGTAGCCAAATTCCAAAGTTCCCAGGTCAAGGAGAAAATATTGCAAGCAGCCAAAAAGAAATAATTCAAGTATTGTGGAAACACAATCAGGATAACACAAGATTTTGCAGCTTCTACATTAAGGGATCAGAGTGCTTGTAATATGATATTCCAGAGGTCAAAAGAGCTAGGATTAAAACCAAGAATCACCTACTCAGCAAAACTGAGTGTAATCAATGAAGGGGAAAAACTGATATTCAATGACATAGATTAATTTAATGCATTCTTGAGAAGCCAGAGCTAAATAGAAAAATTGACTTTCAAATACAAGACTCAAGAGAACCATGAAAAGGTAAAAAGGAAAGAGAAATCATAAGGAATTTATTAAAGTTGAACTGTTTACATTCCTACACGGAAAGATGATATTCATTACTCATGAGATCTTTCTCATATTAGGGTAGTGGGAGGGAATATATATATATACATACACACATATGTATGTACATATGTATGTGTATATATATAATATGTATGTGTATATGTGTGTATATATATGTGTGTGTGTATATATATAATATGTATGTGTATATATGTGTATATATATGTGTGTGCATATATATGTGTGTGTGTGTGTGTGTGTGTGTGTATAGATAGATAGATATAGACAGGACACAGGATGAGTTGAATATGAATGAATGATCTCTAAAAAAATAAAATTAAAGAGAGAGAGAATAATGTACTGGGAGAAGGAGAAAGGGAGAGGTAGAATGCGGTAAATTATCTCACATAAAAGAGGCAAGAAAAAGCTTTTACAGTGGAGGGAAAGAGGGGGGAAGTGAAAAGAATGAGTGAACCTTACTGTCATCATATTTGGCTTCAGGAGGGAATAACATGCAGACTCAGTTGGATATCTGTCTATCTTACCCTACAGGAAAGTACAGGGGAAAGGGATAAGGGAGGGGGTGATAGAAGGGAGGGCACATTCGGGGGAAGGGGTAATCAGAAGCAAACACTTTTGAGGAAGGACAGAGTCAAAGGAGAGAACAGAATAAACAGGAGGCAGAATGGGATGGAAGGAAATATAGTTAGACTTTCACAACATGACTATCACGGAACTATTTTGCATGACTATTCATGTATAACTTATATTGATTTGCTTTCCTTCTCAATGAGGGTGAATGGAGAGGGAAGAAGGGGGAGAATTTGGAACTCAAAGTTTTAAAAATGAATGTTAAAAATTGTTTTTTACATGCAACTCGCAAATAAGATACAGAGGCAATGGGGTATAGAAATCTATCTTACCCTATAGGAAAAGAGAAAAGGAAGAGGATGGGGGGGTGATAGAAAGGAGGGCAGATTGGGGGAAGGGGTAATTAGAATGCATGCTGTCATAGGGTAGGGGAGGGAGAGAGTTGGGGAGGAAATGTGAAGCTCAAAATCCTGTGGAAGTGAATGTTGAAAATTAAAATAAATAAATTTTAAAAATCTAATTGATAACATTTGATTAATCAGTATTGGAGAGCTCACTGGTTAAAGTCTTGTAACTAATAGTAATAGAAACTCCAACCCTTCAGTGTTACTCCTAGAAATCTGAATCAGCCAGACACATTCTGGGTACCTAAACTGTCAGTTTAAGCGAGGGTTGTGAGAGTGAACTGGAGGTTGGTGGTTGTGAGAGTGGGTGGAAATATGTTTCTACACTAGCATCTTTTTCTTGTAATTCTTGCATTTTTCCCAACTTCACCTACCTTATCCATGTATTCCTGGGCCTGTCAGCATTTCAACACTTTGTTATAACTCTTATTTCCTTTTTTGGTATGCTCTCTGCATCTGTGTAGATTACAATTCTTCTTTATCTCCCAGTCATTTTAAAATCGTGTTCATGTCTTTATAAAAATGTGCCATGCATAAATCACACAGAACACTGGGAGGCTTCCCCTGATTATTTGAACAGGTTTGAAATACAAGTGTTGCACACAAGCTATTTAAATGTCCTTTCTTTTTCTCTTATGACCCATCTCAAGATGATTCCCTGTATGTGCTGCCACTTTAAGATCTCTATCCCCACTTAGTGGGTGAAGTAAAGATAAAAATAATAATGGGAAAAGATAATAAGACATACGCTGAACCTGAAGTTGTGAAAGGATATCTAGGTACTGCATTCAAATAATAACTTCACTTTCATATGATCCTTTCCAGCTAGGTGTTACAGTAGATAGAGTGCTGATCCTGGATTAAGGGAGACAACTTTAAATTTGTCTTCAAATACTTATTACAGTCTGTGTGATTCTAAACAAGTCACTCAACTCTGCTTGCCTGAGTTTCTTCAAATGTAAAGATATACAACATTTACCTCATGGATTGTTGTGAGGATCAAGTGAGATAATATGTATAAAACACATAGCACACTGCCTGGCACAAAGTAGGTGCTAAATAAATGCTTGCCCTTTTCCCTGTTTCCCTAGAAGATAGATTCCTTGTCCTTTTGAAGGTTCAGGTTTAATTTATTTTGCTCACAGAAGATAACATATAAACAACTGAGATGCTAGCAAACTAGACAAAATCTAGGTTCTAATGAGATCTAACTCATTTCACTGTGCTCCAGTTTTCTTCACTTTACTTTTGAACTGAAGCTTCCTTGTTTGCTCTTCATTTGCAAGTTATTACAGAGGAGGATGAAATAGGACAATTCACAGCATTCCATCCTCAAACAAGGAGCAGTGAGGAGAAAATTAGCCTGAAGAGAGGTGAGAATGGAATTTAACCAAGGCAGAACATTGAAAGAGAATTTATTCAAGAACCTGGAAGGACACCAAATGGACATGAAATCCAATTGGTTTGGTACTATTTGTACAGTAACACAAATTTTATTGGCAAAAATAGTATTGGTAAATTGCATATTAATTCTCTTATATTTGAATACCCAATGATGCTTATTTTTGTTGTTCAGTCATGTCCAACTCTATGTGACCACATTTCTTTTGTTTTTTTTTTTTAAATTTGCTTTTTAAAAAAAATACTGGAGTAGTTTGGCATTTCCTTCTCCAGTGTGTCCCCATTTTGCAGATGAGGGACTGAGGCAAATGGGGGTTAAGTGACTTTCCCGGAATTACACAACTAGTAATTGTCTGAGGCTGGATTTGAACTCAAATTTTCCTGCCTCCATGCCAGATCCACTGCACTACCAAGCCATCTCAAATGTTGCTTATAAATAGTAAATGAAAAACAAATTACAAACAAAAGAAAGAAATGTGAAACTGACATACTTGAAGTTTTTAGGACTATTACTCAATGATTCCATTTTAAATTCAGAATGTTTAATTCAACCATAATGGTGATAATTAAAGTTCTTTCTGTCTTCTCCCTTATCCCTCCTCCCACTTACAACACACAGAATCTAAAGGAAGGTTTAGTGAAATTGTTTTATTTGCATTTAGATTTGTTAGAGTGCTGTTTTCACAATGTTTCCATTTGACTCAGCGATCATACTTAATCCATAACTTAGTTATAACTGTTTCAGACATAATAACTCACTTTAGAAACTGTGTTAACTATACCACAGCATAAACTTTGGGGTGATCATAGGGCTTTATGTATTAAAATGCTTTCTGGGAACTTTGTAAGTGGTATTTCACAACACCCAGAGTGATAACCATTCATTTACTGAGTATTGCATCTTTAGTCAAAGAGAGGTAGGTAGGAAATTCTCTACACTTTGCTGTCTGGCACCTTTACTATCACATAATTTTCCTGTGATAACGTAAAGGGATAGAGAAAAGAGGGTTCCTAATTAAAATAACATGTGCTTTATAGGTGGATAAAAACATGCCCATGTAATGAGAAGAAGGAGGTGTGTAAAGCATATATTGGACTCATAAAATAATAATAATTTCTTTCACATATAAAATATTTTAGAATTTTCAAAGTACTTTTATACATAGTACCTGATTTGCATTTTACAAAAACATGTGCCATAAGCATAATTAGTATCATCCCTATTTTATTCATGAAGAAATAAGTCAGTTTCAAAGAAGTTAAATGAGTTGATCAAAATAGTCCATGAGGGAATTGAAATTATTTTTATGAATGTAAATTCGTTATTGTTTCTCATGCTCTGATGAATGAATGATAAAGACATAAAGGTTGTTCATCTAAAATTCAAGGCTGCCCCTTCAATGTTAACAACTTATTCATATTAGCGTCAATATATTTAATATTGATTTTGGTGTGCAAAATGTGGGAGGAATAATTCTACATTCAAATGATGAAACAATTCTGCTTCTTCATCAGATGTAATTTTTTCTATAGAAGAAACACATATAAACTGATGGTTTTAGTTATAGGGAATTTCATAATATTTCCTTTCCAAAAGGCACAATTTATCTGTTGATAAAAATGGCTTCTTCTTGTCTGAACTGGTTCTAAAATGGAATGTGTGTGTATTCACATTTGTGTATATTTATATGTATATACACACATATATTTATATGTATATATATATACATATAAATATATGCATATGTGTGTATGCAAATAGACATGCGTAAATATGTACATATTGGAGGAGAAGGGGCTAAGAAAAAGGGGGACAGATAAGATAGAGAGCAGATAAAGGGAGGCAGTGTTCAGAAGCAAGACAGATTCTTTTAGGGAGGATCAAGGTATAAAAATGAGAGGGAAGGAGGGGGAGACAGAGAGAGAGAGAGAGAAGGATAAGCAAAACAAAAATCATCTAGAGGGAAATACACAGTTAATAATTGTAACTGTGAATGTGTATGGGATGAACTTACCCATAAATGAAAATGAATAGCAGTATGCATAAGAATAATATAAGTAAAACAACTGAAGAACCATACAAAATACTTTTTTTAACTGAGAATTAAGTTGTTGTTGTTGTTATTGTTGTTGTTGTTGTTGTTGTTGTTTAATAAACTATGTATGTGAATGCTTCACAAGAAGGGAAATTTACCGAAGGTTTAATTATCACAAAAACATAGTATTTCCATAATGAAAGGGACCTCAGCTAGTCCAACTCATACCTGAAAGAGAATCCTTGAAACAACCTATTCAGCAAGTGATCACAACAACAACATTCACTGCTGGTACAATGGGGAAGAATCTATTACTACCAAAGAATACCCATTCCAATGCTGTATAATTCTAATCGTTAGTAAGGTGTTTCTTTTATTGTTTACCTCATATCATCTACAAATTTTCCATGTTGCAAATTTCAAGAAATGCTCTTAGTTCTGCCATCTGGGACCAAACAGAATAAGTTCATGACAGTTCAGATATTTGAAGGCAACAAACAAGATCCTCTTCCCCTAAATAGATAGATATATATATATATATATGTATGTATGTATGTGTGTGCATATACATATATATGTATGTGTGTGTGCATATACGCATATATGTATGTGCATATACATATATGTGTGTGTATGTATGTGTGTGCATATACATATATGTATGTATGTGTGTATATACATATATACACACATACATTTCTACATATGTATGTGTGTATACACACACACATATATGTATATGCACACACACATATATACACATATATTTTTTTTCTCTGACTAAAATTTCCTAATTCCTTCACTGGATTTTAATACATTATTTATTTGCAGCTCTTTACTGTTCTGTATCTTCCTCTGGACATTCTCCAATAACCTATAAAGCCCAGAACTGAGAACTGGAAAAGAAGAGAGAATTTTGACAAATGACCTCAGTTTTTCCAGCAAAATATGAGGCTAAGTTCTCAGTTGAAAATGGTGGAGGAAAAGAGATCCATGAGAGATATGAGGATGGAGGAAAAGTTTTTGAAGTTCTATGGTGAGTGGTATAGTGAGTCAATTAGGGAGGTGTAAAAGGATTGCCTGCAGCAGTCAAGGCCCATTTGTGATTATGTAACAGAAATTCTTAGTAGATCTAGTCAGCTCAATGTCATGAAGTTCTCTAGCTTCTTTCATCACCAAAAGGATAGCAGATAGTAGGAGTAATCTAATACACACACGCACACACACACACATACACACTCATCTTACCTTAACACTTGTGACACACTGATCTTTTTAGGTTTCAGGTTCACATCATTTTTATCTTTGATTTTTGCTTCTCCTTTAACCCCTGCATGAAAGGAGTTGTTACAGCTTAGTGACTATGCCTTCATAGCCATAGGAATGCATAGATTACGCACCTGGTTTGTCCTAATGTATCAGCAATGCATTGGGACAACCACAATTGTTCTTTCTTCCCTGGACCTAGAATGTCTTCCAAGTCTGTATCCTTCTCTTTGTTCACACAATGACCGTACATATAGCTCTTGCCACAACTCACACTACAGCAAGTGTTCCCCTCTCCAATTAGTCTTTCAGATTGTAGTATCTCTTTTCTCCAATGATTTTTATAACATTGTTGTCAAAAAAATCTTCTTAAATAAAAAATCTGGCTATATGGATTATCTCCTCAAAATCTTCAGTAACCTTCAATATACCTCTAGGATAAAACACAAAATCCCATTTTATCTCTATTAACTTTTATATTGTGGCTTCAAATTCTCATTCTGCTTTAAATTCCAATTACACTGCTTTATGCACCCTACATTCCAACCATAGTCTTTCTTCAACCAAGAATCCCATCTCTGTGTTTTCCCTTCTGGATTCCCAACAACTCAAATCAAGTGTAGGGAACCTGTGGCCTCAAGCCTATATGTGGACTTCTAGGTCCTTGGGTGCAGTTTTTTGACTGAGTCCAAGTTTTACAGAATGAATCATTTTATTAAGGGGACTTGTTCTCTGAAGTTTGGATTCAGTCAAAGGGCTGTAATTGAGGACATAAAGAGCCACCTGTGATCTTGAGCCTGCAGGTTCCCCACCCCTGCCCCAAATGTTTATTTTCTTCAACTCTCAACTAATGCTTCCACATTCTCTAAACTTTTCCAAAGTGCCCTGCACCCATTGTAATTTTCTACTTCTCCAAATTTCTTTGTGTTTATCTGTTTTGTATACACCTCTCTTCAAACAGAACATATACTTTTTGACTTCAGTAGTTATGTCTTTGTATTTACAAAGCCTAGTACCTTGCATAATCATATTTAATAAACACCTATGGAATTTAATTGATGTTTAAACTTAATTCTTGGAATATCAGAAACAGCTTCAACACTAAAACAATAAGCAAAAAGTGAGAACTCATTATAGTTTTAAGTAAGTAAATTAACAAATATAAATAAAGTTATGTTTCCTGTATAAGTGGTTAAGCCATGTGTTAATTATTTGAGATCAAGAACAAGCTAGAAAATTTTGTTGAGTGGAAGTCACAAATAGATCTCCGAGAAAAAAAAAAGATCTAAAATAATTTGTAGTCTTATGAAGTTAATTAGTCTGTTGTGAGGCTAAATATTTATTTTTATTATAAAAGATTGCTAATTGTGAGATTTATCTTCTGATGCCTATTAAGAACTAATTGCATAAATAAAAAGTAAAAAGACATTTCAACATTAAATGCAATATCTAATTTTCTAAAGGACCACTGGAGAAACGAAACAAGCTGCTGGATGCAGCTAAAAAGTACATCCCCTAGTAACATTCAAAATATTCTACATATTCATATGCATGTATGTGCGTGTACATATATATATACATATATATGTATATATATGGAGAGAGAGAGAGACAAATATATATGTAGAGAGACATACATATGTATATATATATATATACACACACACATACATACATACATACATATGAGGGAGAGAGAGAGAGAGAGAGAGAGAGAGAGAGAGAGAGAGAGAGAGGTCCTACTAACAACTCAAAAGGAGTCATGTCCAGGATTTAGAACTGAACTAGACCTTAGAAATCAATTGCTATAATGAAGTTTACAATGTAATTTTAGTTAAGCCTTGGGGTAGGGGCAGGGGAGAACACAAGTATAAATAGCCATACCAGGGACAGTGTGATAAATACAAAAGATAAAGTGATGTAATTAACCCATGAAAGAAGAGATTATTTTCACCCACGAATGAAGAAGTAGTCTAACATTCTTTCAAACTTCAGGGAGGAGTAAGTAAAGTAAAATTATATGGAGGTCTGAAATGAGAAATGGACTTCAAATGAAAGAACATGTTTAGGAAATGGGAAAGAGCTATATTGTTATTTAAGTGAACTGGTATTAATAAACTCATCAATATGCAAGAATTTAGGGCAAATGAAAAACAGTGCAGCATTAATAGAAGGTAAAGCATGCTAATGAAAGTAGTAAGAGGTAGAGATGGAAAAGCAGGACAAAGATTGTTAATGAATTACTTTAAATTCCAGATTTTTGAATTCCTACTTTATTCTACAGGCAAAAAGAGACTATTAAATGTTTTTGAGTAGATAGGTGACTTTGGCAAGAGATTTTATAAAGGTAGGAACACCAATTAAGATGTAATTGAAAGGGAGATGAGCAAAGATGACTTAGTAGGAAGTCGCTAGTTAGCACAATGAGTAAAGTGCAGGACCTGGAATGAGGAAGACATAAATTCAAATGGAGCCTGAGATACTTACTAGTTATGTTACCCTGGGCAAGTTGCATTAACCCTGTCTTCCTCAGTTTGTTCAACTGTAAAAAGGAGATAATAATATCACCTATCTCCCAAGGCTATTATGAGAATCAAATGAGATAATATTTTTAAAGTGCTGAGAACAGTGCCTGGCAAATAGTAAGTGCTTAATAAATGCTTATTCCCTTTTCTAGGAAGACTCAGAATAGCCCAATTCTCTCCTACAACTACTCTAAGAAAAAAAGAGGAAGAGTATAAGAAAACCACAGTGTGTCATCTTTTTTCTGGCCCAGATATTGGTCATATATTAAGCACTTAGAGGGAGACTACTACAGATCTTTTGGCAGTGGAGGGAGGGTTTTCTTGACAGATAACCCTGCACAGTTTTTCAGCATTATATTTAGGATCATCATACATTTTTAGGATTTTACAACTGTGTATCAAAGAGGGAGGTGGGATGTGGGTCTAGTAAGAATAGGTACTGAGGGAATATGCCATTCAGAGACCAGGAACAGGAGCTATCTGGTTATGTCAGTCTGGCTGCTAATCTCAATGTCAGTCTCAGTTGGATTGCAAAGCCAGTATGCATTAAGAGGACCACTGTCCCCATCTTGTAAAGAACAAACCTGAGGATATATAAAGAGCAAGAAACAAGAACTAAATAAGGCAGTAAGAAACTTCGGGGTCATGTGAAGAATGAGATGGTACATTAGACATTTTCTCTGATCCTGGGAACTTCTCAAACATCTCCAAAACAGAAATTATACTCCAAATATAAAGCAACTTCAGCTTTTTATGGAACCAAAAATAAAATAAAAACAACAACAACAACAACAACAAAAAGAACTCTTGCCCATCAATCCTGAGCTCACTCCACACTCTTCTCTGACCTCTCATGATGCCAACAGAAAGGCTGCAATAGCAAATCCAAGGTTAAAATACAAGCATGCATCAGAATCCACCCCTGCTCCTCCCTTCCTCTTTCCAGTGCAGAGGAGACCTGGGCTTCAGGATATGGGATGGGAAGGGAGCCAGCCAGAAGGAACAGGGCCACTTAGAAAAAAATAAGTGAAGTAAGTGAAGGGACATACCATTGTTGTTTATAGCAGAAGGAGAAAAATCACAACCTGAAAAAATTATAGATAGATGGAGGAAAATATAATCTAAATATTATAACTGTAAAAGGGCATGGATTAAACAATCTAATAAAGCAAAAAGAAAAAGAAAAAAGAATGACAGATTGGATGTGAAAACAATTCTATAATCTGTAACTTACAAGAAGCACATTTAAAAAAATACACAAAATAAAACTAAGGGGATGGATTTTTTTACTTTTTTTACAAAAAAGTAAGAGTTACCATCATGCTGTCAGAATAAAAGCAAAATCAAATGTTCTGATAAATAAAAATGTTTCAAAAAAGAAATTTTATTATGCTGAAAGGAAGCATAGACAACAAATCAATATCATTAACTCATATGCTTCAAAAGTTTTATCATCCACATTTATAAAGGAAACATTTGAGCTTCAAGAAGACAGATAGTAACACAATAGTGACAAGAAATTTCAATATGCCTTCTTCAATTTTGGATAAATCTAACAAAAAAATAAATGCAACAAGAATTTTGATACTGAACAATTTTTTGGAGAAACTAGAGTTCAAAAAACTTATTGCATCTTCTAAGTGAAATAGCAAAAGAACATATATATATATATATATATATATATATATATATATATATATATATATATATATAATATATAAATTGACCATGTACTAGGGCATGAAGATTTTTTAATTTTATTTTTAATTAATGGAATAAAACAAACTTTTCCATAACATAGTATATAAAATATAATATTTCAAACAAATGTAAAATGACAGAAATATTCTACTATAATAACCTAGAAGAAAAAAAAACATTAAAATGTGAGCAAATTTGATTACAGTTGAAGCAGTGAGGTAGATCTGGATAACAAAGACTTTTCAAAGGTAGAATTGAAAGAATTTCACAAATAATTGGATGTGTCAGGTGATAAAGAAGAGTAAGAGTCTCAATTTCCAAATCTGAGTACCTGAAGACATGTTACTGATATCAGTAGAGATATAAAAGTTGGGAAGGATGGAATTTTTTAAAGAATTGAGCAATTCAGTTTTGTTCGTGTTGAGATTCAAATGCTGATATTAACCTTTCTCCTTTTTTATTTGGAAAAATATCTTAAAGTTTTCAAAGTTTTCAAAAGACTGAGAAAGAACATGCCGGCATTATTCCTCTGATCTACAAATATAGTAATCCTACCAAAGATGAAATGGAGTTAATTCTAAGTATTTTTTTAAAATGAGTTAAGTTAGGCTTCATTGAAAATCATAGCTTCAAAAAATAGGCACGTGATAGATTTCTGGTCAAACCTTGCTGGAGTACTGAATTCAATCTTCAGTGCAAGAATTTAAAAAGAACACTGATAGACTGAGGCATATCCATAGGAAGGCATCCAGGATGATTAGAGTACTTAAGTCCATGTCATATCAGGACCTATAAAAGTAACTGGGTATATTTAGCTAAGCCAGAGAAGAAACAACATAAAATAAAGATGATAGCTCTCTTTAAATATTTTAATGGTGTTCATGTGAAGGAGGGATTATACTTGTTCTCTTTGGCATCAGAAAGCAGAAATAGTGGAAGTTACAAAAAAAATCCATTTTTAAATTTTTTTTTAAAAATCCATTTAAATTTGATATCAGGAAATACTTCCTAACAATTAGAACTGTCAAAAACAACACAATGAACAGGGAGAAAGGGCTGCCTCCATGTGTTGTGCCCACACTGCACCCCAAGTTCTTCAAGTAGAAGATACAGGACCAAATGTTTGATATTATTACAGGAACCTTGTCAAGTATGAGTAGGACTAGATGGCCACTGAGATTCCTGCTGACTCCCAAATTCTTTCATTTCTGCAAATCAATGTTGTCTCTAACAATCATTGTATTCTTTTTTATGTCCATACAACTATCTATAATAATCTATCCTGAAAACTTTTGGCAATATCTCACTTACTAATCAATAAGTGGGATTCATTCTTTTTCACACTTTGAAAATTCAGGCATATGACCTGTTTCAAAAATTAACCTTTTTGATCCTTCAGAAATTCCCTAATTACCTGGATGGGACAACTGAAATTTTTTCAGGTCAATGGAATTCAAGTCATCTAAATCTCTGATCTCATCTAAAGAAGTGAGGTATTATTTTACTATTCATTTTAGTAACAACCTCCATTTTCCTCTACATTCTACTACTTACAATTAAGCGATTGTTCTCTTTTAGTTAAATTACGAAAGCAAAATTATAAATGAATTAACAAGAATAATGGCAACAGCAGCATCAGAACTCATAATTGCATAGGTTTTTTTTTTAAGGTTGCAAAAACACTTTCCTTTTAACAAGTAGTGTGTTGTTATCTCATTTAACAAGAGGGAAAAAGAAAGCACAAATAGGTTAAGAGTCATATCAGAGTCATATAGCTACTAAGAGTCATAGTCTGGATTCAGACTCAAGTATTTTGATTCTACAATCAGCTATCCTTACTGTCATCTTACATTATCAACATCAACATCATTTTGCAAAAAAAAAAAACATATCGATTACAAGTTAAAAAATAGATAGGTGGCACAGTGGATAGAGCACTGGTCCTGGATTCAGGAGAACCTGAGTTCAAATCTGGCCTTAGACACATAACACTTACTGTGTGACCCTGGGCAAGTCATTTAACCCCATTGCCTCGATCCAAAAATAATAGTTTGTCCCTTTCAGGTCAAATAAGGAAAGAAAAAACTCCAATATTACCAAGAAAGTTTTTTGACTGACTTTAGCAACTTTACAAGGATGAAAGTTTCTATTTTATATCCCTGTGTGTATAGTGAACTACTGATGAAGTAAAAACAGAAAATTAACACTGGGCCTGATTCTTCCCAGTAATGTCCATATGGGAATTGTGTAGAACATCTGAGATTGCAGTTTGGCTTCATTCATTTTTGAAAACTAAGAGCTATTGAATAAAATGATAACATTTTGAGTTTAGACGACAATTTTTTTCAGGATAGTGTTTTCTGAATTTTGTGCTATTCAGACTCCAGTTAACAGTGGGTTTAATATAAGAAATAGCTAAAACTTAAAAAATAAAATTGCCAAAAATACGATACCCATACTTGCAATTATTTTGTTATCTATTTAATAATTTAATCCTTAATATACCTCCTGCAGATGAGAAATTCCAGACACTAGCCTCATGGGTCTATTTGTTAATTTAAAGTTGATGAGGAGAGCTATCTACATGTGTAACTATCTGATAATTTTTAAACTAACTTCTTTAAGGTCACAAAGCATGTCTTTGAATTCCTAGTTTCAAACAGAATTGTTTCTATTCAAACATGTGCTGCTATATTCTGCAAATATTTAAACCTAAATATCCAAGCCTATGGCTAAATAAGCCAATGAACCAGATTTTAGAGTTATATTATCTGAATAGCAACATAGTAAAGTGGATAGAGGGCTAGATTTAAGGTTAGGAAGACCAGCATTCAAGTGTTACCTCTGAAACATATTTGTATGATCATCAATCCATCAATTGCTCAACAAATGTTTATTAAACACTTACTGTATGCCTGCTAAGAAATCTCCAAACTTATGAATACTCTATAACAACTCTTCCAATTTAATTTGGTTCAGTTGAACAAGTTTTAATTAAATACCTACTACAAGACACTATTCTAAGCATTGGAATTACTAAACCTAAACTGAAATAATCCTCGTATTCAAAGAATTTGAATTCTGCCAGTGTGTGCATATAGTACATACACAATTAGTTAAAAGAAGTAAATGCTGATTAATTGAGAAGAGGGGCTGGATAGTTTGGGGAATTAGTGAAGGCATATGTAGGAAGTGACACTTCAGCAGAAACTTAAAGTAAAGAAATGATTCCAAAAAGTAGAAATGAGGAAGGAGAACAATTAAGGCATGAGGAGCATTCTACACAAAGGCATGAAAGCAGGATATAAAATCTCATGCTTTGGAAATAACAAATCGGCCAAATTGGTTGGGGCTTGGAGCACATGATATTGAATGATAAGAAATAAGGTTAGAAAGACAGGCTAAAGCCAGATTATGAAAGCATTCAAATGTTATGCATAGGTTTAGTATTTTATCCCAGATTGGGATACCTTTGTATCCCTACAATGGGGTAAAAAGACTACAAAATACTAGCATTAAACAAAATGCTTGTTTGCAACCTATTTACAAATATAAAACCAACAGTAAAACAAAGAAAATACAAAAAAAAAGAATTGGTCCATCATATTTTAGTCCTTTTATTTTTTCATGCATCTATTCTTTTTATAGGTTCTGCTTCACAAAACATGGTTTCTGCCATCACCACCACTACTACCAAGAATTGTAAAGAAAGGAAGAAAATAGCTAGAAGAAATTTTTAGTATCTAATCTCCACCCAGTCGGATAAGAACATTGAATCCCAAGAGTTCTTATGTTTGATAGAGATTCTTAGAATCCAATGTTATAGGGAAAGTATGTTGAGAATTAGTGGGTACTGATATGTAAGGGTGATCATATGAGGCAAATTCAGTGAGTCAGTGAATTGAGTTTTGTGTTGAATTCTGGGTGGTACAGTTTAAGAGCAGCATTAACAAACTGAAGTACACCTTCTGAATAGTTACCATAATAACATTTACAGAATAGTTTAAGAATTGTAAAGTGCTTAAGGGATGGTTGAAGGAACTGTATATGGTTATTAATAATATATGCTACTTTATTATTTATAAAGTGATGTTATGTATTATCTTATTTTATTTCATTTTTATAATTTTCACATTAAGATGGAATGGACTGATATTGTCTCCATTTTATTGAAGAAGAAACTGGTGCATAGAGGGATCTAGTAACCACAAAGCTAGTAAGTCACAGAGCCAGACACAGAACTCAGGTATACGTTTTTGAAGTTCTAAGCTAATTGGAAGGAGAATTTCTTCCAAGCCCAGTGATTGAGTATTCTATACCTAAAATCTATTAGGATGCCAGGTTTCCATAGACTTGGTCTTAGAACTCCTCAAAAGCCAAATTTCACAAAGCTAACTATGCAGATTTACTATAGAAAGATACATTTAATGGGATAATCAAATGACATAATATCTGCAAAGTGTTTAAAACAGTGCCTGGCACATTGCAGCT
This sequence comes from Phascolarctos cinereus, assembly GCF_003287225.1. Classification (NCBI taxonomy): domain Eukaryota; kingdom Metazoa; phylum Chordata; class Mammalia; order Diprotodontia; family Phascolarctidae; genus Phascolarctos; species Phascolarctos cinereus. Next base: position 105,230,649 of record NW_027556180.1, read on the forward strand.
GTTTAATAAATAATTGTTTCCTCCCTCTTCCTTTAATAAAGATTATTAAAATGTATCATTTTACACATACTTGCTTGCCTCTGATTCATTTTACCTTATGTTAAGTAAGACAACTGTGTTAATAATTACTTGATTACTGTAAGACCCTATATCTTATAGACATAGCAAGAGTTATTTGCCTAGAATCATTTTCATTCATATACCAAAGTTATATTCATTATTGCTAATTTTCATAAACTAATGCTTATTCTTGGTAGGGTAGTAGGCATTGGATTCTTAAAGGCTGGGAGAGCAGAGCCACATCCTCTCAAAGGCTGTGAGAAGGGGGCTCATGATGGACTGTCACCTGGATACCAGAGGAAAGACCTCTTTTCAGAAGGTTGTTCTCTAAATTGTGATTTTTCTGGGGAGCCACAGTTACTCATAAAATCATCAACTAAGGGGTTTGTGTCTGGGTTACAATTTGTGTTGGTGGAGGGAGTATTCACGGGGATGAAATAACAGAGCATTGGGAAATTCTATTACATAATATGTAGTATAGATATATCAATGCTAAACTTATATTAAGATATTTTATTTACACTCATTTTATTGTTGTATTTGTAATTTATTTTATTAAATCATATATATTATAGAGACAGAGTAGTTTTTATCTCCATTGAATAAAAAAGCAAAGAAGGGTAAGTTCTGTATTATATTAACCTATCGGTGATGATGATGAGGTTTATTAACTACCCACTCACTTTTCCTGACATAATTTGTCTTCTAATAGCTGACAAGCTAAAAAGAACATGCTCATGAACATACATACAAGAGAGAAAAAGTAAAAGGTAAGAAACTAAAATACAACTACAATATACAGATCTGAGAATTCTTTTTATTAAAATGGGTAACTTACTTCATGAAAACAAAGAGAGAAATACAAGTCTAGTGTTTCTGTGACCTGGGGTTACTTTTTTTTAAAAGAGTTGTATTACCTGCTGATTCCAGCAAGTAATATTCTGACTACTTTAAAGTGGTTAGAAAACAAAGTCAGCCTTAGTGGGCAGTTGGATTAAAAAACAAAAACTAACAACCTGACTAAATAGGAAATGCCAAAAATAGCTCAATAAATCTAGATTAAGTGGCAAATGTAATTGTTTAGGTTAAGGTGATTTTTGGTATTATATTTAGTTTGACTTTTATTCTGTTTAATCATTCAATTAAGTTTGCTGAGTCTTCTTTGCTTTACAGTACAGAATCTTACTTGTTAATAAATAACCCAACTGAAAATTTACAAGTCAATTTTCTGTAGAAATGAAATAGTGTCAATGCAGAGCAATTCACAATAAGAGAAAGGGAGACTCCCAAGAGAGTTAGTGCTTGCTCTCCTCTGAGTATGATTTAGGCTGATTTTGCTTTTTTCATAAGAAAAGCATAAACTCAAGGGAACATCTTTCATTATAACCAAAGGGTTTGAAAATTTGTTATTCGTTATTGAAAATTAAAGACTAACCAGATTCATTAAGGAAATTAATTACACAGGCAATTAGCTGTTGTTCTGTTGGACTTGCTTAAGATTTGAATTGTTCTTACTCCAATATAATAAGCATATGACTCTGCTACTCTGTTAGCTGACTTTAAAAATAAAATTTCAAAGTGTGTGGTTGTTGCAGTTTTTAAAGCTAAAATGTGTTGATGTTTTGGAAAAGAGAAAAAGCGAAACAGGAAGTAAGGGGTCATGTTGAACCAGGAAGTCTTTTTCTCACTGGGGTAACAGTGCAGCACAAATCGCCACAAGGTGCTAAATGCTTTGATCTTCTATAAAGTTTTTATACCCAAAGAGTATACTTCTGACCTCAAATGTTCTTTTCCTCATGTCCGATGAGAATTCCAGTTTTCTTCTAGATTCAGAACACTACAGCTATTCAGAAATTGTATAAACATATTTAGTATATATTGAGGACATATTTCATTAAAGCATATTATTGTATTACACATGTAATAGGGCTGATAGTTCCATTGTACATTTTATACTGAAAATGAAATGGATAAGAAATGTTATAGTTTTGAATTCAAGAATCTATTGGAAAATTCATTCAACAATATCCAATAACCTTTTTAAAGCACCTATTATATGCAGTGCATTGATTTTTGTTGTTGTTGTTGTTGTTGTTGTTGTAGAGATACAAAGATAAAAAGGATATTTAAAACAAATCTTAAATCAACAACTGGGACAGAGTTTGTACAGTAGGTTAAGATTTTCTTGCCCCAAAGTTCAAAGTACGATTCAGCTTTTCTCATTTCAAGGAACAATTATCAATGTTTGCGGAATACTACATTGGGTGCTAAACAGGATGAAAAAATTCAAAAAAGACAATCTGACCCTATAGTACATTCAATGGCCATAATATCTGTAAGTCTCTTAGCATAAACCTGGAACAAAGTAAGTGTTTCATAAATGCTTATTCCCTTCCTCCTCCTCCTTTGTCAGGCAACTTGAATACAACAATGGAAATCATTGACACTATTATTCTACTAAAGAGAAACATTCCAAGAAACTATACTATCCTAAGTTTATGGGAAACATCCAGAAATTAAAGTCAGAATTTGACCTCAGGTCCTATGACTCCATGTTTGTCATTCTTTCCACTGAAATATGTTGTCTTTCATAAAGTTATGTTTCTATTAGAATATCTTCTCTCTGAATCACTCAAGAGAAATCTAAGTCAATTGACTATTGGGATTAATCTAAATTAATGCAAGACAGGGAAGAATGTCGTTCTTTGAACATTCTAATTTTCATATTCCAATTGAAATGATGGAATCTGACCGATTTTACATATCTGTTCATTAATATACCTCTTTCTATCCCACTGTCTTGCTTTTCCTACTCTTTTCCTCTAATTCTCAGCAATATATGATAATTACATCTTACTATCCAAATCTCTATCTTTCCTTGACTATATATGCCTCCTAATTCTTCTTATATTCCTTTTCTTGACAGTCCCAGACTCATTATGCAAACATCTCACCTCCTCTGCATTCCCCTGAAAATAATCTGCTCTATCTTCACATGACCATTTCCCCCATACGTTCCCTACTTCAAATTAATTATTCCTTGTGGAGCCCATTTTCTACTGAGAGAGAAGTCTGCTCTGTCTTCAGCAAAATACAGATTTCTTTATTGCTGTAAAACCTGGTCTTTCCTTGATGACATCAAATATGCTGCTGTCATATCCTTTCCAGAACTTACCTTGTCAAATTTCCTACCAATTTAGTGGAAAACAGAGAGATAGAAGTTAAGTTTCTCATCAGATAATAGGATTTAAAGTTCAAAGGTAACTTAGAGTTCATCATATTCAATTTCTTATGTGACAAGTAGGTGCCTGGGAAGTGATTCTCACCTTCACGCTAATTCTCATACCTGTTACATGGACATATGAATTACTATTCTCCCTCTGGGTTAGCTTGCTTGTTCTCAGCTACTGTGATATTGGTAGGCCGGAGTTCCCAGAGGACTATCATCATATGATTATATTTAAATTATTTCAGGGTCCCAAAGGTAACCAAGCTGAGGAGGAATTCATATTACCCTACTAACCACATTAGCTCTTAAGCTCCCACCAATGATACTCAATTGCTTAAGTTAATCACTGAAAATTATGTTAGATCTTAAACAAGTAATTATTCAGCAATAAGGCAAAAGAAATAATAAGAATCTTTGACGGAGAGTTGGCCCATAGAGGAATCTGGCAAGAAAATATTCAAAGGAGGAAAATGCCACTCTGGAATGTAGGTTACAATATCATCAATCCTTTCAGAAATATCTGCACCCAAGTGAAGCAATTTCTCTGCTAAGTATATATCCGGTGGTCCTCATCACTGTCTAACTGGGAAATCCTTTTTTCTTCTATACTTAAAATCACAAAGCATTTTCAAGTTCTTTCAACTTGCAATTAACCTTAAAAGAGCATTATTGATTAGGACATAAGTTCCCTTTTAGCAAAAGAACCAAAAATCTCATTGCATTGTCTATCTCTGGGCACTATAAAATAGTATTGTCATTCTATTTGCTACTCACATTGTCTGATAAAGTTGTAGCAAACAGAGATCACTATAAAAGTGTTCAGGTTGACTCTTCAGGTAAAGCAAACTAGCCTGGTCAAATTTTCACTTACTAGAATGTTTCATGGCACAATTAAATAGCAGTATGATTTCCTATGTCACAGCTGTCAAACGTATCTTTCACATCTCTCATTTTTATCCTCAAATCAAAAGTACAAAAAAAAAAAAAACAACAAACAGACACTTCACAAAGACTTCACTTCCCTTAAGCTTTAGGGGAAGCTGAAGAGTGATATATAAGAACAAAGTTCTTAGCCAAAAAGGTTTGGTCTCTTTCCAAGCAAGCAAGAATCACATATCTAAAGCTTCCTTTCAACTGATTGCTCCTGCTATTGATCTCTTGAGGCAGCTCTGACAAAGCTGCTTTTCACCCCATGATGAGCATTTTGCTAGTTTTTTACTCTTCTGCTCTAACTTCAGATTCCTATCTCCTACATGTTGCAAGAGTTCAAATTAAAGCTCAAGGAATTCAATGATTAACCTTTCATTTAAAACACACCAACTCAGCAAAATTTACCCTAAAAAATCAGCAAATCTTTTTAAATCATCTTTCAGGCTCCACAAATTAAATAATTTCTTTTTTTTGTTTTATTCTTTTAAATCTCAACACAGGTACATGCATTAATATTCCTTTTTTGTTTGTTTGTTTTAGATCATTTCACCAACTTGGTCACATTAAGCATCAATTCCCAATCCTGCAGTATCATCCTTGATGTTAGCATCTATCCTTATGATGTATTAGATACATTGCTCTCATGGCTCTTTGATGTCTTTACTTTGTTAATCTGTACATTCAATTCATAGAATTTTAAAAATCTATACTTTTTTGAAATGGACAAACAAGAAATGATCAACTCCAAAGTCTGATTTTTACAAGTGAGGAAATGGAAGCCAAGATAATTTATGGAATTTGCTAAAAGGTCACACAAGTCATTGCTGGCTGAACTGAGATTAGAAACCAGGTTTTTTTACTTTTCCCATTATTCTTTCTTCTGTTTCACGTTACCTCACTCTTCATCAAATACAAGTTATCATGGGCTCTATTATACAACCACACATGAAATATCAAACTTCATACCTGCCTACTTGTATTGCATCTGTCTTGCCCTCCCACATGCATTAAATATGTTCTTTGGCTAACTGGTGAACAGTTTTATACTAGGTGCTATTGGAAGGGAATAGAGGAGATTAATAGGATATTATCTTTCTTCAAAACCTTACAATCTTGTAGGAAAGAAAATAAATATGTAATAACTGGGGGAAATAAAATACTACATAAAACAACAACAAAAGAAAATAAATATGTGGCAATCACTGTGATATAATAATGGATGTGATGAAAAAAAAAGGTAGAAGCACATTGCCTCCAGATCATAAGCTAAGGCAAAATTATTTTAGGATTCTTAGTCAGCAATGTGTCAGGGTAAAGGATGCATTTGAACATGGACTTGAAGCTTGAGGAAGACTTAACCATCTAGAGATGAGTAGGAAGGGCATTTCAGGCAAGAAATATCTAGAGAGATCATAAAGCCTATTATGTCTTTGGGAGATGGCAAATAGTTCAGCATTGTAGAAATATAAGATAAGAGGGGGGCATGAGGGGAGAAACATGAGGAAAAGTAGACTGATGAAGACTTTTACTTTGCTTTATAGGTTAAAGGAAGCTATTGAAAGTTTTTGAGCAGAAAAGTGACATAACCCTAGTGTTATGCTTTAGGAAGATTATTATGGCAGTAGCATGTGGGATAGGAAAAAATTCAGACCAGCAAACAACTCTGAAGGCTGTTAGAATAATACAGTTGAAAGGTAACAGATACCTAAGCCATGACAGTCACAGTACAAATATACACAAAATGATGAATATAAGTTATAATTTATAGATAGGAATAAAAGGATGTTGTACCTGATCATATGAGAGGTGGCATAAAGTAAAAGAACTAGAGAATGGCTCGAAATTTTCTATCTTAGGCAATTTAAATAATAGTGATGTATATATGAGAGGTAGAAAGAACAACTGAGAAAGGAAAGGATTACGCAAAAGAGTATATGTGTATTAAGATGAATTTGTAGACACTTAATAGAATATTCAGATGGACCTATCCAGCAAAATGTAAAAAATAAAATAAAATAAAAAAGCTATAGCTCTAGAGAAAGATTTGATCTGGAAAAATAGATTTACGGGTCCCTCCTCCATTAAGCCCTGTTCCCAGAGGGTGATGAAGCCATGAGGGTCAATAAACTACTCAAAGGAGATAGCTAAAGAGGGTCCTTTATCTGAGACAGAAAGAGCCTGCACATAAGACAATGCAAAATTTCCTCCTGTAATTCTTTTAATGTTTCTTCCTCTTCTTTAGCTTACCCAATTGTCAGTGTGAAGTGGCCATTGTCTTTGTGATTCCCTCTGACTCAATCATGCCTGCTGCCTCCTTTTTAAGTAAATATCTTCTCAGCTAATGAATTTTGGGTGTTAGGAAATGTTAAAGTGGTGGGAAGAAAGTAAGTGCTCTGACTTCCACTTCCAGGAGCCAAGATGGCAGAGTGAAAAGGCAGTCCCTCTCACTCTCCCCTATCAACCTCTGAAAACCCAGAAAATATCACCCCAGAAAAAAAACCCTGGAACGCCTGAACTAGAAGAAAGACAGGGAGCAGCAGTGCAGCAGCCCAGCAAATGGGTCTCCCAGTGCCTCAGCAAAAAGAAGGGAGGCAGAACTACAAGCCCCAGGTGGATAAGTACCCAGGGTCATTCATCTGAAAGGAGATGAAGAAAACAAGCTAAAGGCTTCCTAAAGCACCGGCCTTGCTGATTTCAACCCAACACCAGCTAAGTTGTCAGAGCCCTGCAGCCTCTAATTGTGAAGAAATCCTGAAGCCCAGGTGGTAGAGCAGGCAAACACCAACACTTGGACCTCCCAGTGCCTCAGTGAGGGCAGGGGAAACCAGTGGAAACCCGTGGAAACCAGCTCAGAAAACCACCAGGTGCCTCCACACTCCACTGAAAAGGAATCTCCCAGTGTTTAGCAGAAAAGGGAGACAACACTGCAGGGGCCCCAGGCAGATAAACACCTGCAGCACCCATCTAAAAGGAGCTGAAGAAAGCTAAAGGAAAGGAAAAGCAGGCAACCTAGAATTGCCTGAAAGTTCCAGCCTTGCTGATTCCAGCCCAACACAAGGTAAGCTGCCAGAAACCTACAGCCTCCAATTAGCATAAGAGGCCCCAGCAACGCAAAGCCAGTGACCAAGACCTAGGCTCCCAACACAAGAAGCTTGGGTCAGTACCCTCTGTTCCCAGCAGGAGAGCTCAATCTCTTTAAAGGCCAGGGAATAAAGAAACACCATGAGTAAAAAGAAACGTACCATAGATTCATATTATGAGAAGAGTGAAGATCAAGACAGAAATTCTGAAGAGGACAACATTGTCAACAAACCCACATCTGCAACAACAAAAGGGAATATGAAATGGTCTGAAGCCCAAAAAGCCTTCTTAGAAGAGCTCAAGAAGGATTTTAATAGTCAAATGAGAGAGGTAGAAGAGTCCTTCAAAAATAAAATTGGCCAATTGAAAAAAAAATACACTGAAGAAAACAAGTCCCTAAAAACACAATTGGCCAATTGAAGAAGGAAGGACAAAAACTAACAGAAGAGTACTGAAGAAACAAGTCCCTAAAAAACACAATTGGCCAGTTGAAGAAGGAAGTACAAAAACTAACAGAAGAAAACAATCTGTTAAAAACTAGAATTGGACAAATGGAAACTAATGTCTCTATGAGAGAGCAAGAATCAGTCAAACAGAAACAAAAAAAAAAAATAGATGAAAATGTAAAATACCTCATCAGTAAAACAACCGACCTGGAAAATCGACTCAGGAGAGACAATTTAAAAATTATTGGACTACCTGAAAATCATGATGAAAAAAAGAGCCTGGACAGTATCTTTCAGGAAATCATAAAGGAAAACTGCCCGAAGTCCTAGAACCAGAAGGGAAAATAACCATAGAAAGAATCCACGATCACACCTGAAAGAGATCCCAAATTGACAACAAGAATATAATAGCAAAATTCCAAAATTACCAGATGAAAGAGAAGGTGCTGCAAGCAGCCAGAAAGAAAGAATTTAAATATCATGGAACCACAGTCAGGATTACACAGGACCTTGCAGCTTCTACATTAAAAGACCACAGGGCATGGAACATGATATTCCTAAGGCAAAGGAGCTTGGAATGCAGCCAAGGATCAATTACCCAGCAAAAATGAGCATCATTTTTCAAGGGAGGAGGTGGATATTCAAAAATAGGAGACTTCCAAACTTTCCTGATAAAAAGACCAGAGCTCAACAAAAAATTTGATCTTCAAGTACAGGACTCAAGAAGGACTTAAAAAGGTAAATGGGACAGAAGGATACAATATGTTGTTAATGGGGGGGCTGTTTAAACCCCTACAAGGGAATATGAGACTTGCAACCCTTGAGAACTGTATTGTTATTACACCTTGTTAAAGGAGTATACATAAAGAGGGTGGATATTAGTTGACTTTGATGTAATGATAAAAAAAATCTAATCAAGTGGGTTAAATGGATCCAAATAAGTGGATCAATCTGATCTTAGAAAATGTACTGAGAAAGGAGGAGGCAGACAAGGGTAAATTACATTACAGGAAAAGACACAAAATCCTATTACAGCAGAGGGAAAGAAGGGGGGAGCATTGTTTGAACCTTACTCTCATCAGATTTGGCTCAAGAAGGGCATAATATAATCAGTTAGGTATAGAAATCTAACTTGCCCTATAGGCAGTAGGAGGGAAAATGGGAAAGAAAAGGGAAGGGGGAAAGAAAAGGGAGGGAAAAGGGAGGGAAGCAGCAGTAAGACTAAAGGGGAAGAAAAGGGAAAGGGATAATAAAAGGGGGAAGGGACTGAAGGAGGCGTGGTCAAAAGCAAAACACTAGTGAAGGGGGAAAGGAAAAAGGAGAAAGAAAAGCATAAATGGGGGGAAAGGATGGAGAAAAAGACACAGATAGTAATCATAACTGTGAATGTGAATGGGATGAACTCTCCCATAAAACGGAAATGGATTGCAGAATGGATTAAAAACCATAATCCTACAATATGTTGTTTACAGGAAACACATTTGAAAAAGAGTGACACATACAGGGTAAAGGTAAAAGGCTGGAGCAGAATATATTATGTGTCAGCTGAAGTAAAAAAGCAGGGGTAGCAATCCTGATCTCAGACAAAGCAAAAGCAAAAATAGATCTAATCAAAAGAGATAAGGAAGGAAACTACATCCTGCTAAAAGGCACCATAGACAATGAAGTAATATCATTACTAAACATATATGCACCAAATGGTATAGCATCCAAATTCTTACAGGAGAAGTTCAGGGAGTTACAGGAAGAAATAGACAGCAAAACTATACTAGTGGGGACCTGAACCTCCCCTCTCGCACTAGATAAGTCTAACCACAAAATAAACAAGAAAGAAGTTAAGGAGGTGAATAGAACATTAGAAAAGTTAGGTATGATAGACCTCTGGAGAAAACTGAATGGGGATAGAAAGGAATATACTTTTTTCTCGCAGTACATGGCACATACACAAAAATTGACCATGTACTAGGGCATAAAAACCTCACAATCCAATGCAGAAAGGCAGAAATATTAAATGCATCCTTTTCAGATCATGATGCAACAAAAATTATATGTAATAAAGGGCCATGGAAAGATAGACTAAAAAATAATTGGAAACTAAATAATCTAATCCTAAAAAATGATTGGGTCAAACAACAAATCATAGAAACAATCAATAATTTCATTCAAGAGAATGACAATAATGAGACAACATACCAAAACCTATGGGATTCAGCGAAAGCAGTTCTTAGGGGAAGTTTTATATCTCTAAATGCTTACATAAATAAAATAGAAAATGAGGAGATTAATGAATTGGGCATACAACTAAAAAAACTAGAAAAAGAACAAATTAAAAATCCTCAACTAAACACCAAATTAGAAATATTGAAAACCAAAGGAAAAATTAATAAAATTGAAATTAAGAAAACTATTGAACTAACAAATATAACTAATAGCTGGTTTTATGAAAAAACAATAAAATAGATAAGCCTTTGTTTAATTTAATTAAAAAAAGGAAAGAAGAAAACCAAATTACTAGTATCAAGAATGAAAAGGGCATAGCTACCACCAAGGAAGAGGAAATTAAACAATAATTAGGAATTATTTTGCCCAACTATATGCCAACAAATTTGACAATCTTAGTGAAATGGATACATATTTACAAAAATATAAATTGCCCAGATTAACCGAAGAGGAAGTAAAATACTTAAATAACCCCATCTCAGAAAAAGAAATTGAACAAGCCATTGATGAACTCCCTAGGAAAAAATCTCCAGGGCCAGATGGATTTACATGAATTCTATGAAATATTTAAAGAAGAATTAATTCCAACACTATATAGACTATTTGGGAAAATAGGTGAAGAAAGATTCTTACCAAATTCTTTTTATAATACAAATATGGTGTCAAAATACAGAAAGAAAATTGTAGACCAATTTTTCTAATGAATATAGATACAAAAATTTTAAACAAAATAGCAAGTAGATTGCAGCAACTTATCACAAGAATAATACACTATGACCAGGTAGGATTTATACCAGGAATGCAGGGTTGGTTCAATATTAGGAAAACTATCAACATCATTGAGCATATCAACACAAAACCAACAGAAACCACATGATCATCTCAATAGATGCAGAAAAAGCTTTTGATAAAATACAACACCCATTCCTATGAAAAACACTAGAAAGCATAGGTATAAATGGAGTCTTCCTTAAAATAATAAATAGCATCTATCTAAAACCTTCAGCAAGCATTATATGTAATGGGGACAGGCTAGAAGCATTTCCAATAAGATCGGGGTGAAACAAGGATGTCCATTATCACCACTGTTATTCAATATTGTACTGGAAACCTTAGCTTTAGCAATAAGAGAAGAAAAAGAAATTGAAGGCATTAGAATAGGCAAAGAAGAAACAAAGCTATCACTCTTTGCAGATGACATGATGATATACTTAGAGAATCCTAGAGAATCAAGTAAAAAACTACTTGAAATAATAAACAACTTTAGCAAAGTTGCAGGCTATAAAATAAACCCACATAAATCATCAGCATTTCTATATATCACCAACAAAGCCCAACAGCAAGAGATAGAAAGAGAAATCCCATTTAAACTTACTGTAGACATTATAAAATATTTAGGAGTCTACCTCCTGAAACAAACCCAGGAACTCTATGAACACAATTACAAAACACTTTTCACACAAATAAAATCAGATCTAAATAATTGGAAAAACATCAGTTGCTCATGGGTAGGCCGAGCTAATATAATAAAAATGACAATCCTACCTAAGCTAATTTACTTATTGTGTGCCATACCAATCAAACTACCAAAAATTATTTTATAGAGTTAGAAAAAATAATAACAAGATTCATTTGGAAAAACAAAAGGTCCAGAATATCAAAGGAACTAATGAAAAGAAATGCAGGGGAAGGTGGCCTAGCAATTCCAGATCTTAAATTGTATTATAAAGCAGCAATCATCAAAACTGCTTGGTACTGGCTAAGAAATAGGGAGGTGGATCAGTGGAATAGGTTAAATATGCAAGACACAGTAGTCAATGACTATAGTAATCTATTATTTGATAAACCCAAAGACCCCAGCTTCTGGGATAAGAACCCACTCTTTGAAAAAAACTGCTGGGAAAACTGGAAAAGAGTATGGCAGAAACTAGGCATAGACCCAAATCTCACACCATATACCAAAATAAAGTCAAAATGGGTTCAGACTTAGATATAAAGGCTGATACCATAAGTAAACTGGGAGAACAAGGAATAGTTTACCTATCAGATCTATGGAGAACAGAAGAATTCATGACCAAACAGGAGATAGAGAACATTATGAAAAGCAAAATGGATAATTTTGATTACATTAAATTGAAAAGTTTTTGCACAAACAAAGCCAATGCAACTAAGATTAGAAGAAAGGTAGAAAATTGGGAAAGAATTTTTACAACCAGTCTTTCTGATAAAGGCCTCATTTCTAAAATATATAGAGAATTAAGACAAATTTATAAGAACACAAGCCATTCCCCAATTGATAAATGGTCAAAGGATATGAACAGACAGTTCTCAGATGAAGAAATTAAAGCCATCTATAGTCATATGAAAAAATGCTCTAAATCGTTATTGATTAGAGAAATGCAAATCAAAACAACTCTGAGGTATCACCATCAGATTGGCCAACATGAAACAGGAAAATGATAAATGTTGGAGAGATGTGGGAAAATTGGAACACTAATACATTGTTGGTGGAGTTGTGAAATGATCCAACCATTTTGGAGAACAATTTGGAACTATGCCCAAAGGGCTACAAAAATGTGCATACCCTTTGATCCAGCAATAGCACTTCTAGGGCTATATCCCAAAGAGATCAAACAAATGGGAAAAGGACCCACATGTACAAAAATATACATAGTAGCTCTTTTTGTGGTGGTAAAGAGTTGGAAATTGAGAGGATGCCCATCAGTTGGGGAATGGCTGAGCAAGTTGTGGCATATTAATGTAATGGAATACTATTGTGCTATAAGAAATGATGAACAGGCTGACTTCAGAAAAACCTGGAAAGACTTATATAGTCTGATGCTGAGTGAAATGAACAGAACCAAGAGGATTTTGCACACAATAACAGCCATGTTATGCAATGACTAAGATTGTTAAGCTGAACCCTTCTCAGCATTATGAGGATCTAAGACATCTCCAGAGGCCTGGGGATGGAAAATGCTGTCCACATCCAAAGAAAGAACTATGGAAGTCGAATCGCTATCACTTATTTTTACCTTCTGTTGAGTAATCTTTTTGATGGTTACTCCTATTGGTTTTAAATTTTGCTTACAACTTCACTAATGTGAAAATATATTTAATGGATATGTAAATTTAATGCCTATATCAGATTGTGTGCTGTCTGTGGGGGGGAGGAAATAGGAGAAAAATTTTCAACTCAAAAGCATATAGAAGTGACTGTTGATAAATCAAAATAAATTAATAAAATTTTTAAAAAAATCAAAAAAAAATTCCTCCTTAACTACTAAAATGGAGTTAAACTCTTTTTTTAAACTTTAACTTGAACACATATTACTAATAGCTAAAATGCACATAGTACTTACTGTATTCTAAGCTTTATGTTAGGTGCTTTACAATTATTACTCATTAGATCCTCATATAACCCTTGGAGTTAGGTGATATTATTTCATTTTCAGATGAGTAAACACAGGCAAACAGAGATTAAGTGACTTATTCACAATCACACAGCTAGCAAGTATCTGAGGCAGACTTTGGACTCAGATCTTTCTAACTCCAGGCCTGGTTCTCTATGCATGGTGACACCCAGCTGCTTCTTACCCTATACCTAGTCAATTCAATTCAATTAAAAAAAAAAACTTAAACACCTGCTATCGGCCAGGCATTGTGCTAAGTGCTAAGGATACAGAGAAGAGAAAGAAAGACAGTTCTTGATCCCAAGGAGTTTACAGTCTAAAGGAGGAAGACAATACACAGAAGGAAGCTGAGAAGAGGGGAGAGGAATCCCAAGGAATGATGATGGGAAGTTGAATCCAAGGAGTGTAGCTCATGGTAGATGAAGAGTTGTCTGGGTTTGTGAACTCTCTTTAAATGGAGGGCTTGGTAGGAGTTCCACCATCCAATCAGAGGGGCAGAGACTACTGAGAATACTGATGAGTTGTGAGTACCAACAGTGAAGGAATCTCTATGATAATGTTCCCTTATCTTGGGGAGTGGGGACGGGGGGATTGAATGATGATGGCTGTGGCTTACTCAAAATCAAAGAGTGTAGCTACAGAAATATTTATCTCCCCTATCCTAAATAGAATCCTCAAATCCTCAAAAATCTCCCCTATTCTCAAATCAGAGAGCCCATCCTGCTACCCAAAGCAATAATTTCTGATCCCAGTTTCTGTAAATTTCAGACAAGTTGATTTTCTTTTCCTCACTACCCTTATCACTTTCCTTCAAGATTAAGAACTTGAAAGCTACTTATGAAGTACAGAAAATTATAATGAATCCTAGGGATTTTGTTAATTAAGCAAGTCTTATAAACAAGGTCCTCTAGCAAAAAAAAAAAAGTCACTGTGTATAAGGTTTAGTTAACTTCACTGTGATACAGTGAGAAGTGTCAGAAATTTTTTTTAATTTTATCAATTGTAAATATTTATTGCAAATTAAAACAAGTGAAAAACAATAAACAGTTTTTATTAACAAAGATTTTCTTCTGATTTAAACTGTTAAAAATCATTCAATGATTTTCTTTGAGAGACGACTATATCTACTGCTAAACAATTTTATATTTGGCATGAAGCAAAATGCCAGTTCTCTTCTGTAGTCTCTATACATAGAAGAGTCACACCTTACTCCCACTATACATGCAAACACAGGCACAAACAGACATTCAAATCAGTGGTCATTTTGACTCAGCTTGGCAGCCAGCATTAAGTAGTAACTCATAAAAATAGGACAAGGGAAAAATGCTCATGGACAGCACACATGATCTTCTATCTAACTCACTTTAGTGCTGTTACTGGAGTAAGAGAGAAAACCAATCAGTCTCTGTCTTCAAAATCCCTTTAAATCATAAAGTCCAGGTAACTTATCTTTTTGTTTTAAACATGCTCTCAACTGAGGATTTCTTTTGTGCCTTCACTTATTTTCTCATCTTCCATTCTGTCCAAGAGTAGTATGGCCTTCCTGCCCCCTAAGCCACAGGCTACGCTACTTCTGCCTATGACTTTGAATCCATCTTCTCTCATTTCTATCATGGTCTTGCTTGATAAATCATTCACTTTTCCTCTTCAATTTTTCATTTCTTCCTCAACACTGTCTCTCTATCATTAACATACAAAGATGTTCAAGTCTCACCTGTCCTAAAGAAAAATATCTCTGACCTTATAGTCCATAAAGTTACCCAAAGGAGAAAATTTTGACCTGATTTTTTTCACATCACAAAATTATTTTTTTCATCACCACACACTAATGTCCCACTTTCCCTTAATATTATGGATCTGAAAGCTGATTATGAATTCTACTAATATATTTAATAAATAAGCCTAACATATCTCATTGCAGGCTTATTTTATTATCTACTCAAACAGCGATGAAAATTAAATAGATTACCTTCAGGTGACAGGTTATAAGTTCAAGATTCAATTGGTATATTCATTCAATAATATTCAAAATGTATGTTAAAACACAATGTGGTGGTATGAAAAGTTTGTGGACCTGGAACCAGGAGATTAATCTGGATATGATTTCTTGTCTCCAATGCATACTAGTTTTATTCCTGTAAGCAAGTAACTCAACCTCTACCTTCTTCAGTTTTCTTTTCCATAAAATGGAGATCATCACCCTCAATGATTTCAGTAACCATGCTCATGACGTTCTAGAACTGGATGTTTCATGGCTTCTTGACCTCCTTCACTCTGTTGGTCTCTTTTTTTCAACCCACAGAATTATAGAAATTTAAAGCCCAAAGGAACTTCATAATTTCTTTCACATATCTCGATTTCCAATTTCCAATACTACCATATTAGTTTGTGTCCTTATTCATTCTCTTGTAGGACATGACAATGCCATGCTACCCACTGCCTCTAAACTAGCCTGTCCTCATTCTAATCTAGCCTATATACCATGTTTGGATGAGTGCACCTAATATGCAGCTATGACTACAAAAAAAAACCCCTGAAGTTCAAATCAAGGTATTTTCTTCCTAATTAATAAAGTGCAAACTATTCCTTTTAATAAATTACTTCTAAACTATCTCTTTGTAGGATGAAATGGTATTACTTGCTCATAATGCAATCAATGCTATAGCTGAAAAGGACAAATTGTTTCCTGATTATAATAAATTATACATTATAATTATATATTATATGTATTTTGTATATGCTACACAGAAATTATAATAATCATTATTATGATTATTTCCTGAATATGAAATATTTTCATATTTCAGTATGCTCATGAAATCATTTACATCTGAAAGTCCTCATGTCAACAATTTGAAGTTGTTGACATCCTTCCCTTCTTGTCAAGACCTTGCTCAAATGCACCTTCTTTAAGAAGAATTCCCTAACCCAGGCAGAAGCATTCTCCTCCTACTCAAATACTCATAGCATTTTGTACCTTATTGATTTTATTTATCACACTATGTCTTGCATTATATGCAATTGCATACCTATTTTGTTTCTTCACATATATTATGTGGTCCTTGAAGACAAGTACTGTTTCTTCATCTTCTTTGTTTTTATCTATCTCTTCATCTAACTATCTATTGGTACAATGCCTTCAATACAAAATATATCTCATAAAATCTTATAGAAATTAGTATGTATTATTTTTGTATTCATCTATTATTCTCCATCATTTTTGTCAAGCATAATATATCGCCTTGTATCTAGAGGAATTTACCTGTGTGTCCCATTAGTTCTTGAAAATCAATGGGAACATTTTAGTAACCATTCTCTGTCTGTCTCTGTCTCTGTGTGTGTCTCTCTGTCTTTGTATGTATCTATCTGTCTCTGTCTCTCTGTTTCTATCTCTTCTTCCCATATTCTGTTTATGAAGGGGAGGGAGAATAGTATTGGAGCCCACTCAATGGAGAATAATCTATGGTGTGACCATATGCTGTAAGGTGGAAATTCCTGATGTACTTTTGATTTTGTATTTGTTGTGACCCTAATTTCAGTTGAGATCTAAATGAGAAAAAAAACAGGAATAAAGTTGGAAGAAAGGCAAGAGACTTTCATAAGAGGTGTCAATATAGTAAACTTGGACTTATTCCTCCAATTTTGCAGTCTAACAATCATTGTTTCCATAATATTTTCCATAATTTTGCAGCACATTTACACAGGGCTCAGTTTTTATTTTTAAGGATTTGTTTGATGAATGCAAAATTGCTATGTACTAGCTATGGATTTAAATATATCTTACTAGTCTGTACATTGCATACCTATATAAATTCTAATTTAAAAGTAGAAATATAGCTTATGTGCAAAGGAGGTATAAAGTTCAACAGTTTTTAAGAAGGATATATATTTTTTTTAATCCAGAAGAACATGAAATATTTGTTTTGTTTAGAAAACTGGTTAAACAAAAATCTGTAAGGAGGATTCTTTTATAATATTATTGTAGAACAAAATTTTACTGACTCATGTTTTAAAAACCTTCAAAGAAAGTCTATTCTTTATTAATTAAGATTACCAAGAAAAATCATGGTTATTTTGTATTTGATAATGATAATGATGATAATGATGACAATGATGATGCTGATAGAGGTGGTGCTGGTGGTGTTGATTAAAGCTTTTATTGTGCCTTAATGTTTGCAAATCCAATTTCATATTATATATACATATTATATATATATATATATATATGTGTATCGTATATCATTTGATGATATTTCATGCATCAACATAATCTGCTTAAATATGTTTAAAACCTAAATTCAAAAGGAGGGCTAGGGAATACAGTCCCTGCCCACAGAATACCTAGAAGAAAAAGGACAGCATAAAACAAATCAATAAACTAGCCAGGAGTGGAGATACTGTGGCCTTCTAGGTCCTTGGGTGCAGCCTTTTGACTGAGTCCAATTTTTAAAGAACAAATCCCTTTATTACTTGGGATTTTTTTTCCTGTCAAGTTTGGATTCAGTCAAAGGGCTACACTTGAGGAGCTAGACAGCCACATGAGGCCTTGAGGCCACAGTTTCCCCACCCCTGACTCTAGAAAGCATTTAATAGTTTCAATTAACAACAGTTCATCCTTAGAGTTGAATTCAACATTACCTTAAGTTTTGTTTAATTTATAAATATATAGGATAGCAAAAAATGGAAATCCCAAGTCAGGATTTACCATATGTCATATAGAATATAGATTTAGAATTCTCATACTCCATTTCAAAAGGGAGAATCTCAGAGGAAAAGAGAATCTTTCATTACCAATAGCATATTTTTCTTTTAATCTTGTTTCTTTTTTATAATTAAAATCAGTTAATATTCTTTTGATAAATTGGTCAGATGACAAGAAATGTTTAGAACCCATATTTTATCAAAACACGTGAAATATTTTAAATAATTTTATACATTTAATTGCTGAGAGATAGAATGGCATAATAGATACAGAATCAACCTCAGAATGAGGAAGAACTAAGTTCAAGCATACTCTTTAAGCATGTTAGTTGGTTGACAGTGGGCAAATTACTTAACTCCTAAGTACCCCAAACAACTTTTTAAGCCTGTAAATTATAGGTGAGTCACTAATCTGTAACCATCCTGGGAGTTCACATATATTAAATCAAAGGCTCAGAACTACTCAATACCAAAAAAATCAAATGCTTAGAACAAGGTAATTTTACTTACCATGAACATTAACGTATTCAAAATTGTGGTCTTTCTCCCTCCTTACATACTCAACATGATACAGTCAATAATTATCATCCATATTTCATTTGAAACCCTGGCATTGCACAGATTATTGTTATTTGACTGACTATGTAATTGGTATTTTACTTCAATTTTAGCACTGCAACCAAGAGGTTTACTCAAAATGTATATGCTAGAAAATCTAGTGCCATTATTGTTATCACACTTTAACCCCAAGCAACTTATTGAAAAGGAACATTAAAATTATTAAAGAATGTTATCCCAAGTTGTTCCTATGACTTAATACTAGTTGTGAACTTCCTGGCTTGTAGAGAACTCTTGTCAGCAAAGGTTCCAGCTTCAGAAAGTGATTAAAGTGCTTTCAACTACTGAAAGCAGTGGCTTCCTTGGAACAAAGAAATGAATGGTGAGGATTTTGTATGATGTTGATATAGAAGCTTGATTCTTTTCTAGTTCACCAGATGATCAAATATGATGAGTCTCTTGTTACTAAATGAAAGGGCATGGGGTTTTCTTTCACAAAATGTAAGAACTAAATTGTTCTTTCTTTTAAAAATAGCCTGGGGGGAATTAAAGAGTTAGATGAAAAATTAAATACTGACTTTTGCCCTTCTTATGTGCAGGGTTGGTCTCTTAGTATCTTAGACATGTTTTGACCTCCTCAACTCTCTCTGTCTCTCTCTCTTCCTCAATACTGTTTCATTTCTTTATGTCAGTGATACAAAGGGTTGATGTAACAGGACAATTGGTTTCACATGATGTGCATTGATTCTGCATATGTATCTCATCTGATTGTGTTACCCATTGATTTCATTATTATTTCTAAGTACTTAATTCCTGAATATAATGTACCCTTTGTGTTTTAGAACATAACTCAATTTTCAATTCTACATTGTTATACATGTTCGATGAAACAATTAGAGGGGAAAAATTTAGGTACACATCTGAGTTATTGTTCATTATATCTATAATGGATTTCTTGTTTGAGATAACAGAAAAAAAAGTAATTGAATGACCAGCTCAGTGGATTATCCTGAGTCCATCTCTATATAACCTCCCTTGCTCATAAGAGCAGTGGTATCACTGGATAGAAAGCACAGGTTAATATTTTGGGGGCAAAATTAAAAGTTGCTTTTCAGAATGACTGCATCATAATGTAGTTCTATCAGTGGTTAATTTCTGTGCTATTTTCCCACATGTCTTCCAGCACTTGGAATTTTCATTTGTTGTCAACTATGTCAATCTGATGTATGTGAAGTAGAACCTGAAAGCTTATAAAAATATTTTCTAATTATTAGTAATTTATAGCACTTTTAATATGGATATGACTATGAATAGCTTATATTTCTACCTCTGAAAAGTGCCTGTTGCTATCCTCTGAACTTTTTCAATTTGGGAATGACTCTTATTCTTATGAATTTGAGTAATGTCTTATATACTTTATAAATGAGACTTTTATCAGAGAAACTGGGTAAAAAGAATATGTTTTCTCATTTACCTGCTTATAATTCTATAATTCCCTCTCTCACTTTCCATATGTGTGTGTGTGTATAGATATATAAAATTATTATTTGTGTATTTTTTTTGAAATTTTATATGATCAAAATTGTTCATTTTACTTCCTGTTATCTCATTGTGGGTCATAATCTCTTCTTCTATCCATAGATATGAAAGGTAATTTCTTTGATTTTTTAAAATGTATTTATCATGATAGCTTTTATGTCCAGTTCATATGTCCATTTAGAGCTTATCTTCATATGTGATATGAGATGTTGACCTTTACCTTATTTTTGTTATGCTGCATTCCAATTTTCCCAATAGTTTTTGTTGAACAGTGAATTCTTACCAGTTCTCAGGTTTATCAAATGCTGGAGTACTGTGCTTGTCTGCTTCTGTACATAGTGTACCTCTTCTTTTATATCGACAAAGTCTACTTCTTACAGTGATAGGACAGCAGTTTCCTAAAATGACTTTACTTACCTTGATACAGCTTTCTCCCCATTTTCCCCATAATTAACTATAATCTGCACACATTTTCCTTCTTCCACAGTTCCCTTAGTGGCTTCCCTGGTGAAGATTCTTCCATCTGTGAAAATTGATTAGCACCAGGTTCCTTGACATAGCTTCCTAGCCTAGGGCCAAAAAAAAAAAAGCCAAAGTCATGTGCTTCCCAGACTTGGAGGTTGCCTGAGACCATACAAGTCACAATGTGATTACTTGGTGATTGAAACAATGAATTTCTAGATGGAGAGGAAGACAGCATCATCTGGAGTAGCTAAGTACTTCTGAATCTTTGTTACATATCCTTGTAGTGTTAGGGCAAAGTATATCTCTCGCTTTGTTAAATATTGAGTAACTTGCTAGTCTTTTATTTCATTCCAACCTCAAACTGAACAAGAAGATTCTGGCTTGAGAACTACACCTACAACATGTACCCAGTAGCAAATAATTTTAATAATAATGGCTTTTTAGTGTAATTTTATATTTAAGAGTGTATTCTGGTCATCTGTAGACCAGACTAGCCGAGTTTGAGACATTATTATCCAGTTGCCAACAATATGATACTTTTTTCAATCATAGCTTTGAGTACTATCTCCTAAGATTTGGCAAGTGGAATTGGGTCCTGTGTGGGGTCAGGGTAGCCCAACAGTAAATAAATCACAGCTCATTAAATGTTGAGGTATTAGTAATTTATTTCTGCTTGAATTTGCAGTATTATAGTAAAACATGGAATTTTCCTAGGAAAAATAAATAAGTAAATGGACGATGTTGTTTATCCTTCATTTTCAAAGGGGAAAAAATGACATCACAGGGTGATGTCTTAACTTTTGAATGTGAATTAAATTTAAGTGAAGCAGAGCTGCACAAAGTCGTGAGCCTCACTCTCTCTTCCAAAGTCATTAGAGTCCAATGGTAGGACAAAAGTGAAGATGACTGGTGATAGCCTAAGTTGATCTTGATATTTTCTTTGTGTGATGAAGTTCTAAGCGCTCAGTAGCATCTGTTTCAGCCAACTTCATTGGCCATTGATCCAAATTTTTCTCAACTGCCCATTCTGCTAGGGTAAGTTTTACATGCTTGGGTAGACATCCAATATGTTTGAAGCATGCCAGTTACCTCAACCTGGGTAGGCCATCTTCTGAAATGGCTTTGTGGAGTATGGTCACTGTTCTTGGAGTCACAGGTGAGAGTTGGGTGAAGGTGGATGAGTAGCCCTTAAAAGGGCAATACCCTTTGACCCAATACTACTACTGCTGTATTTATTTCCAAATATAATTAGGGAAAAACAAAAAGAACTTATATATTCTGAAATATTTATAGCAGCTCTCTGTGTGGCAGCAAAGAATTGGAAAATTCAGGGATGCCCATCAACTGGGTGATGGCCAAACAAGTTGTGGTATATAATGGTGAAGGAATACTATTGTGCTGTAAGAAATGAGGAGCTTGATGAGCTTAGAAGAACATGGATAGACTTGCATGAAATCACAAAGAGCAGAATGAGCAGAAACGAAAGATTATTGTATGCAGAAATAGCACAACTTTGAGTGACTAAATCATTTTGACTATCATAAATACCCTAATTAAATACAAAGGACTTATGAAGATACTAACTACATCAGGAAAAAAGAACTGATGAATAGAAGTATGTATAAAATGATTTTACACAAGTACACACGCATATGTATGCATACATACATATTTCGTGTCTAATAATAGCATTTCTAGGGTGAGCGAGAGAAGAAAAAGAGGGAAAAATTACATGATGCCTTTATATTTAAAGGGAATAGCAAGTTGTACATAATAGATCTGCAGTTTCATGTGTAATCATCTTTCTTTCCATTCTACTATGTAATGGAAACTCTTCTTTTATTTCATACGTTAAAAATAAATTTAATTTTAAAAAAGGGCCTGACAGACCCTCACACCAGAGGTGCTAGTCATCCCTGAATGGATAGATAAAATAAAGCAAAACAAATCTGACATTCTCATTTCAATTTAACTAGTTCTTTGCTGAACTGATCAGTCAATTCAGTCAAAACAGTCAAGATAGCAATGGATGAAACTGAAGTAATTGAGGGTATTAGAATAGTGTGCTATAGTGGAAATTGTTTGAACCACACTGATGTTTTCTTGTGACTCAGTTCTGGAGATAACTTATTACTCTTTCTCTTTAATGATAGATCTAGTCCTATGTTTGACTTTGTGAGAAAACTTTATTCAATTGTGAGAATTGTGAAAGGACTTTGTTGCATTGTTCAAACCTAGCCCTGCATGGTTGGAAAACTGGACGACCTGTACCTCTTGCTTAGAGACTCTTTACTAAGTACCTAGGTTGTGCTGAGGAGAAAACCAGGCAGATCTGAATAATGATGCATGGAGTTTTCCCATAATTATACATCTCAAGCAACCTATGTCTTATCTGAAAACCATCCCTGCAATAGTCAGTCAATTATAGCTCCCAGGTTCCTTTGTTTGAATACAGTTACTTGGTGGGAATGGAACACCTGTTTTTCTGATTTGAGGGAACTGTACCTGCTTGCTCTCTGTCTCCCAGCTTAGAAAATCCTTAATCTTTTCATCAATTCAAAATCTGAGGAGGTCTGGTTCCAATTTGTTAAGCAATTAGCATGTATTGCTTAAAAAAATTCCTATACTTGGAAACTTGAACCTTTGTTTCCTCAGTCATTTTATTTTTCACCCACCACAAAACCACCACCTGCTATTTATTTTTTTAAATATATATACCTATATATATAATCTCTCTCTCTATATATATATCTAATCTGATCTCTCTCTCTCTCTCTCTCTCTTTCTCTCTCTCTCTCTCTCTCTCTCTCTCTCTCTCTCTCTCTCTACCATGCCACAGTACTGTTGCTTTTGCTAGTAAATGGCAAAGTAGGAGTAAATATCACTCTAAAAAGAACATAGACCTTGACCTAGTGATGTAACTTTGAGATCAGCTATTTCAATCCTCATGGTTGCTTGGTTGGTTTTTGTCCTTTGTTCTCAAAGAGGACCAAAATGGCATCACTATTCTACAGACAAGTTTCAGTGTGTCTGACTGTGGCTGATCAACCAATACAAGCTCAGAATACTCTACTAAAGGTTGGGCACAAATAGTCTGTGTGTGAACATTTGGGGTGGATTCTCTAAATTTGCACATCTTGAGCTGTTTCAATTCTGCTTTGCTGAAAGAGCACAACACCTTCCCTGATGTGGGCATGCCATGCTGACCAGTCCTCTGTCAGTGTCCCCCATGTTACACCATCACTTCCAATGTTTTTAAGGTACAGGCCTTTAGAGTGTCCTTGCATCATTTTTTATGACCACCATGTAAATGCTTGCCCTGTATGAGTTTGTCATAAAATAGTCTTTTTGGCAAGCGGACATTTCACATTTGAATAACGTAGACAGACCATCAGAGTTGATATACTGCTCTAAAGAAGCTGAAGTCTTAGGGGAAATGACTTTCCAAATATTATAAAATGAGTCTTCTGTCCTCAGATCATATTCTATTTCATCTCAAAATAATAACTGAAATTTATATAGCACCTAAAGTTTGCAAAGCACTTAACATTTATAATAATAATAGCTAACATTTACATAGGCTTTAAGGCAAAATACTTTATATTTATCTTATTTAATTCACAGAACAACTCAAGCCCTCCCAGATTTTATTATCCACATTTTTAAATGATGAAACTGAGGTTCACAGAGTTAAAATGATTAGCCCATGCTCACAAAGCTAAGAAATGTCAGAAGTGGGATTTTAATTCATGTCTCACCATTCCAAGTTTACCCTTCTTTATACTATTTCTACTATTTCTTTTTTTCTCAGAGCAGGAGTACTTAAGTGTTTGTATAACTATGTTTTAAAATGTCTGTCTGTATGTTTCTGTGTGTGTAGATATGTTCACAGCATCTTTACTTAAAAAAAAATCTTTTGACAGATCTGACAATTCTAAAAGTCTCTTATCTTCTCAATTTGTCAAAATAAATTTTTGTCTCCTATTTTTATATAATGAGTCTGTGCTTTATTATTTTTCTCAAACATTCGTATAAAAGCCCAGATTTGTGAGGTTATAGGAGGCAAAAGAAATAAAAGAGAGGAGTAAGTTGTTTTACTGTTATACCTATGGTAGTATTAGTTACAAGGACAGAGGAAGATTCTAGAGAGATCAGGACAACACTATTTATGACAGAGTAAGTAAGTTGAGTGTGCATGGGCAAAAGGCATGATGTTAGAGATGGAGGTCACAGGTGTGACAGAAGAAAATATTAATAGCTATATAGAAGGCAAATAAAGCAAGAAGGACAAAACAGGGCAGAAAAATATAATTTGAAAACTCTATGCATGGAGGACATATATATCCCTATGAATTTCCTCAGGTCCACACATACAAAAACACAAAATATACCCTGAATAAAAAAGATGCCCATGGGCTAAATAATAGTAGTTTTGAAGCTTATCTTGTTAAAATGTAGCACTTCACTAGGATGTCATTGCATTCCAAGTTTTATGACAGTGTTAGAATACAAAGTGGTTTTAAAAAAAGATATGATTAAAAAGGATGAGGAAGAAACTGTATATAAAATGTTTTAAAAAATTGAGAAGCAAAACCTCCCTGCTAAATTCTTATAGGAACAAAATGGGAAGAAAATAGACTATTTAAGTATTTTTTTCTTAATTTGAATGTTCATTGTTCTATGGCAAAGGTTCATTAGAAAGAAGTACTGTTGATTGTGATAATCATGATAATGATTAACTATAATTAAGGGGGGACATGTTGGCCCAAATAATATGAATGGATGACAGGTTATAGAATCTCTTTAATTCTAGATCCTGAAAAAAAGAATTTAGTTTACACAAACCTTGTATTGAAAATCTTGTAATCTCTTTTCAATGAACTAGGAATGATTATTGTGAAAACAAACAACAAAAAAAACGAATTACCCTCCAATCTTCAAGTTACATATCCAAATCTCTGAAAGAAACAAAGCAACCATTCCCCCTTCATTTGTTTTGTCTTATCTTCTTATTAAATGACCTAATCTACCTCTAGCTCCTTAAGTTTTCTAGTATTCAACAAGTATTTTAAGTCAAGCCCAAATGGTAAGGAGATATTTAAACCTTAAAAAAAATCATTAGCTGGAAGAAACTCAGTTTTTATGACTTATGAAAGTATCTTCATTAAATTGGAAAGAAATCCACATAAACTAATTGAAAAAGGGTAAATATGTATTTTCTTAATTATTCTCCACATTGTGATTTTGTTTGATGTTTCCTTTATATATTACTAATCCCATGGACTCCTTCATAATGGCCAGGCGGGCAAGGAAATGATCTACATGATGGTTCAAGGTACTTTCAGACTTATAGTTTTATGAAGGAAAATAAATACAAATTTTTATATGACTACAGTAGAATAAGCAGTGACACATACTCTTAGAATCACAGGAAAGAGAATTGAATTTCACAGTAAAGCCCCAAAACAGGTCAAAGAAAAAAAACATATTATAATATCATTTTAGGCATTCCAGCTGCTTATTCCATGGGTTTTATATAAGTTAGCTTGTTGTGAAGTTAGCAGTTACAAATCTGGCTGCAAATCTTATTAAAAACACTTCAAACAGTTGTTCTGTTAAGGAACCATAAAGATTTACCAAACAGAGATCAACTTCTCTAGTGATCTTATTGTACATAAGAACAAAAGAATCTACGTTGTCAGAAAGCATCTACTGAAAACCTCAAAATGCTGATAGTATGAAATTTCCCACATCACTGTTTACAGTGAGGAATGCCTATTCTCATAGCGTGTTACCCTGGGGTAAAAACATTAAAAAGACAGGATTCTTTACAGGCAGTCCTTAGACAGATTGTAAGGGATAAGTCAACTTGGTTGGGAAAAAAAATACGTCGTTATTTTAAGTACTCTTTAACTATAAATTTAAATTTTCTTCAATTTTAGATTTAAAATTATATGCACACACATTTTGCACATTTTTTCCTCAGGAGTCCATACACTAAACCAGAATTTCAAAGAGACCAATGAAACAAACAAACAAACAAAATAATGAAATGAAATAAACTTTAAAAAACTGATGTTTTAGAGAATTAAACTAGAACATCAAGTAAATGAGCTTAAGTCTCTGATCCATCCTCACAGTGGCTAAATGTAGCTTTCCCAGATGGAGAAAAAATACAATGCATTTAATCAAATGAATAATTATTCATTCAGTTATTACTACATATAAGGTACTATACTAGATATTGAAGATAAAAAAGCAATAGCCATAGAGTCCCTGGTTACAAGGAATTTACATTCTATCCACGCATACACACATGCTCACATAGACACACATCATGCACATATACACACAGGCACGATGTACCTGTGCACATATGCACACATGTGTACCATGTGCACAAGTACGTTATACATGCATAAGTGCATAATACATACATTCCCATGCATGCACACATAGACAGCTACAGTCATTGACAGTGGTCATGAGAAAGCAAGTAAAGTCTGTTAGCAAGAACATCCTTGAGGCCTTTCCAGAATAATTAACTCAATCAGAGCTCATACTCCACTGGTATAACCTTAGAAACCTAGAGTCACTCCCTTGTTCATTGGTTGTTGTCCTTTTTTCTTGGAAAGAACCACAATGGCATCACTGTGCTAGAGTCAAGTTTCAGTGTGTCTGACTGTGGCTGATCAGACCAATACAAGCTTGGAATGCTGTACCACAGACTGGCCACAAATAGTCCATGTAAACATTTGGGGTGAATTCTCTAAATCTGCACATCCTGTATTTCCTTTGAGCTGTTCAATTCTGCTTTACTCATAGAGCACAGCAACTTCTCTGATGTGGGCATGCCATGCTGAACAGTTCTGAAGACACATGCTAGTGTCTTCCATGTCACAAATCACTTCCAAAGTTCTTAAGAGATACCTTGAGAGCGTCCTTGTATCACTCCTTCTAACCACCATGTGAATGCTTGTCCTATGTGAGTTCTCCATAAAATAGTTTGGTTTTTTTGTTTGTTTGTTTGGGTTTTTTGTCAAGTATATGTTGTGCAATTGAACATGTGGCCAGCCACTTAAAGTTGTGCTTTCTGAAGCAGAGTCTGAATGCTTGGTAGTTTAGTTAGAGAAACGACCTCAGTGTCTGGTATCTTATTCTGCCAGGTGATCTTCAGAATCTTCCTAAGATAATTCAAATGGAAGAAATTCAGTTTCCTGGCATGATGCTGGTATGTTGTGCAGGCTTAACAGGCATACAACAATGAGGTCAGCATGTTTCTGTAGACCTTCAGTTTGGTAGTCAGTCTAATACCTCTTCTCTTCCATACTTTCCTTCTGAGCCTCCCAAACACTGAGCTAGCTCTGGCAATGTGTATGTCAACCTCATTATTAATGTGTACATCTCCAGAGTGTATACTACTGAGGTACATGAACTTATCTACAGCATTTAAAACTTGTCCATTTGCTGTAACTAGTGGTTCCAAGTATGGATGGTGTGGTGGTCTCTCTTAGTCATTGATAGTAAGATTCTTGCCAAAATCCTCCTCAATAGGCCTATCTTTTACTGGAGGTGAATCATCCTGAAGGTGCTCATCTATCTAAGACCCACTGTGGCTTTAGAATGGGTCAGCTGATATGGTGTTTGCTGCCCAACAACTACAGGAGAAATTCCAGGAGCAGAACAGAGGTCTGTACACAATGTTTGTAGATCTGACTAAGGTTTTCGATACTGCCAGTCATTAAGGCTTATGGAAAATTATGGAAAAATTTGGTTGCTGGAAGAGTTCATTAGCATTGTACATCAATTTCATGTCAGCATTCTTGCCTGCGTTCTGAATAATGGACAATGTTCTTGTGCTTTCCCAGTCATCAATGGAGTAAAAAAAATGCTGTGTGCTTGCTCCCATGCTTTTTAGCATGATATTTTCAGCCATGTTGTGAAATCTTTTCAGTGAGGATGAACATGGCATCAAGGTCAGCTACTGTACTGATGGTAAATTCTTCAACCTGAAAAGGCTACAAGCTAATACCAAAGTGGAGGGAGTGTTGGTGCATGACTATCTGTTTGTAGATGATTTTACACTCAATATAGCCTCTGAAGCTGAGATGCAACAAAGTATGAAACAATTCTCTGCTGCTTTAATTAATTTTGGCATAGTAATTAATACCAAGAAAACACAGATGCTCCACCAGCAACCATCATAACCACCATGCCTTGCTGTTGTTATGTATTGGAACAGGACTTTGTGATGCTTCCTCCATACAAGCAAATAGCGTAATTTATTTTTAAAGGACCTAGGTTTAATACATTTTTTTGATAGTGGTGATATATTGTACCAGTTCATCCATACTCTATGTTTCATTAATATCTACTGAGAGTCGCTGAGACAACTTGCACAGATGTGGACTATTACGTATATGTGTTTATGTGCACAACTGATAGTTATTTTCTTTGAACATTTAATAATTACTGTGCTGGTTTGAGTTTTCCCTTTCCTCTGAATTAAACATTACTCAACACAAGGACACCATCAATTTCAAAAGGCTATATGGGCTATTCCACCCACTAAGCACCCAGGAATCCACATGACCACTGCTTTTGAACTCCCTATAACAGTTGCCTTTAGAGTTATGATCCTAGTTCATAAAATAACTACAAAGGCCTTAGCAAAGTGGTTGATGGATGACCTAGAAAACTGAAGCATTTGGATTTTTATTCAGAAAATCTAGACATATTCAAAAAGGATTTAAAAGTTTGGAATCAGCAAGTTCATAGATAGCAACAAGCTTCGTTATTAAACATTTCATTATTTTCAATATGCTTCATAGTGAGTATAAAGCATGATGAAGTTTTGTCTGTGAGAATCATTTAGAAAAGCCTACACTCAAGTTTTACTCATGTAAAAAAAAAAGGACAGAGCAAAGCGATGGTTTAATATTTGAGGTAGCATGCAGTATCAGTAATGAAGCAGTCACTTAGTACAATCTGTCCAGTTCCTTTGAAGCTGTAATAAGTTGAGAAACTTTAAATTGAATATGTGTACTTTAAATGTGAAAGGTCACTAGCCAATTTATATTGAGTTCTAAAGCGAGGATCCAAAGTAGATAAATAAAAAGGGCAAAAATAAAAAGTTTAATTTTATAACTAATTTGTCTAAAATCCATAGTTATTCTAATGCCAAAAATGAAGATATATTTTAGACTCACAGAATAATAACATTTTGGATCTTCAAAGAAACCCTCCGGGCTAATGCACAAATTTTTCAGTGAAGCAACTCAGACTACAGAAAAGATAAGTAACTGACAAGGTCATATGGTTGGCTATAGGATGAACAAGGAATAGCACTTGGATTTGCTGACTTCTAATTCACATGCTCCATTATTATAGCTATTTTCTCTTTTGAAATTTATTACTAAAATTTCTCACTGTCACCTTAAGGGTAGATGTAATCTTTAAGCAAAGTAATTGTCATAGAACTCTGATCCTATGGATCCTATGATCTATAGTTAGAAGAGAATTTAGAGCTCATGTGATCGAACTCATTTTACACAGTAAAAAAACTGAGACCACAAAACATGAAGTGACTTACCAAAGGTCATAGAGGTAGTAAGCTGTGGAGTTAGTATTTAAATTCAGGTCTTGGGACTCCAAATGCAGCACTCCCTCCACAGTCCCATAATGAGAATACTAAAAACTTTTACACCTTGGGAATCAGCACAAATCTTCAAATCAGGGCTTAGTTTATTGCTTTGTTGATTTTCTAGAATTAAGAAAGTGACGGAATAAGTATAAATATAAATAAAGAAAATTAAAATTAAAAGTACATGATGTATGAATCCTTGTGGAAAAGGAGATTATTTTCCACCAGCACCAACACCAATTAGAGACTTATTGCCCCGGTGAACATGTAATCCTAAGAATCCTGAGAATACTAGGCCTCCCACCCCCAAAGACCAACAGCCCCCATTTTCAGATAATCATATGGTTAAATATCATAAATTATTATGGTCATATTAATGGAAATACAATTAATGAAGATTTATCACCATTCAATTTCTCACTACATTTTTAGAATTTCAGGGCCTATTCATCTGAATGTCAGGTGATTTTTCCAATATGTGTTGTCTCCTCCTGTAAGAACGTGAGCTCCTCAAGAGCAGGGATTATCTTACTTTTCTATTTGTTTCACTAGTAGGACTTTGGTGCATGACCAGGCCACTTAAAATGGAAGTGCCAAACTAGGTAACTCCTAGAACTTGGTTGTGAGGGAAAACATGACTAGCATATCTTAGGGCAGCTTTCATTGACCTTTCATGTGTTTGGGAGAAGCTTCTTTCCACAGGCTAAAGAGCTGGAAGTGATATAAAAATTGACTGGGACAGTCTTTCTTTTCCTGCAGTTTCCAGGGGTGAAGGATGTGTTCATTCACAGAAGGTGACATCATGCATTAATCCAGTGAAAGCCTGGGGGCCACTTCTTTCCCTCAACTAATGGTTCCTTAAGTAACAAGCTTGGGGGTTTATCTACTTCATTTTTCCTCTTCAGTGCTAGATGTATGGATTACAGTGCCTGATCTGGTACCTTAAACCATGGAGATTTTGTAGCCCAGGATTCCAGGGCAGTGTTGCAGTCATCCCAGCAGTATAGCCTTGAGAAACCAGTGTCTCCATAGGCAAGAAAGGAAGTGAGAGGAGAAAGATTTTTCGACTTGCATTTAGTGAAACTAATGCTATGTAGGAACTGGGTTAAACTAGGACCCTAATCTTCTTCCCCTCAGAGACTGAGGTAGTACACTTTCCAATTCTCCCTAATGAAGAAGGCTGGGGTTGGTGATGGAAATGTAACACTCCCAACCTTCTAGCAGAGGGGCCTGAGCTTACCTATGTTACATACCTTTAGCATTTAGCATGGTGGATTGCACATCGTAAGGATTCAACAAACATTTTATTTATATATTTATTTATTCAGTTATTTATAGAAAGAGGAAATGAGATTAGTCTGGCATAACATATTCTTCTTAAAATTCTTCTACTTTTTTGATCACTTTTTTATTTGGAATTTTATTAGTTATCCCCTAATAATACCTTCCAGAGTACTGCCAGGAATTGAAGTTAATACCATTGTATTATAGCTTTCAGACTCCATTCCCTTACTCTGCATTTATTTTCTTCTAAACTGGGGCATTATTTTTTCTCCCCCCCCCAACACCTATGACATCTCTTTCTTTATCCATGATCTTTGCAAGCAACTATGACATCCATTGAGCAATACAGATGGTATCCTCAACTTGGAATCAGGAAGCCCTGAGTTCATATCCTTCCTCACACCCTTACTATCTGTGTGGCCTTAACCAAGTAAGTAATTTGACTTCTGTCATCCTCAGTTTTTTTTTCCATATATAAAAATGGAAATAATAATAACCACTCAATCATAAAGTTGTTGTGATAATCAAATTAGATAACATAAGTAAAGTGTTTTGGAAACATTAAAGTGCTATATAAATAATAGCTACATTTGCTAATTTACCAAGGTTATTCTATATTTACTTTTTCTAAACAGTGTTTTGTATTTTCCCTAGTTACATGTAAAGACAATTTTTAGCATTCATTTTTACAAAATTTTGAGTTCCAAATATTTTTCCTTCCCTTCTTGACTCCCCTCCCCTCCTCTCTTCTGAAAATGGCATACAGGTTGGTATAGGTTATGCATGTGCTATCATATAAAACTATTTCCATATTAGTCACAGTTGTGAAGGAAGAAACAGATCAAAAGAAAAAAAAAGACAACAAAGAATAAAGTGAAAACAAATGCTCCAATTTCTGTTCAGAGTCTACCAGTTCTTTGTCTGGATATGGATAGCATTTTTCTCCATGAATCCTTTATATTTGTCTTAGATCATTGTGTTGCTGAGAAGAGCTGAGTCATTTGTAGTTGATCATTACAAAATGTTGCTGATACTGTATACAATGTTTTCCTGGTTCTGCGCATTTCACTTTGCATCAATTCATACAAGTCCTTCCAGGTTTTTCTGAAATGTACCTGTTCATCATTTTTCATTGCACAATAGCATTCCTTTATGTTCATATACAATACATTCTTCAGCCATTGCTTAATTGAAGGGCATTCTCTCAGTTTCCACTAGTTTGTCACCACAAAAAGGTTGCTATAAATATTTTTGTACATGTAGGTCGTTTACCTTTTTTTAAGTCCTTTTTTGGGATACAAATCTAGTATTGCTGACGTTTTGGCATAATTCCAAATTGTGGGGGTGGAGCTCAGATGGCAGAGTAAGAGATTAGTGACTTGCTTGAACTCTCCTCCAAATCCCTTTAAACAACAGCTCTACACAAATTCTAGAGCAGCAGAACCCACAAAAAGATAGAGTGCAACAAATTTCCAGACCAAGACAAACTGGCAGTTTGACAAGAAAAGTCTATCGCGCTGGGTTGGGAAAGGAGCACAGTTCAGCATGGGCCACACAGGCAAAGACAGGGCCCCAGCAAAAGTGATGCAGGCCTCAAGGGACTGAATCACAGGGCAGCTGTGGAGGTTTCCAGACTCCTCAAACTACAGATGCCAAAGACAACTTAAAAGGTCAGTGGGAAAGGTGTGTCAGATCTGGGTGAGGAAGGAATGCAGTCTGGTCCCAGCCCTGGCCCAGCCCTAGGGCAGTGGTGGTGGCAGCTGCTTCTGGAGGTCTCAGATGGTGGGGTGGGGAGTCAAATGGCTGATCAGCGGGGGATTGCAGAGATCTCTTTGCTGGTGAGGCAGGATTCTCTTGCTTTGCCTGTGCTTGGATCTGGGTCACAGTTCTGGGTGGTGTTCCTCAGTGGCAGTTCTGGGTGGCAGTTCTGGGTGAGGAGGAGTGCTGACATGGTGGAACTTGTGGCAGTGGTGAAGAGAGAATCCTCCTTACAATTCCAAGGCAGAAAACAGTGCTTGTGGTCACTCATAGGGGCAGGAAAGGAAAGAACACCTCTCCTTTCATCACACTACTTCAGAAGAAGTGAAAAATTACAGGTCCCTAGAAGTACTTCTGAAAACAGCTGCACAAAACCCTCAAAGCTTGGGACAGTACACCCTCCACATTGGAAGCAGACCCCTACTTTAACAAAAAAAAAATTAAAATCGAGTAATTGTCAGGAAACATGAGCAAACAGTATAAAAAATTCAGACCATAGAATCTTACTTTGGTGACAAAGATGATCAAAACATACAACCAGAAGAAGACAACAAAGCCTCCAAGAAAATATGAATTGGTCTCAGGCTATGGAAGAGTTCAAAAAGGATTTTGAAAAACAAGTAGAGAAGCAGAGGAAAACTTGGGAAGGGAAATGAGAGTAAAGCAAGAAAATCATGAAAAATGAGTCAACAGCTTGCTAAAGGAGACACAAAAAAATACTGAAGAAAATAACTTTTAAAAATAAACTAACATAAATGGCAAAAGAGGTCCTAAAAGCAAATGAGGAGAAGAATGCCTTAAAAACAAGACTTGGCCAAATGGAAAAGGAGGTCCAAAAGCTAACTGAATAAAATAATTCCTTAAAAATTAGAATGGAGCAAATGGAAGCTAGTGACTTTATGAGAAATCAAGAAATTGTAAAACGAAACCAAAAGAATGAAAAAAGAGACAATATGAAATATCTCACTGGAAAAACAACTGACCTCAAAAGTAGATTCAGGAAGGATAATTTAAAAATTATTGGAATACTTTCATGCCATGATAGAAAAAAAGAGCTTAGACATCACCTTTCAAGAAATTATCAAGGAAAACTGCCCTGATACACTAGAACTAGAGGGTAAAATAGAAATGGAAAGAACCCATCAATCACCTCTTGAAAAAGATCCCAAAAAGAAAACTCTTAGGAATATTATAGCCAAATTCCAGAGTTCTCAGGTCAAGGAGAATATATTGCAAGCAGCCAGAAAGAAACAGTTCAAGTATTGTGGAAACACAATCAGGATAACAAAAGATTTAGCAGCTTCTACATTAAGGGAAAAAAGGGCTTGGAATGTGATATTCTGGAGGTCAAAGGAACTGCCATTAAAGCCAAGAATAACCTATCCAGCAATATAGAGTATGATCTTGCAGGAGAAAAATGGATATTCAATGAAATAGAAGACTTTCAAGCATTCTTGATGAAAAGACCAGAGCTGAATAGAAAATTCATCTTTCAAATACAAGGCTCAAGAGAAGCATGAAAAGGTAAACAAGAAAGAGAAATTGTAAGAGATTGATTAAAGTTGAACTGCTTACATTCCTACATGGAAAGATGATATTTGTAACTCATGAGACCTTTCTCAGTATTAGGGTAGTTGGAGGGAATACACACTCTCTCTCTCTCTCACACACCACACACACACACACACACACACACACACAAACACAGAGGGCACAGGGTGAGTTGAATATTAAGGGATGAAACATAAAAAATAAAATCAAGGAGTAAGAGAGAATGTACTTGGAGGAGGATAAAGGGGGAGGTAGAATTGGGTAAATTATCTCACATAAAAGAAGCAAGAAAAAGCTTTTTCAATGGAGGGGAAGTGGGCGGAGATGAGAGGGAATGAATGAATCTTACTCAGATTGGATTTGGTTTAAGGAAGGAATAGCATACAAACTCAACTGGGTATAGAAATCTATCTTACCCTATAGGAAAGTACAGGGAAAGGTGATAAGAGAAGATGCAATGACAGAAGGGAGGGCAGATTCAGGGAGAGGGCAGTCAGAAGCAAATACTTTTGAGGAGGGACAGGGCCAAAGGAGAGAATAGAATAAATGAGAGACTAGGATACGATGAAGGGAATTATAGTTAGTCTTTCATAACATGACTATTATAGAAGGGTTTCTCATGACTACACAATGTATAATGTATATTGATTTGCTTCCCCTCTCAATGAGGGTGGGCGGGGACAGAGGAAGGGAGAGAATTTGGAACCCAAAGTTTTAAAAACAAATGTTAAAAAATATTTTTACATGCAAATGGGAAATAAGATGTACAGGTAATAGGGTACAGATATCTATCCTGCCCTATAGGAAAATGGAAGTGGAAGGGTACAAGAGAACAGGGGGTTGGAAATAGAAGGGAAGGCAGATGAGGGGAAAGGGTATTCAGAAGGCATGCTATATTGGGGTGGGGGGAGGGATGAGATGGGGAGTAATTTTGGAACTCAAAATTTTGTGGAAATGAAGACTAAAAATAAATTAATTAATTAAAAAATAATTTTAAATCGCTTTTCAGAATGGTTAGATCAGTTCACAATGCCATCAACAATGCATTAATGTCCCAAATTTCTCACATCCTCTCCAAAATTTATAATTTTATTTTTTTATCGTATTAGCCAATCTGATAGGTACCTGAGTTGTATTAATTTGCATTTCTCTAATCAAAAGTGATTTAGAGCATTTCATGTGTCTGTAATTATCTTTGATTTCTTCATCTAAAACCAGCCAATTTATGCCCTTTGATGATTTATCAATTTAGGAATGGCTTGTATTCTTGTAAATTACACACAGCTCTCTACATATTTGAGAAATGATGCCTGTTTCAGAAATACTGGTTGTATGCTTTCCTTCTAATCTTGGAAAGATTGGTTTTGTTTGAGCAAAATTTTTTCATTTTGATATAATGAAAATGATCAATTTTACATTTTGTAGTGCTCTCTATCTCATTTGGTCATGAATTCTTCCCCTCCCCATAGATCTGATAGGGAGACTATTCTTTGGTCTTCTAATTTACTTATGGAGTCACCCTTTATGTCTAAATCATGTCAAAAGTATTTCATCTCTAACTTTTCTAATATTCTATTTACTTCCTTAATTTCTTTCTTGTTTAATTTTTGGTTGGATTTATATAATTCTGAGAAGGAACAGTTGTGGTCCCCTACTAGTATAGTTTTGCTGTTTATTTCTTCCCATAACTCACTTAACTTCTTTAAGAACGTGTATACTATACCACTTGGTGCATATATGTTTAATATTGATTTTGCTTCATTGTCTATGGTACCTTTCAGCAAGATGTATTTTCCCTCTTTTTCTCTTTTAATTAGGTCTATTTTCACTTTTACTTAGAGATCAGGAGTGCTCCCCCTGCTTTTTTTTTTTAATTTTACCTCAGCTGAAGCATAATAGATTCTGCTCCATGCCCTTACCTTTATTCTGTGTTTGTCTCTTTACTTCAAGTGTGTTTCTTATAAACAACGTACTGGAGGATTCTGGTTTTTGATCCACTCTGCTATTTACTTACATTTTATGGTAGAGTTTATCCCATTCGCATTATAGTTATAATTACTACCTGTGTTTTTTGCTCCATCTTATTCTTCCTCCTGTTTTGTCCTCTCTCTTTTCTTTCACCCTTTCCCTCCTCACCAGTGCTGTTCTTCTGCCTACCACCTCCCCTGATATGCCTTCCCTTCTGTCAGTCCCAACCATCCCCCTTTACTGGATCTCCTCCCCTCCTAGTTTCCTGTTGAGCAAGATAGATTTTTACATTCAACCAAATGTATATTATTCCCTCTGTAAGCCAATACTGATGAAAGTAAGGTTTAAGCGATGTCCATTACCCATCCTCTCATTTTCCCCTGTGTTGTAATAGGTCCTTTCAACCTCTTCATGTGAAATTTAGAAGGGAGCTTCCTTCTGCATCCAGTGTACTCCTCTTTCTCATACCTTAATTATTTTTAATGTTATATCATTTTATGACATTCACCTTAGACCCATATCCTCTGTGTGTATATATTCCTTGTAGCTCTACTATTAGGGATATAATTTTTAATAAATACAAATATCATCTTCCCATGTAGGGATGTACATAGTTCAACTAACAAATCCTTTAGGTTGTCTTTTCTCTTTTTACCTATTCATACTTGTCTTGGGTCTTGATATTGGAAGTCAGACTTTTGCCTTAATTCTAGTCTTCTCCATATGAAAGCTTAAAATTCTTCTTTTTTAATTGATTTTTTTCCATATGCTTTTGAGTTGAAAATTTTTCTCCCTTTTCCTCTCCCCCAACCCTCCCCAACACAGCACACAATCTGATATAGGCTTTATATTTCATACCCATTAAACATATTTTCACATTAGTGAACTTGTAAGTAAAAATTAAAACCAATAGGAGGAACCATCAGAAAAATGGAACAAAACTTAACAGAAGGTAAAAATAACTCATAGCAATTTGACTTCCATAGTTCTTTCTTTGGATGTGGACAGCATTTTCCATCCCCAGGCCTCTGGAGATGTCTTAGATCCTCATAATGCTGAGAAGGGTTCAGTTTACCAATCTCAGTCATTGCATAACATGGCTGTTATTGTGTACAAAGTCCTCTTGGTTCTGCTCACTTCACTCAGCATCAGACCATATATGTCTTTCCAGGTTTTTCTGAAGTTAACCTGTTCATCATTTCTTATAGCACAATAGTATTTCATTACATTCACATACCACAACTTGCTCAGCCATTCCACAACTGATGGGTATCTTCTCAATTTCCAATTCTTTGCCACCACAAAAAGACCTGCTATGTATATTTTTGTACATGTGGGTCCTTTTCCCATTTGTTTGATCTCTTTGGGATATAGCGCTAGAAGTGCTATTGCTGGATCAAAGGGTATGCACATCTTTGTAGTCCTTTGGGCATAGTTCCAAGTTGTTCTCCAAAACGGTTGGATCGTTTCACAACTCCACCAACAATGTACTAGCGTTCCAATTTTCCCACATTTTCTCCAACATTTATCATTTGCCTGTTTTGTCATGTTGGCCAATGTGATAGGTATGATGTGGTACCTCAGAGTTGTTTTGATTTGCATTTCTGTAATCAATAACGATTTAGAGCATTTTTTCATATGAGTATAGATGGCTTTAATTTCTTCATCTGAGAACTGTCTGTTCATATGCTTTGACCATTTATCAATTGGGGAATGGCTTGTGTTCTTATAAATTTGTCTTAATTCTCTATATATTTTAGAAATGAGGCCTTTACCAGAGAGACTGGTTGTAAAAATTCTTTCCCAATTTTCTACCTTCCTTCTAATCTTAGTTGCATTGGTCTCGTTTGTGCAAAAACTTTTCAATTTAATGTAATCAAAATTATCCATTTTGGTTTTCATAATGTTCTCTATCTCCTGTTTGGTCATGAATTCTTCTGTTCTCCATAGATCTGATAGGTAAACTATTCCTTGCTCTCCCACTTTACTTATGGTATCAGTCTTTATATCAAAGTCCTGAACCCATTTTGACTTTATTTTGGTATATGGTGTGAGATTTGGGTCTATGCGAGTTTCTGCCATACTCTTTTCCAGTTTTTTTCAAAGAGTGGGTTCTTATCCCAGAAGCAGGGGTCTTTGGGTTTATCAAATAATAGGTTACTATAGTCATTGACTACTGTGTCTTGCATATTTAACCGATTCCACTGACCCATCTCACTATTTCTTAGCCAGTACCAAGCAGTTTTGATGATTGCTGCTTTATAATACAATTTAAGATCTGGAATTGCTAGGCCACCTTCCCCTGCATTTCTTTTCATTAGTTCCTTTGATATTCTGGACCTTTTGTTTTTTCCAAATGAATCTTCTTATTATTTCTTCTAACTCTATAAAATAATTTTTGGGTAGTTTGATTGGCATGACACTGAATAAGTAAATTAGCTTAGGTAGGGTTGTCATTTTTATTATATTAGCTCGGCCTACCCATGAGCAACTGATGTTTTTCCACTTATTTAGATCTGATTTTATTTGTGTGAAAAGTGTTCTGTAATTGTGTTCATAGAGTTCCTGGGTGTGTTCCGCTTCCAGGAGCCAAGATGTTGGAGTGAAAAGGTAGTCCCTCTTAATCTCCCCTATAAACCTCTGAAAACCCAGAAAATATCACCCCAGAAAAAAAAAACCTGGAACACCTGAATTAGAAGAAAGACAAGGAGCATCAGTGCTGTAGCCCAGCAAATGGGTCTCCCAGTGCCTCAGCAAAAACAAGGGGCCCCAGGCGGATAAGTACCCTGCAGCATTCATCTGAAAGGAGGTGAAGAAAACAACTTAAAGCCTTCCTAAAGCCCTGACCTTGCTGATTGCAACCCAACACCAGGTGAGCTGTAGGAGCCCTGAAGCTTCCAATTGTGAAGAAATCCTGAAGCCCAGTTGGTAGAGCAGGCAAACACCAACACCTGGACCTCCAAGTGCCTCAGTGAGGGCAGGGAGAACCGGTGGAAACCAGCTCAGAAAACCACCAGGAATCTCTGCAATCCACCACAAAGGAATCTCCCAGTGCATTAGCAGAAAAGGGGGAGACAGCACTGCAGGGGGCCCCAGGCAGATAAACATCCTGCAGCAGCCATCTAGAAGGAACAGAAGAAAGCTAAAGGAAAGGAAAAGCAGGCAACCTAGAATTGCCTGAAAGTTCCAGCCTTGCTGATTCCAGCCCAACACAAGGTAAGCTGCCAGAAATCTACAGCCTCCAAATCCCAGCATAAGAGGCCCCAGAACTCAAAGACAGTGACCAAGACCTAGGCTCCCAACACAAGAAGCTTGGGTCAGTACCCTCTGTTCCCAAGCAGCACAGCTCAATCTCTTTAAAGGCCAGGGAATAAGGAAACACCGTGAGTAAAAAGAAACGTACCATAGACTCATATTATGACAAGAGTGAAGATCAAGACAAAAATTCTGAAGAGGACAACATTGTCAACAAACCCACATCTGCAACAACAAAAGGGAATATGAACTGGTCTGAAGCCCAAAAAGCCTTCTTAGAAGAGCTGAAGAAGGATTTTAATAGTCAAATGAGAGAGGTAAAAGAATACTTCAAAAATAGAATTGGCCAGTTGGAAAAAAAATACACTGAAGAAAACAAGTCCCTAAAAAACACAATTGGCCAATTGAAGGAGGAAGGACAAAAACTAACAGAAGGGTACCAAAACCTGTGGGATGCAGTGAAAGCAGTTCGTAGGGGAAGTTTTATATCTCTAAATGCTTACATAAAAAAAAATAGAAAAAGAGGAGATTAATGAATTGGGCATACAACTAAAAAAACTAGAAAAAGAACAAATTAAAAATCCTCAACTAAACACCAAATTAGAAATATTGAAAACCAAAGGAAAAATTAATAGAACTGAAATTAAGAAAACTATTGAACTAATAAATAAAACTAAGAGCTGGTTTTATGAAAAAACCAATAAAATAGATAAGCCTTTGGTTAATTTAATTAAAAAAAGAAAGAAGAAAGCCAAATAACTAGTATCAAGAATGAAAAGGGCAAACCTACCACCAAGGAAGAGGAAATTAAAACAATAATTAGGAATT
Source organism: Phascolarctos cinereus (assembly GCF_003287225.1). Classification (NCBI taxonomy): domain Eukaryota; kingdom Metazoa; phylum Chordata; class Mammalia; order Diprotodontia; family Phascolarctidae; genus Phascolarctos; species Phascolarctos cinereus. Next base: position 105,271,578 of record NW_027556180.1, read on the forward strand.
ATTTTGCCCAACTATATGCCAACAAATTTGACAATCTTAGTGAAATAGATACATATTTACAAAAATATACATTGCCCAGATTAACGAAGAGGAAGTAAAATACTTAAATAACCCCATCTCAGAAAAAGAAATTGAACAAGCCATTGATGAACTCCCTAGGAAAAAATCTCCAGGGCCAGATGGATTTACATGCGAATTCTATCAAACATTTAAAGAACAATTAATTCCAATACTATATAGACTATTTGGGAAAATAGGTGAAGAAGGAGTCTTACCAAATTCTTTTTATGATACAAATATGGTGTTGATACCTAAACCAGGAAGAGTCAAAATAGAGAAAGAAAATTATAGACCAATTTCTCTAATGAATATAGATGCAAAAATTTTAAACAAAATATAGCAAGTAGATTACAGCAACTTATCACAAGAATAATACACTATGACCAGGTAGGATTTATACCAGGAATGCAGGGTTGGTTCAATATTAGGAAAACTATCAGCATCATTGAGCATATCAACACAAAACCAACAGAAACCACATGATCATCTCAATAGATGCAGAAAAAGCTTTTGATAAAATACAACACCCATTCCTATTAAAAACACTAGAAAGCATAGGTATAAATGGAGTCTTCCTTAAAATAATAAATAGCATTATCTAAAACCTTCAGCAAGCATTATATGTAATGGGGACAGGCTAGAAGCATTTCCAATAAGATCGGGGTGAAACAAGGATGTCCATTATCACCACTGTTATTCAATATTGTACTGGAAACCTTAGCTTTAGCAATAAGAGAAGAAAAAGAAATTGAAGGCATTAGAATAGGCAAAGAAGAAACAAAGCTATCACTCTTTGCAGATGACATGATGATATACTTAGAGAATCCTAGAGAATCAAGTAAAAAACTACTTGAAATAATAAACAACTTTAGCAAAGTTGCAGGCTATAAAATAAACCCACATAAATCATCAGCATTTCTATATATTACCAACAAAGCCCAACAGCAAGAGATAGAAAGAGAAATCCCATTTAAACTTACTGTAGACATTATAAAATATTTAGGAGTCTACCTCCGAAACAAACCCAGGAACTCTATGAACACAATTACAAAACACTTTTCACACAAATAAAATCAGATCTAAATAATTGGAAAAACATCAGTTGCTCATGGGTAGGCCGAGCTAATATAATAAAAATGACAATCCTACCTAAGCTAATTTACTTATTCAGTGCCATACCAATCAAACTACCAAAAATTATTTTATAGAGTTAGAAAAAATAATAACAAGATTCATTTGGAAAAAAAAAGGTCCAGAATATCAAAGGAACTAATGAAAAGAAATGCAGGGGAAGGTGGCCTAGCAATTCCAGATCTTAAATTGTATTATAAAGCAGCAATCATCAAAACTGCTTGGTACTGGCTAAGAAATAGGGAGGTGGATCAGTGGAATAGGTTAAATATGCAAGACACAGTAGTCAATGACTATAGTAATCTATTATTTGATAAACCCAAAGACCCCAGCTTCTGGGATAAGAACCCACTCTTTGAAAAAAACTGCTGGGAAAACTGGAAAAGAGTATGGCAGAAACTAGGCATAGACCCAAATCTCACACCATATACCAAAATAAAGTCAAAATGGGTTCAGACTTAGATATAAAGGCTGATACCATAAGTAAACTGGGAGAACAAGGAATAGTTTACCTATCAGATCTATGGAGAACAGAAGAATTCATGACCAAACAGGAGATAGAGAACATTATGAAAAGCAAAATGGATAATTTTGATTACATTAAATTGAAAAGTTTTTGCACAAACAAAGCCAATGCAACTAAGATTAGAAGGAAGGTAGAAAATTGGGAAAGAATTTTTACAACCAGTCTCTCTGATAAAGGCCTCATTTCTAAAATATATAGAGAATTAAGACAAATTTATAAGAACACAAGCCATTCCCCAATTGATAAATGGTCAAAGGATATGAACAGACAGTTCTCAGATGAAGAAATTAAAGCCATCTATAGTCATATGAAAAAATGCTCTAAATCGTTATTGATTAGAGAAATGCAAATCAAAACAACTCTGAGGTACCACATCACACCTATCAGATTGGCCAACATGACAAAACAGGAAAATGATAAATGTTGGAGAAGATGTGGGAAAATTGGAACACTAATACATTGTTGGTGGAGTTGTGAAATGATCCAACCATTTTGGAGAACAATTTGGAACTATGCCCAAAGGGCTACAAAAATGTGCATACCCTTTGATCCAGCAATAGCACTTCTAGGGCTATATCCCAAAGAGATCAAACAAATGGGAAAAGGACCCACATGTACAAAAATATTCATAGCAGCTCTTTTTGTGGTGGCAAAGAATTGGAAATTGAGAGGATGCCCATCAATTGGGGAATGGCTGAGCAAGTTGTGGTATATGAATGTAATGGAATACTATTGTGCTATAAGAAATGATGAACAGGCTGACTTCAGAAAAACCTGGAAAGACTTATATGGTCTGATGCTGAGTGAAGTGAGCAGAACCAAGAGGACTTTGTACACAATAACAGCCATTATGCAATGACTAAGATTGTAAACTGAACCCTTCTCAGCATTACGAGGATCTAAGACATCTCCAGAGGCCTCGGGATGGAAAATGCTGTCCACATCCAAAGAAAGAACTATGGAAGTCGAATCGCTATCACTTATTTTTACCTTCTGTTGAGTTTTGTTTCATCTTTCTGATGGTTCCTCCTATTGGTTTTAATTTTTACTTACAACTTCACTAATGTGAAAATATGTTTAATGGGTATGTAAATATAAAGCCTATATCAGATTGTGTGCTGTGTTGGGGAGGGTTGGGGGAGAGGAAAACGGAGAAAAATTTTCAACTCAAAAGCATATGGAAAAAAAAAATTGAAATTAAAAAAATTATGTACCCATTTTGACTTTATTTTGGTATATGACTCTTTGTGTGTGTGTGTGTGTGTGTGTGTGTGTGTGTGTGTGAGTGTGTGTGTATGTATCTTTGGTCTATGCCTAGTTTCTGCCATACTGTTTTCCAATTTTCTCAGCAGTTTTTGTCAAATAGTGAGTTCTTATCCCAGAAGCTGGGGTCTTTGGGTTTCTCAAACAGTAGATCATTGTTTATCATATAGTATCATATCATGTCATATCTTATCATATCATATAATATCTGTAACTATATTATAATATATTGTTTATGATATATATTAGATTATGCTCATTGACTACTGTGTCTTGTGTACCTGACCTACTCCATTGATCCATCACTCTGTTTCTTAGCCAGTACCAGGTAGTTTTGATGATTGCTGCTTGATAATACAATTTAAGATCTGGTATGGCTATGCCACCTGCCCTAGCACTTCTTTTGATTTATTCTGTTGATATTCTGGACCTTTTGTTATTCCAGATGAATTTTGTTATTATTTTTCTCCCTCAATAAAATATTTTTTTTCATTTTATTGGTATGGCACTGAATAAGTAAATTAATTTGGAGAGACAACATTTTTATCGTATCATCTCAGCCTACCCATGAGCAACTGATGTCTTTTTTCCATTATTTAAATCTGACTTTATTTATGTGAAAAGTGTTTTGTAATTGTGTTCATATAATTACTTTGTTTGCTTGGGCAGGTAGATTCCCAAATATTTCATAATGTCTACAGTAGCTGTAAATCAAATTTCCTTTCTGTCTCTTGTTGTTGGGCTTTGTTGGTAATTCATGGAAACGCTAATGATTTATGTGGCTTTATTTCATATCCTGCAACTTTGCTAAAGATGTTGATTACTTCAAGTAATTTTTAAAATTTGATTCTCTAGGATTCTCTAAGTGTATCATCATATCATCTCAGTGGATCCTTTCAATGCCTATTTTGCCCTCTGCTTCCAGGTATTAGGGCAGTTTTCCTTGTTAATTTTAGAAATATGCACCCTAAGTCCTCCTTTTGATTTTGCCTTTCAGGTAGTCCAATCATTCTGATGTTGTCTCTCATATATCTATTTTCCAGGTCGATTGTTTTTCTTTCTTTTTTATTAATTTATTTTTTTCATAATCATTTCCATAAGTTTTTGAGTTTTAATTTTTTCTCCCTCTTCCTCCCCACCTCCTTCCCCAAGAGGGTACACAATCTGATAAAAGCTACACACATACATTCCTATTAAACATATTTTCATATTAGTCATGTTGTAAGGAAGAATTAGAACCAATAGAAGGAATTACAAGAAAGAGGAAACAAAATAAAACAGAAGTAAAAACAAAGGACAAATAGTATGCTACAATCTGCATTTGAACGCCATAGTTTTTTCTTTGGATGTGGATAGCATTTTTCATCCTAAGACTTTTGGAGATGTCTCAGATCCTTGCATTGCTGAGAAGGGCTAAGTCTATCAAAGTTAGTCATTACACAACATGGCTGTTACTGTGCATGTACAAGATCTCCTGGTTCTGCTTACTTCACAGAGTAGACAACTTGAGACTGTCCCCTACGTGTAGCACGGAGTACTTCAATGTATGGCTGGAAAAGAAGAAGTATAGATGTGTCTACCCTCTTCTCTCTCCATTCTTCTCTCTTTTTCCTTTTTGTGGTTAATTTATCCATTTTTAGTTTTCAACATTCACTTCCACAAGATTGTGAGTTCCAAATTTTCTCATCTCATCCCTCCCCCCACCCCAAAACGCTATGCATTCTAATACCCTTCCTCCTAATCTGCCCTCCCTTCTATCCCCCTACTTCTCTAATCTCCTTCCCCTTCTCTTTTCCTGTAGGTCAGGATAGATATCTATACCCTATTGTCTGTATATCTTATCTCCCAGTTGCATGTGAAAATAGTTTTTTAACATTTGTTTTTAAAACTTTGGATTCCAAATTTCTCACTTCCTCCCTCCCCAACCCACACTCATTGAGAAGGCAAGCAACTCGATACAGGTTATACTTGGGTAGTCATGCAAAACATTCCCATAGTATTCCAGCTGTGGAAAATTAACTATATTTCCCTTTGTTCTATCTCACCGCCCACTTATTCTATTCTCTCTTTTGATCCTGTCCCTCCTCAGAAGTGTTTGCTTCTGATTACCCCCTCCCTCAATCTGCCCTCCCCTCTATCTTCCCCCACTCTCTCATCCCCTTCCCTCCTATTTTCCTGTAGGGTAAGATAACTTTCCATATCCAATTGAGTGTGTATGTTATTCCCTACTTAAGCTAAATCCGATGAGAATAAGATTCATTCATTCCTTCTCACATTCCCCCACTTCCCCTCCACTGTAAAAGTTTTTTCTTGTCTGTTTTATGTGAGATAATTTATCCCGTTCTACCTTTCCCTTTCTCCTTCTCCCAGTATATTCCTCTCTCACTCCTTAATTTTATTCTCCATATATCATCCCTTCAACTTCAACTCACCCTGTGACATCTATCTATCTATCTATCTATCTATCTATCTATCTATCTATCTATCTATAATTTTTTCTCTTCAACTACCATAATACTGACAAAGGTCTCATGAGTTACAAATATCTTTCTATGTAGAAATGTAAACAGTTCAACTTTAATAACTCCCTTATGATTTCTCTTTCCTGTTTACCTCTTTATAATTCTCTTGAGTCTTATGTTTGAAAGCACATTTTCTATTCAGCTCTGGTCTTTTCAACAAGAATGCTTGAAGGTGTTCTATTTCACTGAATGTCATTTTTTCCCCTGAATGATCATACTCAGTTTTGCTGGGTAGGTGATTCTTGACTATAATCCTGTCTCCCTTGCCCTCTGGAATATCATATTCCAAGCCCCCTGGTCCCTTAATGTAGAAGCTGTGAAATCTTGTATTACACTAATTGTATTTCCACAAAACTTGAATTGTTTTCTTCTGGCTGCTTGCAATATTTTCTCCTTGACTTGGGAAATCTGGAATTTGGCTATAATATTCCTAAGAGTTTTCCTTTGGGGATCTCTTTCATGAGGTGGTTGACATATTCTTTCAATTTCTATTTTACTCTCTGGTTCTAGAATATTAGGGCAATTTTCCTTGATAATTTCTTGAAAGATGTCTAGGCTCTTTTTGCATCATGGCTTTCACGTAGTCCAACAATTTTGAAATTATTTCCCCTAGATCTATTTTCCAGGTCAGTTGTTTTTCCAATGAGATATTTCACATTGTCTTCTATGTTTTGTTTTTCATTCTCTTGACTTTGTTTTACTGTTTCTTGATTATTCATGAAGTCACTAGCTTGCATTTGCTCCATTCTAATTTTTAAAGAAATGTTTTCTTCAGTGAGCTTTTGGACTTCCTTTTTTCATTTGGCCAATTCTGCTTTTGAAGGCATTCTTCTCCTCATTGGCTTTTTGGACCTCTTTTGACATTTGGGTTAAGCTATTTTAAGGTGTTATTTTCTTTAGTATTTTTTTGAGTCTCCTTTAGCAAGCTGTTGACTAGGTTTTTTTTTTCATGATTTTCTTACATCACTCTCATTTCTCTTCCCAGTTTTTTTCTGCTTCTCTTACTTGCTCCTCAAAATACTTTTTGAGCTCTTCCATAGCCTGAGACCAATTCATATTTTTCTTGGAGGCTTTGGATGTAGGAGCTTTGACTTTGTTGTCTTCTTCTGGTTGCATGTTTTGATCTTTGTCACCAAAGAAAGAATCTATGATCTGACTTTTTTTTGCACTATTTGCTCATGTTCCCAGCCAATTACTTGGTTTTAAACTCTTTGTTAAGGTAGGGGTCTGCTTCCATTGTTGAGAATGTACTGTCCCAAGCTTCAGGGGTTTTGTGCAGCTGTTTTCACAGATACTTCTGGGGACTGTAAATTTTCAGTTCTTTCAAGGTGGTACAATCAAGGGCAAAGTGTTTATTCCTTTCCTGGCCTGTACTCTGGTCTAGGAGTGACCACAAGCACTCTTTTCTGCCTTGGGACTGTGAGGAGGATTTTCTCTTCACTACCACTCAAGCTCTACCACACCAGTGCTCCTCCTCACCCCAGGATTGCCACCCAGTACAGCCACTCAGAACTGTGATCCAGATCCAAGCATGGGCAAAGCAAGAGAATCCTGCCTCAACACTAGCAAAGGGGATCCCTGCAATTCCCCTTTGATTAGCCACTTGATTACCTTTTTTCTGTGGCCTCAGAGCTCCAGAAGCAGCCACCAGGGCAGTGATGGTACAAGGCCTGACCAAGTTCCTCTCTCACTATGATCTGACAGAACTTTCCTACGGACCTTCTAAATTGTCTTTGGCATTTGTGGGGTTAAGAAGTCTGGAAACTGCCACAGCTGCCTGTGATTTAGTCCCCTGAAGCTTCTTTAAGATTTGCTGAGGCCTGGTCTTTGCCTGAGCATCCACACTGAACTGAGCTCCTCTCCCAGCCTGGTGATATAGACCTTTCCAAACAACCAACAGGTTGTTTTGTGCTGAAAATTTGTTTCACTCTGTCTTTTTATGGGTTCTGCTATGCTAGAATTTATTTAGAGCCATTTTTATAGGTATTTGGAGGGGTTTGGAGGAGAGCTCAAGCAAGTCCCTGCTTTTACTCTGCCATCTTGGCTCTGCCTCCTCAGTTGTTTTTTGCACATGGTATTTAATATTTTCTTCCAGTTTTGTTCATTCTTTTGAATTTTTTTGACTGATTCTTAATGTCTCATAAAGTTTTAAGCCTACTTGTCCAATTTTACCTTTTAAGGTGTAGTTTTCCTCCATTGGCTTTTGTACTTTCTTTTCCATTTGGTTTATTGTGCTCTTTAAGGAGTTGTTTTTTCAGTGGAGTTTTTGTGTCTCTTTTTTCCATTTGTCCAATTCAACATTTTTAGCAGTTTTCCAAATTTTTGACTCTTCTTTCATAATTTTCTTACATCACTCTCATTTCTTTTCCCACATTTCTTCTGCCTTTCATATGCTTTTTAAGCTCCTTTTTCAGCTCTTCCATTACTTCCACATTGATGCATGTGTAGGTCTGGTAGCTGGAGGATGCTTGTTTGCAGGGGCCTATGCTGAAGCATGTGATGGCTCTCAGAGCTTGAATCTGACAGTTCCCGGTTATGCTGAGGCATATAGGGGGTTCTGGTGTTCGTATTTGTCTGCTCCACCACACTGGGGCTCAGGATCTCTTGTTGCCAAGGCTCTTCTTTCAAAGGTTATAATGTGGTTCATCCATGCCTGGAGAATTGAACTCTGCAAGGATGGCATCTAAATTCCCACTTACTATATCCTTGCTTTTCTTCAATTTCAATTCTTTTTGGGTATTTTTATTCAGTATTTTAATAGTATGAAAATTATTCTCTTGGAAGAGAAAAATTAATAGAATACTTGAATAGATTTGTGTGTTACTTGGCAGTAACCCTCATTCCATCAACCCAGAGAGGCAGCTTTATTCCTTTATGAAATTTCATTGGCTCCCTATTTCCTCTAGGCTAAAACAGGAATTTTTCTATTGGCATTTACAATGCTTTGCAATTATTTTCTAGTTTATTTTTCCCAATCTGCTACAAATTAACCCCATTTATCTTCCAGTCAAACTGCCCAATTGGCTGTTTCCTGTGTACAATAAATAGGCTGCGTCCTCCCTGCAAACCTTTGCATAATCTTTCCCCTTGGTGTGTAAATCCCTCCTTCCTTCTTCCTTTAGAAATCCTTAGCTCCTTTCTGGAATCAGTCTACATGCTTACTCCCTGAAATAGCATTTCTTGACTTCCCCAGTTGTTAGTGCCCTACTCTTGAAATTTCATGGATATGTGTGTGTGTGTGTGTGTGTAAATATGTGTATGTATGTATATGCACATATGCATGTATATGTGTATATGGGGAGAGAGACAGAAAGAGAGAGAGCGAGCGAGAGAGAGAGAGAGAGAGAGAGAGAGAGAGCAGAGCACACTTACCTGTGAATATATTTCATTTCCCCAAGAGAATGTCAGTTCCTTGTATGAAGGGACATTTTTTTTCTTTCTGTGTCCCTTGGAAACTAACACAGTAATGGGCACCTTGTTGACACTCAGTAAATGCTTGATGTTAGATTGATTGATAGCAATTCTTTTCTCCCACCACAGTCTCCTTTTTTTGTCCTTAGCGGTCCTCCCAAACTTCTGCTTATTCTGAACTGTAGCAATCAGACATTTCTTATGGTACTTTGCCGGATTTGTGTATTTATCCTCTGTTATCTGCCCTTGTTTCTATCTTCTGGACATATCTTTTAAAAATTTAAATTGATCGATAAGTTCCTGTGCATCAACATCAGTCTGTTTAGACAATTTTCCCTTTTCCTCTTCACTGTAATTTTCTTTCTCTATGTCTTCAGCATATCATTCTCAAAAGCTAAGCATCAATCTCATGCTTCTCTTCTGTAAAATTTTAAGCCATGGGAAATTACCTTGCTTTTCTCTGAATCCTTTGAATCTGCTTTCCCTAAACCTAGCATACATATGAGAATATTTCCATATCTCCCCTTTTTTTGTATTGTAAAGTTCCTATCATTTCTACACCCAGCAAAACAGATAATCCTTGTTTGTGAGAATCAGAGCTACATTTATTTCATAGTTTGATTCATCTCCCTGCAGCATAGGTCTGACCATATTATTCATCATTCAATAAACTCCATTGACTACCTCTCACCTCCAAGATCAAAATGAAAATCATCTGTTTGCCCTTTAAAACCCTTCATAAGCTTGTCTTCCTACATTTCTAGTATTTGTACATCTTCCTTTTGAGCCCTTTACCTTACCCTCCATGTACTATACAATCCAGTGAATTTGGTCTGCTCTATGTTCTTTGGGCAAGACAATCCATTACCCTATTTGTGCAATTTCATGGGCTGTCTCCAATGCCTGGAATTCTCTTCCCCTGATCTTTTTTTTTTTTTTATGGATTCAAAGTCTCCCTTTAAGTCCTAGCTAAAATCCCACCTTGTATAAGAAGCCTTTCCAGACATTGTCTCTCCCATTAGACAGTGAGTTCCTGGAGAACAGGACCTGTGCTTTGCCTTTCCCTTTTCCACAGTACTTAGAACAATGCCTGGAACATAGTAGGTGCTTAATATATTGGAAGAAGCTGGATGGTACATTTGATAGATTGCTGAACTTGAAGTTATGAAAGATAATAAAGAAAATTTAAATAACACTCTTAGGTTTGTAAAGTGCTTTTCAATATTATCTTATTTTGTCCCCACAATAAACTCAGGAAGTAGCTATTCCCATTTTAAAGATGAGACAAATGAGCTGAGAGAAGTTAAATGGTTTGCCTAGGATCATACAGTTAGCATGTGCCTGAGACAGATTTGAACTCAGGCTTCCTGACTTCAGGTCCTATGCTCCACTGACTCTTCTACCTGGCTGCCTCTGCACTACTGGCCCTAACTACAAATCCAAATGTGGATGAAAGGCATTCTGGTGGCATAGTACCAGACCTGGAATCAAGAAAACCTAAGTTCAAATCCTGCCTCAGGGACCTACTAGCTATATGATCCTGGACAAGTCACTTAACTTCTATTTCATATAATTTCCTCACATACAAAACAGAAAAATAGCATTATATACTGCCAAGGTTATTGAAAGTATAAAAATAGATATCTTTTTTTTTTAAATAAATGCTTGTTCAACGATGCCTAACTGAACGCTCAAGCATGTTGCTGTTGCTATCATTGTTGTTTTTGAGTCATTTTCAGTTCTGTCCAATTCTTCATGACCCCATTTGGGGTTTTCTTGGTAAAGATACTAGAGTGGTTTGCCATTTCCTCATCCAGCTCATTTTCCAGATGAGGAAACTGAGGTAAATAGGATCAAGTAACTTTCCCAGGGCAACAAAACTATTAAGTATCTGAGGCCAGATTCGAATTCAGGAAGATGAGTCTTTCTCATTCCAGGACTGGTGCTCTTTCCATTGTGCCACCTAGCTGAATATATTATAGAGATATTATTTCCTCAGCCTTTTACTCCTCCCATTTTCTTCGAGAGAGGGAAAAAGTCCATGTATTAAGGGATAAATGCAGCATTTCACAGGGCAATACACTTGCATTAAAAAAAAGAAGGTAATTTGAAAATTGTTCTTAATCTATTTAGAACCAATGCCACATTATCTAATCCTGAGCAAACCTTCCTCACATTACTCTGACTTTGACATAAATCTACTTGGAACAACAACATTTTTTTCCTACATCAAATTGAATGTCCTATCAAGTGATGTTTTATATAACCAGAGATCAAGATCTGGAAAGACATCAAAGGAAACCCGAAAAAAGATCTGAGGGATGCATAAAAGATCTAGATCAGGCTAAATTTACACTGCTCCCCTTTTCCATTACCTTGGCTTTTTAGTTGTGATATAAAGGTGTTTCATTTTTGGTCTATGCTATGATTTTCATCAGAGAATCAAAGATCAAAATAGTCTAAGTTTATTCAAGTAGTTAAAAAAAACAATTTCTGATGACTAGAATGTGATTCCCCTGCATTTGCTCTATGTAATATGGTCTTCAGTCTCTAGTTGCATACACATATTTGGAGCAATTACAAATTAACTCAGAAAAATTATAGCCAGATTTATCCCTCATTGAGGGTATTTATATAACACAGTAAGAAATAAAACAATTTTAAGGGTACTTCAAAAATAGTAATTCACATTTCTTTATTTTATTTTTTTATCATCTCCTTAAAGATATTCTAGTTCTCTAAAATGAGAACTCTTTCTTCTAACACCAGACATTTTCACTGACTGGTGTACTATACCTAGAAATCTTTCCCTCCTCTTCTCTACCTCCTGGTTTTCCTGACTACCTTCAAGTCTCAGTCAAAGCCTACCTTTCTCCAAGATGCCTTTGTCAATACTACTAAACGTTAGCACCTTCCCTCTGAGATTAGTTCAAAATTGTAATACACGTGCCCTATTTTTGCAGAACTATTTACACGCTGTCTCACTTAATAGACCATGAACTATTTGAGAGCAGGGAATCTTTGTTGTTGTTGCTTTGATTTCTTTGTTTGGGATATTTTAAGAAATACTGGTTGACTTTGCTCCTTTAAATGATAAGTAAACAAGTCAGTCCCTATGGATTATTACAAAAAGCCACATGAAAGTATTATTAGGTCAGTAAAGATTCAGTCCAATGAATCTGTAAGTCAGAAGACCTTAGTTTTTCCCCTGACCCTGACATTTGTTACATGAGTACTTTGGGTAAGTCAACATCTTTGGACCTCATTTTCTACATTTATAAAATGCGTTTGCAAAATATATTCATCTGCATAGATGTATGCATATATGATATATGTATAACATGTGTATTATCTACCTCTACAAAATGCACCTGATGTGTGTGTATGTGTCTGTGTGGTGTGTGTGTGTGTGTGTGTGTCTGTAGGAAATGATAGCTTTTACACCAAGAATATCATTGGCCTTGAGGACTTTTAATTACATCTCTAATGTTGTACACTATATAACTATTTTTAGCACTACTGGATGACCCTAAGCCCCTAGGATAATAGACTTAATATTAGAACAAATTTTTGAGATGATTTAGTTGAATCTCCTCATTTTCCAGATGAAGAAACTAAGATAAAAAGAGAATACATCATCTGACCAACGTCACATGACCAGTGATATAGAAGGAATTCCATAGCTCACTGTCTTTCCACTGAACCACAGAGCCTCTCATAACCTAACACATTCACAAATGCCTTTCATTATCAGGAAAAAAAAGAAAGTTGGTGTTGAGTTGAGTTTATAGCATGGCAGAGTATAGAGAAAAGTTGGCCTTTGAAGTAGGACAACTTCTGTTTAAGAACTTCCTTTAACTCTTTTCAGGTGTCTCAACCTCTCAGTGACCCCAGGAACTCTCTAAGACTGTGATTTGCAGATATGTTGCAGATCTGTATCAGTTAAGGGAATGTCCATATTAGAAGTGCCCAAGAACTGTGAAATCATGATTCGAGACAATTATAATTTGAGCATTAAATCAGTTATAATATACTGAGATTCCTTTAGTCTTAATTAAGAAGAATATGAAACTGAGCATATTACTTCTTTCACTTCAGGAGTATTGAAACTTTTTGTTGTTGTTGTTGTTTTATTGACCCCTTAGGCAGTTTGATGAATCATATAAACTGGTAAAGTCTATGAGGTCTATCTTTATCTAAGGATTTTTTTTAATATAATGCAAAAAAATAAAATACTTAGGATTACAAAACAAAACAATTATGATGAGATACAGTTTGTATGTTGGCAGGAAGACTGTGATCATGTGATAGATGGATGTGTCCAGTAACAATAATATTTTTTAAATGATAAGCTTAAGCAATATTTTGAGGAAAAATGAAATAAATATAATACAAAATGAAAATATTTGTGATTTTTATTGTTGACAACATCATAAATATTAGTATTATTACTACCATGATCTGTTGTCTATGTGCATAATTACAGGAAGTATTAATTTTAATAGCAAGTCAGTGAAAATGAATATGTACTCCCCCCACCAATGTTGAAGGACATCTTGAACCATGTTAAGAATAGCTCAGATAAGGTTCATTAGCTTTTAATGAGATAGATAGACAGACAGACAGACAAATAGGTAAGATAGATATAGATAGATAGATAGATTGTTCAATATTTGAAATGATCTCTTAACTTCATATGATCTGTTATTCCTTAACTAAAAGATGTTTACTTAAACATATTTATGGCTATGCAACTAAGCTGAGATTTTTTTTATTACAGCAAAAAATGCAGTTACTGTGTTTAACCTAATTGAAATATGTATTTTTTATTGTTTTCATGTAGAAGAGTTACAGTGAAGTCTTTATAAGTGGATAAATATGAAATCTGTATATATACACATATACATATACACGCATATACATACACAAATATGCATACATTAATGACCATCTAATGTACCATCCAAATATTGACTTTGTGTACATTAATCATACTTTTATTTTCAATCAATAATTCTTTTAGTATTTGAAATGTTTCTCTACTGAACATTTGAAACATTTCCCCAGTTTGCCTGATGCACAGATAATCTAAAATGATGCCTCTGGCTTATATCAAATTTTAGATACTATACGCATTGTGAAGCTATAAATTTATCACTTTGCCTTAGCTTTGTAATGATACCCTGAGTTGTGCAGCCTGAGCAACTAACAAATGTTACATTTTCCTTAGAGAGTGTTGTGCTCACAAAAGCCACCTGCAAAATAAAGCCAAAAGGGATGCTAAAATGATGTGGACCAGTGAGAAAAAAATACCATTTCAAAAATCGAAGTATAAAGAAGGGAAATATAAACTCTACATTTAAATTTAAAAAAGTAATAGTTGATAATAATTTTTTTAAAAAGTTATACACTAACAATAATCCCCTTTACATAAAATCCCATGGTAACTTTAGAATTTGTTTTAAAAAAACCTTGTTATTATCTCCCTTTTATCAATCAACTAACATTTGATGTTCCATATTTCCAATATGGTATTCCGTTATATGGTCTTTGCTTTTACCATCAATTTATCCTTATCACCTCCCATTTCAAAGTCCCCTTTTTACAAATAATCAACTTTCTTCTTAAGTTTGTTCTTCCTCCTTTGCTTTCAAACTTGCTGTGGTTTCATTTAATGGAGAAAAATAATGCCCTTGGTTTTTTTGACATTTTTGTTGCTATCTTCTCCTAGTTACCAAATTTATTGATTACATAATCTAGATTAATCATGTTATTTACTTCAAATTCCAAATTTATTCAGTAAAGAAAAGATACTAAGTTCACATAAATTGTATCACATTGAACTATTTCCAAAATTGATATTCACTCATAATTTCAACTAAGTAATCCCCTGAGAATATATTTGCAACCACTTTATTTGTCTTTTCATTCTAAAATTTCAAATCTCTTTAAAATACTTTTTTTCCCCTAGTGCATTTTTCATTGTTATTCTGCCTCATAAGTCTTTTTGACAGGGCTTAACCAAACAAAAAAAAAGGAAGTCAAGAAAAGAGAAGGTGAAAAAGATACCACCTTTGAGTTTTATAACCTTGCATTCCTATCTATATCTTATTTTATTATCATAAAAAAGCAAATATAGATGATGTCACTTTATTTAAGATATCTCTTATGTACATTGGCAGCCAATACACAATAATATTGTTACTTAAAGAAACCTTGGACTAGTCACATGATTTTACTCTGTCTGCCTCCGTTTATTTAAAACTTCAGCATAAATGCCAAGGTTCTACGTCCAATGACAATATATTTTACATCGTGCCCGAAACCACAGAAATGTTTTGGAAAAAATGTTATTTTAATTGCAGGGTACATAATCTCAGGAATAGCTCTGATTATAAAAATAATATTCATCCTCTCTCAGACATTTTGAAAAAATAGCTGTCACCTTGTTTTAAACAACAGTAGCTTAATTTAAATTTGTTTTTCTTTGTTTTAGTCTTTATATTAGGGAAGAGTGTGAACTATTGAAGGTAATTTAGGGGTTGAGTTCACAAAGTTGTAAATATGACAATTTGAATTTCATATGCTTTTTTGCATATTTCCCCCTCTAAATTCACTTAGTTCATTTCCTTGATGGAAGAAAGACATTTGGAAAATTTGGAGAAAGGAAAATTCATTGCTCATTGTGAAGCACAGCACATCACAAGACAACAAGCTCTAAGTGGAGTCAAGAGAATACTAAGCATCTTCCTATATAGAAGACTATAGGTACCCAGAATGTTTCTTAACAAATAGATTGGGAAAAAGAGAAGAAAGGCTGAAAGATTGGTGTGGTCATGTAGCAACCAAATCTGTGAATTCCATGTAAGCAAGACTCACCCTCCTTCTACTTCATAAGAAGTATACACCTTTTATCCATCTCTGCAAAAGATTTATTCTAAAATAAACTGAAACAGGCCAATAGAATATCAAAATTACTAGGGGAAAAACAAATTAAATTCACTGAACCAAGAGAGATATAAAGGATAACTTACCAAGGGACATTAGCTGTTCAAAAATGCTTTAGGCAATAAAATCACTTAAAGGAAGAAACTATCTAAGCCTGGTGGCTTTCTAGTCACCTACCCACTAGCCCTTCAGGGGAAAATACCTTACTCTGAAGTTAACAAATCTATTTCACTTTCTAAAAGTTGAAGAAAGTTTCTGCAAGAATAAAACCCAAACAGAAATGATAAGCATGAATTCTACATTTAGAGAACCTATGCATATACAGGAGACCTACTTAGGATCAAACTCATAGCCAGAAGTGCTCAAGCTACATGGAAACTTATATATGAAGGTCTTATCGGATAAGCTAGGGGACCTCAGAGGTCTTCTATGACTATGCATAAGGATATTCATATTCCCCTAGCTTTCTCTGACTATTTGGTGCCTTCATAGTTGCTGCTTATGGGTGTGCTTTCTTAATAACTTCAGTCAAATAGAAAAGAATGTACAATGGCTAATTGAGGAACACAATTTCTTAAAAGTTAGAATTGGGCAAGTAGAACCTAATGACTTTACGAGACATCAAAAATCAACCAAACAAATTCAAAATTATGAAAAAAATGAATAAAATGTAAAATATCTCATGTGAAAACAACTGTCCTAGAAAATAAGTGCAAGAGAGAATGAAAGACCCATTACAGTGGAAGTGAAGATGGGAGGGTGGTAAGGGCATTGCTTGAACCATACTCTAATCAGTATTGGCTCAAAGAGGGAATAAGTACACAGTTGTTTGAATATACAAATCTATGTTACCTAACAGGGATCTAGGAGATGAAAAGATTAAATAAAAGGGTGGGGGAGGGGGCTGACAGAAGGGAGAGCATATCAGGCAAGTTGTTAGATAAAGGAAAAACACTGGTAAGGAGGGGCAGGGCAAAAGGATAGAGAGGAGACAAACAAAAGGGAAAAGATTGGAGAAAATGGACAGTTAGTAATCATTACTGTGTAAATGAATGAGATGAACTCTATCATATAATGGAAGCAGATACTAGAGTGGATCAAAAACCAAAATCCTACAATATGTTGTTTACAATAAATACACTTGAAGCAGAGAGATACACAAAGAGTAAAGGTAAGGATCTGGAACAGAATCTATTATGCCTCAGCTGAAGTTAAAAAAAAAGAGGTAGCAATCCTGATCTCAGACAAAGTAAAAGCAAAAATAGACCTAATTAAAAGAGATAAGGAAATAAACTATGCACAATTAAGCAATATCAATACTATCTATCTATCTATCTATCTATCTATCTATCTATCTATCTATCTATCTATTATCTATGCACCGAGTGGTATAGGATACAAATTCTTGAAGGAGAAGTTAAATGAGTTGCATGAAGAAACAGACAGCAAACTTTACTAGTGGGGGACCTCGACTATCCCCTCTCAGAACTCGATAAATCCAACCAGACAATAAACAAGAAAGAAAATAAGGAAGTAAACATAATATTAAAAAAGTTAATATGACAGACATTTGGAGAAAATTGAATAGGAAAAGAAAGGAATACACTTTTTCTCAGAAGCACATGGCGCTTACACTAAAACTAACCATGTATTAGGGCTTAAAAACCCTCAAAAACAAATATGGAAAGGCAGAAATATTGAATGTATTCTTTTCGGATCATAATGCAATAAAAATTACATTCAACAAAAATAGAGTAAAAAATAATTAGAAACTAAATAATCTAATGCTAAGGAATAAGTGGGTCTAAAAACAAATCATAGGAACAATAATTTTATTAAAGAGAATAACAATGAGACACATACCAAATTTTATGAGTTGCAGTCAAAGCAGTGCTTAGGGGAAACTTTATTTCTCTAAATTCTTACATTTAAAAAAATAGAAAAAAATGAATACGTCAATGAATGGGCCATGCAACTGAAAAAAAAAATATAAAAAAGACCAAATTAAAAATCACCAATTGAGCACCAAATTGGGAATCCTGAAACTCCATCATGAGATCAATAAGATTTAAAGTTGAAGAAAAAGAAAAAAGGAAAACAACAACAACAAATACCTATTGAGCTAGTAAATAACTATAGAAGCTGGTTTTGTGGGGAGAAAAAAACAATATGATAGATAAACCTTTGGCTAATTTGATTTAAAAAAAAAAGAAAGTGGAAAACCAAATACCCAGTATTAAAAATGAAAAGGATAAAATCACCATCAATGTAGAAGAAATGAAAGCAATCAGGAAATATTTTGCCCAATTATATGCCAATAAATCTGGCAATGTGAGGGAAATCAATTAATATTTAAGAAAATATAAATTACTCCAACTAACAGATAAGGAAATAGAATGCCTAAATGGCTCTATCTTAGAAAAAGAAGTTGAACAATCCATTAATGAACTTCCTAAGAAAAAATCCCAGGGCTGGAATGGTTTACAAGTGAATTTTACCAAGCATTTTAAGAACTAATTTTAATACTATATAAATTATTTGGAAAAAAAAATAGGTGTAAAAGGAGTCCTACCATACTCCTTTTATGATACAACTATGGTGCTGAAACCCAAACCAGGAAGAGATAAAACAGAGAAAGAAAATTATAGGCCAATTTCCATCATTAATATTGATGCAAATGTTTTGAATAAATTACTTGTAAGGGGATTACAGCAATATGTCACAAGGATTATACAACATGACCAGGTGGGATTTGTACCAGGAATGCAAAGTTGGTTTAATATTAGAAATATCAATATAATTGACCATATCAATCGCAATTACATGATTATCTCAATAAATTCTGAAAAAGCTTTTGACAAAATACCCAGCCCCCATTTGTATTAAAAACAATAAAGAGGAAAGGAATAAAGGGACCTTCCATAAAATGTTAAGCAGGATCTAACTAAAACAATTAGTAAGCATTATCTATAATAGGTATAATCTAGAAGCCTTTCCAATCAGATAGGGTTGAAGCCAATTTTCACCAATATTATTCAATATAGTGCTAGAAATGTTAGCCATAGTAATAAGAGAAGAAAAAGAAATTAAAGTAATTAGAATAGGAAATGAGGAAATAAAAGTATTACTCTTTGCAGATGAATGATGGCATACTTAGAGAAACCTAGAGAATCAACTAAGAAACTACTTGAAATAATTAAAACTTTAACAAAGTTTCAGGATATAAGATAAACCTACATAAGTTATCAGCAATTCATCATATGAAACAAAAAGAAAGAAAAATTCATTTTAAAATAACTGTTAAAAATATTTAATACTTAGGACTTACATGCCAAGACACACCCAGGAACCATATGAACATAACTACAAACCATTTTTTTCACACAAATAAAGTCAGATGTAAACAACTGGAAAATATCAATTGCTCATGGGTAGGCAGAGCTAATATATTAAAAATGACAGATCTACCTAAATTAATTTACTTATTCAGTGCCATACCAATCAAACTACGAAAATTATTTTATCGAGATGCAAAAAAGAACACAATTCATCTGGAAGGATGAAAGGTCCAGAATATAATGGAAACAAATGCAAAGGATGGTGGTCTACCCACCTGATGTAAAACTATATGATAAAGCAATAATTATCAAAGTTATCTGGTTCTGGCTAAGAAATAGTGTGGTGAATCAGTGAAATAGATTCAGTACACAAAACACAGTAGTCAATTACCATAGTAACCTAGTGTTTGATTAACCCAAGAACCCCAACTTTTGGGATAAAAACTCATTATTTGACAAAAGCTGCTGGGTTAATTGGAAAACAATAGAACACAAACTAGGTATAGACCAACATCTCACACCATATACAAAAATAAGGTCAAAATGAGTGCATTATTTACATTTAAAGGATGACACCACAAGCAAATTAGAAGAGCAAAGAATAGTCTCCCTGTCAGATCTACAGGTATGGGAAGAATTCATGACTAAACAAGAGATAGAGAATTAGAAAATGTAAACTAGATCATTTTGATTATATTAAAATAAAAAGTGTTTACAATCAAAACCAATGTAAATAAGATCAGAAAGAAAACAAAGTTAGGAAACAATCTTTAAAGCAAGTATCTCTGATAAAGCCTAATTTCTCAGATATGTAGAGAACTGTGTCAAATTTAATACATATACAAGCCATTCCCCAATTGATAAATGGTCAAAGGATATGAATAGGCAGTTTTCAGATGCAGAAATCAGAGACATCTATAGACATAAGAAGACATTCTCTAAATTACTTTTGATTAGAGAAATGCAAATTAAAACAACTCTGAGGTACCACCTCACACCTATAAGATTGCCTAACGTGACAAAAAAGGAAAATTATAAATGTTGAAGAAGATGTGGAAAAATTGGAAATTAATGCATTGTTGGTGGAGTTGTCAACTTATCCAGTATTCTAGAGAGCAATTTAGAACTATGCCCAAGATCAACCAAACTGTGCATATTCTGATCCAGCAATACACTATTAAGTCTATATCCCAAAGGGATCATGAAAAAGGAAAAATAGGACCTACATGTACAAAAATAATTATAGCTACCCTTTTTATGGTAGAAAAATATTGGAAACTGAGGAGACTGCCCATCAAGTGAGGATATGGCTGAACAGCTGTGGTATATGAATTTAATGGAATACTATTGTGCAACCAGAAATGATGAACAAGTAAATTTCAGAAAAAACCTGGAAAGACTTACACAAATTGGTGCAAAGTAAAATGAGCAGAACCAGGATCACATTGTACACAATATCCACAACATTGTGTGATGATCAACTGGAAATGACTCAGCTTTTCTCAACAACACAGTGATCCAAGATAAGTACAAAGGAATCATGAAGGAAAATGCTATCCATGTACAGATGAAGAATTGATGGCCTCTGAATGTAGATTGAAGCATTTCTTTTTTTTTTTGCTTACTACATTCTTTTTCACTTTTTTTATTTTGATCTGTTTCTTCTTTGACAACTGTGATTAATATGGAAATACGTTTTACATGACACCACAGGTATAACCTATATAAAATTGCCTACCAATTTTGGAAGAGGGGTTGGGACAGATGTAGGGAGAAAAATTTGGAACTCAAAATCTTGTAAAAAATAAATGATATAAATTGTCTTGATATGTAATTGGGGAAAATAAAATTCTAATAACAAAGACTACTTAAGATTTCATATCTACTTCTCAAAATGGGCTTTTATGAGCCATCTTAGTGTCAGTCTATAATCAGAGAGAAGAAAGTAGCACCAGCAAAAATGTTTACAATTATTTATATATGTTTGTGCATGTTTGTCATATGCATACATATTTTTATATGTGCACATGCTCTCCCCTGACTGTTACTGTAACTCACTTTCCTGTCATTATGAGGAAGTGCCTGGTGAGGAAGCTAGGAGTTACAACTTGCCTCTACTCTCAGATCTATCCATTGGGACCTTTAAGCCATATAATTAGCTCAGGGAGCAAAAGAATTTCAATAATATGTGAGACACTCCTGAATGACTCTGTTCTTACTCTCCTAGTCACAGTGTCTTGTTTTCTTGGCTATGACTACAATACAGAAAACCTCCAGAACCCAAAATCCCATTATATACAAAAATTATTATGAGCAAATAAAGAGCTGCATGGCAAAAGAGGAATAAAGTTTGTTTATGGCCTTTGTTTATTTGTTCGCACTACTCTACTGAGCCAATTGGTTAAATTTCTTCAGGACCTTTATATGTCTTCATCTATTGGGGTATTTTATGTCTGTAAAGTTTTCTAGCAAGTAACACCTTTATAACATAATAATCATCTTAAAGTTATAGATATCAATATCTTTAAGATTTGCAAAGCACTTTGTGTATATTACCTTATTTTGTGTTCACAAAAACCCTATGAGATAAGCACTATTTTTATCCTCATTTTACAAATGGGCAAAAGTGAAGTCAGTGGAGATTTAGTGCTTTGGGTTGGTTCACCCAGCCAGTAAGTTTTTGAGGCAGGATTTGAAGATGTCTCTTTGATTTAAAATGCAACATGTAAGCCTTATTACCTTATAAGAAATGGAACTCGCAATAGTTTAAAAAAAATCTAAATAGCCACAAACATAAAGTAGATGCTATGCAAGAAATTTTCACACTCAAATTTAATTTTCTCAAACACAGTGACAGATTTGGAAGTTATATGGACTAAGTTGAATCACTGGGAATAGATCAAGCAAGATTGAGGGAAAAGAACAGAAGATTAAAACAGTTTTGAAAAATTAACTTGCAACAGTTTGGTTGAAGAGGACCTTGAAGGCTGAATTGAGTGTTTGAATCATTAGATAACACAGTTTCATGTAAAAGATTTTCATCCAAAAACTATGACTATAGTGACAATGAAATTTGAGAATTTATAAGTTTAGTATTAAAATGTATTAAATTGGTTTTTAATCAGTCATCATGTTTTGGGCCTGGGTAAGAGATCGTCTAATACATTTTCTTCAATTTATATGCCTGATGCTCAATGAACTTAAGTCAAAATACCATTATTTTTTTTAGCTATATTAAACATAATTCCTTATGTTTAAAAGTGATACATAGAGAAGTGAAATAAGTTTCCTAAAGTCACACTGAACTATGTGATGAACAGTACAAATTGTGATCTAAATTATCTGACTCCTAGTCTTAGGCTCACCATCATACATTAAAAAGGCAAACAACATCAGTTTATATTACATGGCTATTGATAGAAAAAACATAGTATGTAACTTTTATTTAAGGAGTCAGTATATGACTAGTTTCTGTTCAAAATTGATTTTACTCAATTACATATTGGCTCCTGACATTTTATGATTATCTTTTTAGATTTTATTATTCTGAGAGTCAATGAGAAAGTGGAGCCTGGGAGCTGATGTTAAGAATCCCATTGGACCTTTAGTTCGTATCATGCTGAAATCCCTGCCATATTGCATATTAGATTAGATTGTGTATTTAGCTGACATCTGGGCTGGTTAAGGAACTTCATTGTCAAATTTGGTGCCTGTTTCTCAAAGAAAAACCTCATTATCCCTTGAGTCATTGTGTTTTGAAGCATCCAGCTGATGAGTTTAATTCCATGGTGATAGGGTTAAATACTTTATATAGTGTTATATGTTATACTGTTACATGCCTTACATAGTTATATGAATAGTATGTAAATGGAAAATACCAACAAGAACAGAAGTAGCCCATCATGAAACACACATTAGAAGGAAGCAAATGTATTTCAAAGGATAGTAAAAAAGGCAACATTATGAATCCTGGATATTGACTATATTTACTGACTAAAGCATGTGGAAACATCAGAAGACCTGGTTGTTTTTGTTGATGGGGGATTCCTTTAGTAGAGTTGTAATTGTGGTCTCTGATCATTTATTGGCTGAATATATCTCAAATTAATTTGAAGAGTGATGTGCAAATTGTCTTCTTTTAAAAAGAAAATAGAAGTCAATGCAGCAATAGCTAAGTGAAAGAATGACGCTCATTTTAAGGAGTGTATGGCACTGTCATCATAAATAGCCACAGTACCTAACCTCTTTTTTTAAAAAAAAATAGAGAACAATAAGAAAAAGGTGAGCATGTAGGGAAAGAAAATAAAAGTAACTTATCTGGAATGATAGGGGATATAAATTGCCTACTTAGTTGTTAAACTAGAAGAGTGTGATGTTTAAAGAAGAGAAGAAAATACACTATGTAGAAAATAAGTTTAGTGATGTCTTTAGAATACCTATTCCATACCTGTATTAGAATATCAAATTGTTAAAAATCTTAGGTTCTACTAACACGTGTGTTGTAGATGATGCTAGAAAGAGAAGAATCCAAACTTTTTTTTCCTTTGATAAATATGATTACAGAAGAAACCTAAGCCAACTAAGGAAGCTTTGCCAAGAAGGAAGCTAAAATACCGACAACCAGTGAACTGAAAAGAGCAGATATTTAACAAAGTTATTCTAAGCTGAAAGTCTATAACTGAAAATATTCAGGACACACACAGAGAAATGGCCAAGTCAGGAGTCTTATTGGAAAAGGAAACTTGCAAAAGTGGTTTGAGGAAAAGATTTAATGATGTTGGCTTTTTTTTTCCCTATGTGATCTTTTATACATGTGGCCCCAAAGATAGTTCAGGGTCAGATTGTGAAAAGTAAAAAGTTGAAATTTATTTAGGAGTACTATTATTTTTATTATAAACTTTCTTGTGTGCTAGGAAAAAAAAAGATCTTATTAGTTTTGCAGAAGAATTATTCAATAACTTCCAAATGAGTCTTCATGCTTCCATTTCTCTCATTCACCATCTCGTTCTTCACACCACAAATCAGTCAGCCCCCATTCAGTATGCTTCTATTTAATTACCAATTATCTAATAAGAGTTAAGTTTTTTTAAAGGAAAATTTCTAAGATACTATAGTAAGAACAATTAATCAAAAGAACAATTCGGGGCAGCTAGGTGGCACAGTGGATAGAGCACCAGCTCTGAAATCAGAAGGGCCTGAGTTCAAATCTGGCCTCAGACCAAACACTTGACACTTACTAGCTATGTGACCCTGGGCAAGTCACTTAACCCCAATTGCCAACAAATAAATAAATAAATAAATGAACAAATAAATGAATGAAGAAAGAAAGAAAGAAAGAAAGAAAGAAAGAAAGAAAGAAAGAAAGAAAGAAAGAAAGAAAGAAAGAAAAAGAAAAATTCCTCTGAAATCTGAGACATCCTCTCCCAGAATTGCAAGAAAGATCCATGGAGAAAGTTGGATCAAGCTTAGAGAGCACATGTAGGAAAAGAGTGACTTACAGTTCCTGGTTATCAGAAGTCATTTTCTCCCTTAAATGATAATTCATGATATTCTCTTTAGATATGGGTCTCAGGTTGGTTCTGAAGGTCATTGCCCTAATAGAGTCCTGAAACTGCCTTTCTTAAATGTGTCCAGTTTATTTTTGGTATGTTTCTGAGCTTCCAGTTCAGATTCTAAAATTAATCACTGCTGCTCCCTTAAAATTGCAACTGATACCAAGGATAAGGTAATTTTTTAAAAAACTTTTTAGCATTCTCAAGGCCTTTCTCTATACAGTGGGTTTGGAGCAGAACTCATGTTTTCAAATGCATTTTCATAGAAATGAGAAACATTGAAGCTAAGATAATAGTAGGTGTAAGAAAAAATAAGCACTTGATTTCTACTGGGATGGTAAATTAATATGTGCATATACATCCATATGTGTCTACATATATACACATATGCATGTGTCTATGTGTGCATATGTGTATGTATGTATATACACACACACGTATATATACATATATACGTGTGTGTGTATGTATGTATATACACACACACGTATATATATATATACATATATATATATAAAATTTCAGGATGTCAATAAATTGATTCATCAAACATCCCAATCCACTCAGCCTATAAATCTTTTCAGTTGGGAATTTATCTTAATTGATCAATCAATAGGAAATATTAACTAAGTATGAACAAGTTCTGGGCATCTTCATTGAGTGAAAGAAGGAATAAATAAAGGAATTTCAATTAGGCTTGATGGAAAGTTTGTTTAGATTGGTTGAGGGAATTAGTTATGCCTTGTATAAAATCAGCAAGTTATTTTGGAATGAAGCATTAAAGCATCTGACAGTTTAAGGTATAAGCCTTACAGCCAAGCCCCTGAGAAGGCGTTGCTGCAGGTGTGCATGGGTGAGTGATGAAAGGGCCATATCCTCGGCCTCAGCCTAGTTTCAGTCTCTTTCACTTCTCCATTTTCCTTGTCTGGAGAGGGACTCTATGAACTTTTACAGTGTGGAAGATTTTGAACTTCTGGTCCTACTCATAGTAACATTCCCAAAACAGTTGACTTAACGCTTGCATTGGAAACAACATATATCCTGTGGACTGCTTGTGGCTCACCAAACAAGTTCAGGTGGCTCATGAAAAATGCAGAGGATGTTAAAGAAAGTAAAGATGCAATGAGTGCTTTGTGCCCCAGTTAACCCATCTTCCACAAGTCACTATTATGTCAGTCATGTAACTTGGTGGGTGGGGTGTCACTGTGCACTCTCTCTTGTTTGTTATGTGACCTGTGGCAATCAACAATTGTCAGTCTGTCTCTAGTATGAGAGGAGTGAGAGTCTTATCTTTCTGCTGTGTTTTTGGTTGGTCCTTACTGGAGTTGAACAGAGATGAAGTGAGTGCAGCTACATGCCAATGAAACTAATGCCCCATTATGCAATGAGTGACAACAGTACAAGGTCTTCTTCCTCTCCCTCCGTGCATGACCACCCTTCAAGTTACATGAGTGTCTGGTGCTCTCTCCAAAGTCAGACACGCAGTTTAGTATTTCTTATGTGAGCAGTTGCTGTGGATATTTTTTGGTTCTAACATTAAAATTTTGGGGGTGACTTTGTAAAATGGGCAATAAAAAGAAATGAAAGACCAAATCAGAACATAAAGTATTTAATCTGGAGTGTACAAATAGATACTTGTTTACTTACACGAAAGACAAAATATTGTGTCTTATTTATTGAGAAGTAATAGCTTTTCCAAAAGAATACAATCTTCATTATCATTATGAATCAAAACATTCTGACAAGCAAATTGGACACCAGTGAAAAACAAATTAAAGCATCCAGATTGTTGAAAAATCTTGGTGAGGAACTTTTTTTCAAGAAAGTAAACTCAGAAAATGGGGTGACTGTTAAGATTAGTTTTCATTTTCCTAAAGAAATCAATTTCAAAAATGATTCTGGAGTAAGATAAACTTGATTGCTGACAAGAAGTATAATATGTCCCATTAACTAAATGTAAACAGTAAAAGAACCTGAAAAATGTATTAAAATGTATCAGCAAAGTATTTTTAAACAATAATGTGATTTAACGATAAATAAAAATCTTATATAATAAATGTAATTAATTGATATTAATTAAATTTTTTCTTTTTAATGTGATTTACTTGCAAAATAGTTTAATCATTACTTATACTTTTATGTGGAAAGTGAGCTGCTAAAAACCTCTCTGTGGCCTAAAGAATTTCAGTCTATCTTAATTTTGGCCCCTACCTACTGCTAAGTTGTGCAGGTCTGCATTAAACAACGATAAATAAACAAATAAAGTTATACCTTTCCTAAAAGGAATATAATGAGTACCACCTGAAAAGGGAAGAATAGGAATTTCAACTACCCAGTGTTCTGACTTAGCCATTAACCATATGTACTTTAAGCTTTCGAACATTTCCCTCTGGACTCTATATAGATGTGAAAAATTGTATCACTGACTTCAGTGAAGATGGCCTTTTTTATCAATTGTTCTCACTGTACCATCTTAATAAATTCCCCTTTCTAAAAGCTTATAAAACCTGGCTGCCTAATTGACATCAATTAATAATCATTGAGGACACTGCACTGAAGGAAGCTTATGAGCTATAACATCAGAAAAACAACTCCTTAGATCCTGCTCATGCTTAACTCTAAATCCCTAAAGGAATGAAGTAATTTCTTTCTGGGGACCTGGCCTGCCAGTACAACTGCTGGTTGTTAGAGGAGCTCCTTAAGCCAGGACTACTTAACCAATATATTATATATAATAATAGTTGTGGAAAGAAAAAATATTTTAGCTAATTAAAGTTCTGAAACATCAAATATATAACATATATGTATATATGTGTATGTATACACTCATATGAATATGAATATACACATATATAAATAAATATATATATATTTATGCTTTTATACTTTTAAACAAGAAAATAAAGCATTTGAGGTAAATCTATTTTGCATTTGGAAACAATGGAAGTATAAATCCAATCAAATTGTAAATAGACTGATAAAATTCTACTAAATTTTATAGCAGAGCCAGTGATATATGAACAGCCTTGAATGGTCTGAAAGTCTCCTCAATGCTACTATCAACTTTTGCTCATTAGTTTATGAGTTTTTACAAGTTACCTTAGGTATTCTAGAATCTATTATCCTGTAAAGCTAGTTTCATACCCATGACTGCCCCTGTTAAATATGTGTGTGTTTGTATATGTGTGTGTGTGTATATATGTATATATATATATATATATTTACTTAGCAGCTGAGAATATGTAAGCAAAGAAAAACAGATATTATCAAATCAATTTAGTTTAAAATCCATGACTTTATTTTTATAAGGAAATACTCTCAGGGAGGTTTATAAAATAGGACCAAGAAATATTTTTAAACTATGTATTCCATAAACCTAAGTAAAAATTAATGTTAGTGTTACTGACTGCATGAGTGTATACAATAGTGCAAGTTTACAAATGAAACAAATTTAATCCCCATATGAAATCAGCATAAAATTAACCCTTACTTTCCTCTCTTTTCAAGAGAGTCCATGCTATATTTTCCAAATTTTTTTCTTGTTTCTTATAATAGTATTAAAAGTTAATTCATTAGTAATAGTAAATAAGGAAAATGCACTAATGTTGTCATCATTGTGGTGTATTTTACATGCACTTTAGAGGCATATGCTTTTAGAATGAATTAGGTTTTCTAGTTAGCTATCACATTAGGAGTGAATACTCTTAAATCATTCTTGTGAAGCAACAAGTACCACATATGTCTTGGTATTGGACTCTACTTCCATTGCCAGAGTGGAAAGCAAGACAAACATAGGTAGTATAAGCATTTATAACCTTTGTACCTGGAGGCATTCACTGTGAGACTATAAATTTCCTAAGAAAACTCCCATCAATTTGAGGAAGAGTGGATGAACTGTCATTTAATCGTCTTGCTACTTCTGAATATAGTTTGACATATTCTGATTAAAGACATAGGGCAATAAATCATCCCCAAACTTAGAGGGTAGAAAATCCTGCTGGCATGGTGTCTGCCAATCAATTTTTAAGGAAGTGTACTTCTGGAATATTGATTAGGATCTTCAAGAAGGTAACTCAAATAAGCAAATGGCAATAGGAATAGAATCTGAACATTGATACGAATATTGTGGTGAGAAGGAAGCATAGCAAATGCTCATGAAAAGAAAATTTATTTCTTACAAAGGTATTTTCATTACTTTTGTGTGATCTTCACTGTGAATTTGAAAGTAGTAATAGTATTATGCATTTACTTGTTACTATTTGATTAAATAAGCAGTGGTGTCATTTTGTTATTTTGTAGTGACATTGTAAAAATTATAAACAGTCATTGGTGAAAATATCTAAGCAGCCAGACAAACATTACCAGTCTTACTTCCCCTAGTTTAAAGCCTTCTGCTTGTTTTCTGGTGCTCTTTTCTTATCAAAAGTTAAAACCAATAAAATGGTATATAACTTTTAATACCTTCATGACTTATATTGTGCTTGCAATGCATTTGATTTGCTTTTGGTTATTCATTATTAACTTAAAGTTATAAACAAACATTTCAACATATGTGACATTACTAGGGAAGTTCAGAAGATGTGTTGTTTTGGGGGAATGCAGACTGAAAATAATTCACTCTTGCTCATCCTGTAAAATTTATAGTGTCCTGCCCAAAATGAAAAGTGTAGAAGCAGTGTTCTTATTCACCAGCCACTGACAATGAGGGCACAGATCATCCTCCATGATGATCTTGGGAATATGTTGATAGGAAGTGGGTATTATCGAATGTGTGGGAGGCGATTTTCTTATTTTGATTTTAATTTCTCTTATTAGTGATTTGGATAATTCAGTCGTGTCACTATGGTTTGCAATTATTCTTTTGAGAATTATTTGTTCATATCCTTGTTCCATTTATCTATTGGGGATAATGGGAATAGCTTCTCTTTCTATCTCCATCTCTTGTCTCTGTCTCTGTCTCTCTCTTTTTCTTTCTCTCTCACTCACCTATTCCACAATGCATAAGGTATGTGTGTATAAAAATATTATACATATATATGCATATGTATGTAGGAGTTTCTAAAAATCCCATTTAAACCCAGAAGATATATATGAAAGTATACACACATTATATATATACATATATATGTACACACACATATATGTACATATACACACATTGTATCTATGTATTTTTGTAACTCCAAACATGCAATATGTAATATAATATATTTATCTTTTGTATTTTAACCACACCATGTGCAATTAAGGATAGTAGATTTACACACATAGATGTATGTATGTATACACATACATACATAAAAGTGTATATGTGCTTGTTGTCCATATATCTTTTCATCCTCAATGAATTAATTTCTTTGTACAGAAATTTTAGAGTTTGATATAATCAAAGCTATCTATTTTATCTTTAGTATTTTTCCCATGCAATGTTTAGTTTAACATATATTCCCAACTCATAGCTGTGAAAATTGTATGATCTGACAGTTTCAGAGTATCACAAAAATACCTCAGTTCTACCCACCACCTTTAAGAAATGTATCCTGTTCCCCAAGTGATAAATGTTCAAAGCATATGAACAGACAGTTTTCAGAAGAAGAAACTAAAGCAATCTATAGTCATATGAAAAATGTTCTAAAGCACTATTGATTAGAGAAATGCAAATCAAAATTACTCTGAGGTACCACATCATGCCTGTCAGATTGACTAACATGACAAAACAGGAAAATGACAAATGTTGGAGAAGATGTGGGAAAATTGGAACACTAATACATTGTTGGTGGAGTTGTGAAATAATCAAACCATTATGGAAAACAATTTGGAATTATACCCAAAGGGTTATAAAATTGTGCATACCCTTTGATCCAGCAATACCACTTCTAGGTCTGCATCCCAAAGAAATCATAAAAATGGGAAAAGGACCCACATGTACAAAAATATTTATAGCAGCCTTTTTTTGTGTGTTGGCAAAGAATTGGGAATTGAGGGGATGCCCATCATTTGGGGAATGGCTAAACAAGTTGCGGTATATGAATGTAATGGGATACTATTGTGCTATAAGAAATGATGAGCTGTTGGGTTAAAAAAAAAACTTGGAGAGACTTACATGAGCTGATGTAGAGTGAAATGAGCAGAACCAGGAGAAGATTGTACAAAGTAGCATTATAGGATGACTGACTTTGATAGACTTGGCTATTCAAAGCAATGCAAAATCTATGACAACTCCAAGAGACTCACAATGCAAATTGACATCCAAACCCAGAGAAAGAAATATGGAGTCTGAATGCAGATGGAAGCATATTAAAAGAAAAAATATATATATCCTATACACACACACATAGGCAGACGCACGCTCTTATGTTTCTCTGTTTTTGCTCACATTTCTCTCTATAAAAGAATTCTACAGCCACAGTTACTCATTAAGTATTTATTAAGTGCCTACTCTGTACTAAATATTATGCTAAGCTGCAGGGATGCAAGAATGGTAAAAGACAGTCCATGCCCTCAAGCAGCTCATGATCCAATGGGGGAGACAAAAAGCAAACAATTAAGTACAAGATAAATAATATATAATTAAAAGAAGGAAGTCACTAGAATTAAGAGGTGTTTGGAATGGCTTCTTATGGTAGTTGTGTTTTCAGTTGGAACTTGAAAGAAGATAGGGAATCCAGGAGTCGGGGAGAGGAGAAAGAACATTCCACATATGACCAGACCAGAGATAGGATATGCTTTTTCTTAGAATAACAGTTAGAATAGGCCCATGTAGCAGTGTAGCTGGATCAAAGATTATGTATTTGGGAAGGGTGCAAGGTATAAGAAGACTTGAAAAGTAGTGTGAGAGCAGAACTAGGTTATAAAAGTCTTTGAATGCCAAACAGGGATTTTCTATTTGTTCCTGAAATTTATGGAATAGGGGTAAGAGATGACATAATCAGACATGCACTTTAGGAAAATCACTTCAGAAGCTGAATGGAGGATGAATTGTAATGGGGAGAGACTAGTGGTAGGCAGATCTACCAGCAGTCTATTGCAATAGTCCAAGCAAGAGGTGATGAGGAACTGAGCCAGGGTGATGTCAGTATCAGAAGTGAGAAAATGATGGATTTGAGAGATATTGCAAAGGTGAAATCAACAGAATTTGACAGCAGATTGGATGTGAGAGAGAGATAGTGAAGAGTCAAGGATGACACCTAGATTGGGAACCAAGGGGGCTAGGGGGCTGGTGATGCCCTCAACAGTAACAGGTAAGTTTCAAAGGGCCTATGAGATCATTCAGTGAAGTGATATGGAGGGAGAAGAGAAGATGGCCCAGGACAGAGCCCTATGGGACACCCAATATTAGTGGGCATGACCAGATGAAGATCCAGCAAAGAAGACTGAGTAGGCATGTTGGGATAGGAAGGAGGAAAACGTGGGGAGAGTAGTGTCCTGCAAACCTAAAGAGAAGAGAAGAGGGTGATCTACAATGTAAAGGCTGCAAAGTGATTAAGAAAAATGAGCATTAAAAAAGAGACCAGTTAAGAGATCATTGGTAACTTTGGAGAGAGTGGTTTTGGTGGAATAAGGAGATCAGAAGCCACATTGTTGTGGGTTATGAAGAGAGTGAGAAGAGAAGAAGTAGAGGAGTCTACTGTATGTGGCCTTCTCATGCAATTGAGTCAAAAAGTGCAGAAACAATAGAGCATGATAACTAGAAGTTACAGACAGATCAAATGAGGATTTTTTGAGGATGGAGGTGATAGGAATATGTGGGGGGAAAATCATTAGAAAGGGAAAAACTGAATATAAGTGAGAAAGTATGGAATGACAAAGGGAGGAGAGAGGAGTAGATTGCTTTTATATAAATGCTCAAAATCTCTTATTTTATTTTTAAAGTCTTTTTAAAGTTCTTCTATGAATTCTTTTTGGGCAGGTGACCATTTGACATTATTATTTGGAGTAAAAGAGGCTTTTGTTTGCTTCAGTATCCTTCCCTGAAGATAAACCCCAATCTTCCTTATTCCCATAGTAACTTCCTGTGGCTAGATTCTTCTTTGCCTGCTCATTTTTTTTTTAATTTGTAGCAGCTTACTATTATTTTTTTATAATCACCTCTAGTCCTGGGATATGGGGGACAGTGCCTCTGGCCTAAAACCCTCCTTCAGTTTTCCCCTCTAGCTTGGAAGAAAAACCAAGAATTCTGCCCTTCTCTAAGTACCCACAAACAGTGGTGTCCCTGCCCCACTGCTTTTGCACTCACCCAGCTATATTTGGTGTCTGCTGGTTCTTCTCCCCCATGGCCACGTCGTGGCAACACAGCTGGGGCTGGTGTTCCTTATTAGCAGACTTTCCCTCAATTTTCCCGGCTCAGACCCCGGCTTCACACACTGACCTGGACTTAAAAGTGCTTGTGACTGGGTCTGAGGACACCTCCCAAACCAGCTAGCCTCAGGGCTTGTCCCTTCTTATTTCTACAGAACAAGCCAGGAGGTTTTTACTCTTCATAGGGACCAAACCTTGGTCCTGGGATTTTTCTTCTAATCTGTGATTCTCCCAGGATCACTGTTCTGCCCCAAGTCATCTTTATTTTTAACACTCTATGTTCACCCTGAGGCACTATTTTGTCTTGTTTGTGGGGGAAATCGGGAGAGCTTGAAATTTTCTGACCTACTCCACATTTTCCTAGAATCCTCTCCCTTTTGCAATTTTCTAAATGTATATATCATCTAGTATTCTGTATGAATCATTTTTGTTTGCATAACTCCATCATATGAATGTGTGCTCCCATTGAGACTTTGTATTTTGCTCCTGAGTCTAGAATAATGCCCTGTATACAATAGCCCTTTAACAGATGTTAGCTGAATTATAGTAAAGAAAGGTAAATCCCTATATGAGTTATTTCAATTCACCATAGCCTCTCTTCAAAAGGAAAATAAAACAAGAGAAATAATATTTCAATCTTAGTGGAAAAGCAAAAGGCTGCAGAAAATGCAAAGGTTTTCTTTTT
The DNA here is from genome assembly GCF_003287225.1 of Phascolarctos cinereus. Lineage (NCBI taxonomy): Eukaryota > Metazoa > Chordata > Mammalia > Diprotodontia > Phascolarctidae > Phascolarctos > Phascolarctos cinereus. Next base: position 105,305,312 of record NW_027556180.1, read on the forward strand.
GCTAACTATTTATATTTTAATTTCTTATTGCTTCTATTTTCAAGATTTTTTCAGGCAATCTGTCTTACCTTTTTCATATGCCTACAATGCACAACAAATCAAGGGTTTCTTCTGAATGATAACTACATCAGTGGGCCAGAGCAAGGAGCCATTAAATTCTGAAAGTTTTTTTGTTTTTAATCATGGGCATTATGTCTGGATTGCTGACTCATTCCACCATTGAATGCAAAGTCGTTACACCAAAGTTTGTGTAAACTCAGTTGATGTCAATCACAAAGAATATCCTGAAATAATTTTCTTTTTGAAGTTATATTGCCTTGTTCAGAAGAAGTGTCAGTATTGGGTATAAAATGGAGAGTGCTTTTTTTTAAAAGACTGTAGTTCTACTTAGGGAGTAATTCTACACATGAAGTGATTATATGTGCATACAATGAAGTATAGTTTTTTTTTTCCTTAACTTGAGAGTTTTTGACAAATCTTACATTGTAAACAAGGATGATAAATGTGAAAATAAATAGTCTTGCAAGTCCAGGAAATAATTCATTAGATATTTGCCTCTTGTAAGGTAAAAACCAATTTAGGCTATAGTTTTGAACTTTTAGTCTCCTTTCATTTTTTATTAAATAGGGAAGAATAGAACTTATTTATCTTTTGATTGACCAAGTTATTTATATTACATATATTAATCAAGTAATCAGTAAATATTTATTAAGCACCACTACATGCCAAGCATGGTACTAAGTGCTGCAGGCACTGCATTGATTGTATGTGTGTGTCATGTATTTATATGAACATTGAACATTTTTGTTTTCTTGCTTAATGAAATCATGTAAAAATATTTATTAGCAAAAAATGAAAATGTCCTATTATATCCCTGGGATATGGTACTCTGCTGAGCGTACAAATGGGACTTAGCTATGACTTAGATAAGTCCAAGAGATTGCCTAAGATACATAGAGGTTAGCTAACTTTCCTATGTTTTCTCAGCTGGTATCAGGAATGGGATTTGAACAGAGATTTACCTGCCTAAGCCTCACACTCTATGTACCATATGGGTTCTACTGAAATTAGTGCATGTTACAAATAAAATAAAGTGGGAAAATGATTAAGATAACACAATATAGTATGACACATTACATTAGAATACAACAAAATATAGATGCATTAAGTGACTAATATGTTCCAAGACCTTTGCTAAGATCTGGGGAAGACAGTACCTGCCCTCAAGGTGCTCTCAATCTAATGGGAGAAGACAACATATAAAAAGAACTGAAAAGAAGGAGGGAAGTATATTCAGGGCAGAGGCATGATGAGATGGCCATACTGAGCACCCCTCCTTAAATGGAAGGTTTGAGAGAATGCTCCAATTTCCACTCACCACCCTCTCCAATTAGAGGAAAGGCAAGATCCCAAGGCAACAGGTTACTGAGGAAGTGTGAGTTTAAGAGCTGATACAATCTTATAGGAATATGAATTACTGGAAACAATGATCAAGTATAAGAGAGGAGCAGAGTAGGAAATAATGGCACTCCAAATGCTTTTGGACTACTCTTCTTAAAGTTAGAACAATTTACTTAATACATGCACACATTTCCTTTAGCTTAGTAAAGAGTAGGCAGAAGCTTTGGAGTAGAGTCCTGGGTTAGCTGTTTAGTATATGTGCATGACCATGAGAAGTCACTGGGACAACCTAGACCTTTATCACTCCCTTTGAAAGATGGATACATGTACAAAGAAGAAAAGAGCATCAATGAAACCTATAAAATAGAAATAAGAAAGCAAAAGGAAGACATTTAAAGAGAAAAAATAAAGAGTAGAGTGTTGGTGATTTTATATTAAATTTGATAGATACCTTTTTTAAAATATCAAGATTTACATATTAAGATCCATAAATGTGTTTATAAGTCTCTTCTATGCTGTGTGTATGTGCAATTGTTCATGTTAATTGATGCAAAGTTCAAAAAGTGCAATTAAAAATAAAATTGGCATATCTCTTAAATATATGAATTTAGGGGGCTGGAAAAATTGATCTCTTATGATCTCTTCTAGCTTGATTACTGATTTTTAACAGATAACCTAGTTAATTTTAGCAAGTTCCACATTGCAAGTCTAAGTTGTCACTTATAAGAATGCAGTCTTAGAGCTCAAAGGGACCTTGGGCATCATCAATTCCAACCTTCTCATTTTACGGATGAAGAATCTGAAGTCCACAGAGGTCACAAAATTTAAGTTTCTGAATGAAGACTGGAATTCAGGTCCACTTAACTTGAAATTCTGAACTCTCAACTACAATGGGGTCCACCTGTAATTCCATTCTTTCACCAAATACCTTGAAAAAAATATTCATAACTATTTTTCTCCTTCAACTATCTCTTCAGCATATTCTTTTTGAAACTTGAAACTTTTAACCCCTTATCCCCAGAAGGTAAACAAGTATACATGTGTTTGACACATATAGACATATTCGTATATATCCCTTCTTCCTCATTTGGACAATTAGTTTGCTGTTTGACTATCCAGGCCTTCCATTCAAGTCTTCTCAGGGAAATGCATCCTTACCATAAACTTTTAACAATATACTGAACTTTGAGATTGTCTTTCAGACTCTGTTCTCTCATATCTGATTTGATGAACATATATACTTCAAATGGCAGTGACATCATTACATGTAGCCCCTCCCAGGTATTATATATTATTATGTATGTCTTTTGACAAGGGAATTCTTAAAACAAAAACAAACTCAGCAGAATGTGGTCAAACAAGTATGGAGTCATCAGCAAGTTTGGTTCAAATATTGACTTTTTAATTTTTTGGTGAGGCAATTGGGTTAAGGGACTTGTCCAGGGTCACATAGCTAGTAAGCATCAAGTGTGTGAGGCCAGATTTGAACTCTGGTCCAGGGCCAATGCTCTATCCAATGCACCACCTGGCTGCTCCTAAAATATTGTGTCTTGCTCTTATAAGGTACCTCTTTGAACTTCAGTTTTATAATCTGAAAACTTGGAATAAAATACTTTCAGTACGTAACTCAAAGGAATGTTGATAAGATCAAATGATTTGTCCTGTATAAATACTTTGTGAAGCTTCATAATAAATGGTAGCTATTATTAAGAGCCCAAAGAAGTGCTTCCTATATTTACTATTTCAGGTTCTTGGGTCAAGACAACAGGAAAGATATTTGGACATGACTGGGGGCAAGGCAGAATTAGTAGGAGAATCTCACCAACCACACACTGCTTGTGAATAGTTAGGCATATTTGTATGAATGAGAGTAGTAGACATATTTAGGGAAAACATACGAGTTATTCAAGTTAAGATAAATAAAATCCTTTGGAATACTTTCTGTCTATAAAAACACACCTCATAGGATATATTTCTTTAAAACATAAATTTTGAATTTAAAGTATAGTCTTGTTTCTTTTACTATGACGTACTTCTATCTGCCTACAAAGATTACATAGTACATAGAATTATATTTCGAAATAGCTTTTTCTCCCCCTACAAAGAAATGCTGCTGATATTCTGCTAGTAGGGCAAGAAATCACAAGGCCATCCAGTCTGAAGGTAGAAAAGAGCTATACTCAATTTTCTCAAGATTTTCACAGTTGGAACTTAAATGAAGTTACTTAGCACTAGTGTTTCCTTAAAAGAGGAACACACTAAGATAAAAAGGCCTTAAGATACAAGTTCTTTGTTGCATGTGCTGGTAAGTCTTACTGTCTTGTCACAAAGACAATTGGTCAACAACATCTCCAATCCTGCTGTTGAGAATCTTGTTCAAAAGTATTATGCTTAGTTCTTTAGATATAAGAAGATGCCAAAGGACTATTTATCTGCCCAGTGGTAGTCAGTTTTTGCTGATGCCTAGTCACCACCAGAGTCATCTTTCTTGATCTCTTTGATGTCATATATGCCCCTTTGAAATCACTAGTTGATCACTGTCACAGGCCATATGCTGCAGGCAGAAGCCACCTCAGAGTGGCAGCATGGAGTAATGGATAGACAGCTGGATTTGTAGCTACAGAGACATGCTTTTCAATCCCGCCTCAGGCACATACCAGCTGTATGAACAAGTCTCTTAAGTTCACTGTGCCTCATTTCCTCATCTGTGAAATGAAGGGATTGGGCTCAGAGGCCTCTGTGGCCTTAAAATCTATGATCTTGTGACCCGATGATCTTTCGTTAAGTAGTTCAAGGAAAGAAGATTAGTTAAAATGTTGTAGGAAGCATTTCAATTCATAAGAACAATACTACATTTTAGGAGCAATTTATACTATTAAAAATTAAATTTAACACTTCTGGTACTAAAGAAAGTACTAATATATACTACTGAGCCCTAGAGATAAACCAATTTCACACATAGAGATGAGTTGAGGACAGGGAAGAGCCCATCCCATACAATTCTCATTTGAGTATTGAAAGAGTAGGAATGCTCAATTGGGCTGAACCTATCCCTGGTAAATGGGGAAGGAGGGAGGGAGCTTTGCCATTGCTGTTCTGGGCTAACAGCTGCAAGTTAATATGGCATGAGATAAGAGATATAGCATATGGTCATAAACCCATACTAATTAGGCAGTACTTAAACATGATTCCCAACAATTATGTTTTCATTAACTTGAATAGTGAATATTTCCTTGGTCATCTACTCTTGAGTCCCATCAGACAGAATGAAATGTTAGCAGCCAGGAATTAGCCCTCATTAAAATGCAGAGAATTTGCATTATTTTTGAGTATTTTATTTTCTCTTCTATTAATCTGAGCAATATATATTTTTTTAAATATTCATCAATTTCACTAAGATTGTCAAATGTATTAGTGTACACTTGGGTAAAATAGTTCCTAATTATTGTTTTAATTTCCTCTTTATTGGTGGTGAATTCACCCTTTTCATTTTTTGATCTGGGTAATTTGGTTTTCTTCTTTCTTATTTTAACTGAATTAGCCAAAGGTTTATCTATTTTATCATTTTTTTTTCTCATAAAGCCAGGACTTAGTTTATTAGTTCATTAGTTTTCTTAATTTCAATTTTATTAAACTCTCCTTTGGTTTTCAATATATATAATTTTGCATTTAATTGGGAATTTTTAATTTGCTCTTTTTCTAAAATTTTTAGTTTCACACCCAGTTTATTGATCTCCTCTTTCTCTATTTTATTCGTATAAGCATTTAGAACTATAAAATTTACCCTAAGAACCACTTTTGCTGCACACAATAAGTTTTGTTATGTTATCTCATTATTGTCATTCATTTGGATGAAGTTGTTGATTTTTCTGTGATTTCTTGTTTGACCCACTCATTAGATTGTTTGGTTTCCAATTAATTTTAGTCTATTTTTCCATCATGGTCTGAAAAGGATACATTTCATATTTCTGCCTTTCTGAATTGTGAGGTTTTTATACCTTAGTACATGGTCATTTTTTGTGTAGGTGCCATATAAGGCCGAGAAAAAGGTATATTCCTTTCTATCCCCATTCAATTTTCTCCAGAGGTCTACCATATCTAAGTTTTCTAAAATTCTGTTCACCTCCTTAAGTTCTTTCTTAGTTATTTTGTGGCTAGATTTATCTAGTTCAGAGAGGGGAAGGTTGAGGTCCCCCATTAGTATAGTTTTGCTGTCTATTTCTTCCTGCAACTCCCTTAACTTTGCTTCTTACAATTTGGATGCTATAACACTTGCTGCATATATGTTTAGTAATGATATTACATTGTTTATGGTTCCTTTCAGCAGGATGTAGTTTCCTTCCTTAGCTCTTATCTCTTCAAATTAGATATATTTTTGCTTTTCTTTTGTCTGAGATCAGGATTGCTATCCTTGTTTGGTGTTTTTTTGCTTTAGCTAAAACACAATATATTCTACTCTAGCCTTTTACCTTTACCCTGTATGTGTCATCTGTTTCAAATGTGTTTCTGGTAAACAACGTATTGTAGGATTATTGTTTTTAATCCATTCTGCTATCCACTTCCATTTCATGGAACAGTTCATCCCATTCACATTCACAGTTATAATTACGATATGTGTCTTTCTCTCCATCCATTTCCCCCTCCCTCATTCATGCTTTTCTTTCTCCCTTCTCCCTTTCCCTCCTCACTAGAGTTTTGCTTTTGACCACTGCCATTCTCAATCTGCATTCCCTTCAATCAGCCCCCTCTCTTTTCTTCCTTTTTTCTCTTGCTACTTCTTTCCTCCTTCCTATCCTCCCTCCTTTTTCTTTTCCCCTTTCCCCTTCTACTAACTATAGGACAAGTTAGGTTTTTATACCTAACTGAGTATGTTATTCCCTCCTTAAGTCAAATCCAATGAGAGTAAAGTTGAAACAATGATGTTCATCTCCTTCCCTTCTTTTCCTCTACTATAATATCTTTGTGCCTCTTCATGTGATTTGATTTACCCTTTTCCGTCCCTCCTTTCTCTTTTCCCATTACAATCCTTCTTAATTAGTTTTTTTTATCATTGCATCAAAGTCAACTTAAATCCACCCCCTCTGTCTATGTATATGCCTTCTTAATGTCCTAATAAAGATACAGTTCTTAAGAGTTATGAGTATCATCTTCTTATGTAGGGATGTAACAGTTTGCTTCTATTGAATAGCATGTTTTCTTTCCTTTTCCTGTTTACTTTTTTTTTTGCCTCTCTTGAGTCTTATATTTAAAGATCAAATTTCGCGTTGAGCTCTGGTCTTTCCAGGAAAGTCTATAATAGAGCACTGGCCCTGGATTCAGGAACACCTGAGTTCAAATTCAGCCTCAGACATGTAACACTTACTAGCTGTGTGACCCTGGGCAAGTCACTTAACCCCATTGCCTAGCTAGTGTGTATCATATATATATATATATCACTTAACCCCATTGCCTAGCTAATGTGTATCATATATATATATATATATATATATATATATATATATATATATATATATATATATACCTATATATATCACTTAACCCCATTGCCTAGCTAATGTGTATCATATATATATATAATATACACACACACACACACATATAACTTAACAAAAAGTTGCAAGGTCCTGAGTAATCCTGACTGTGTTTCCATGATATTTGAATTGTTTCTTTCTTGCTGCCTGCAGAATTTTCTCCTTGATCTGATAATTCTTGAATTTGGCTATAATATTCCTTGGTGTTTTCAATTTGGGATCTCTTTCAGGAGGTGATTGGTGGATTCTTTCAATGACTATTTTACCCTCTGGTTCTAGGGCTTCAAGGTGGTTTTTCTTGATGATTTCTTGGAAGATGCTCTCCAGGCTCTTTTTTTCATCATGGCTTTCAGGTAGACCAATATTTCTTAAGTTATCTCTAGTTTCCAGGTGAGTTGTTTTTCCAATGAAATATTTTACGTTTTCTTCATTTTTTTTCATTCTTTTGATTTTATTTAACTGATTCTTGATTATCTCATAGAATCATTAGATTCTACTTGCCAAATTCTAATTTATAATGAGTTGTTTCTTCCTTTAGCTTTTGTACCTCCTTTTACATTTGTCTAATTCTACTTTTTAAGGAGTAGTTTTCTTTTTCCTTTTGATTAATTGTATTTTTTAAAAAATTGTTCAGTTTTTCTCCTACATCTCTAATTTACTTTTAAAATCCTTCTTGAGCTCTCCCAAGAAAACTTTTTGGGGTTCAGACCAGTTCATATTCCCTTTTGCGATTTAGGATATGAGTATATTGTCAATGTTGTCCTCTCCTCAATTTGTGTTTTGGTCTTCCCTGTCACCAAGATATTTCCCTATGGTTATTGCTTTTATTTGTTGTTACTGGCTTATGTTGTTTGCCTTTTTTTCTGGCTTTTAAAGTTGATATCTGCTTCTGGGGCACCAAAGACACTGACCCAGGCTTCTTGTGCTGGGGGCTAGGGACCTGATAACTGGTTTTGTGTGCTGGGGCCTTAGATGTTGGCAGCTGGGGCCTGTATACATCTGGTAGTTTACCTCGTGCTGAGCTGGAGCTGGTGGTGGTGGTGGCTGTTGTGTGCCTGGTGTTGGCGCTTGTCTGCTCTGCCACCATAGGGCTCAGGATCTCCTGCTGGTTTGCTGAAGTGGGGCTTGCTGCTGACCTGCAGGGATGCCTCCCTCCCTGTACTGGTCTTCTTCAGCTACAGCAAGATAGACTTTTCCTGATAATCCCTCTAGCCTCCTCAGCTAAAAGACTACTGTATCTTGTCTTTCTGCTGGCTCCACTATTCCAGGAATTTTCCTGAGGACATATTCTCTTGGTTTTTCAAGGTCAGTAAGGGAGGGTGAAAGCAACTCACTGCATACTCTTCCACCTTGGCTCTCAGAAGTTGAAATAGGTGACTTTCAAATATTCTGTCTGTGGGCTGATAGCTCCAGGAGCAGTCACTGCTGTGGTTGATTCAGTCACTCCCATGGCCTGCTCCTGATTTGCTGGGGCCAAGGCTGGACCAGGCTCCTATTCCACTCAGGTGTGATAGACCTTTCCTAATGACCTTCTGTATTAATAGGATTTAGTGAGGTTCGGATTCGCTCCTATAAATGACACTCCAATGCACCAGAAAATAATAAGAAATAGATAGTTTATTTAGAAGAAGCAAAGCACAGATAGTTTGAATTTGCATAGAAAGCATAAATAATAAGAACAATCAATAATATAGCACCGATCAAGAGAGTCGGTAATGGAAGAGAATACATCACCAATTCAAGGGAACCTCCAAAGTCAATCAACGGCTGGGAGCCCCGTTGCAGCCCGTACAAACTTGAATTGTGTAAAGATTTTCCCGGGCGAAGCGTCCTTCCCGCGGGTGAGGCTCAGCGGGCTTACAGGACGCAGTGTTTTTATATTGTTCTAAACAAAGAAGGCTTGGGGCCAAGAACCCCTTTTTGATGCTTGCGCTATTCATGGTTTGTCCAATACACATCTGACCTTAGCCACGCTCCCATCCGCCTGAGGCTTGGTATTTTGTTTTTTAATAACATCACGTCTCACAAGGAGAGGAGCCAACCCTCCATGTCAACGTGACCTAGGAATGGCTAGTTCCTGGAATGCTAGGCCAAGAACACTCAGGAGATATGGAACGGTCATGACCGAGATTTGAACTGAACCTATTTATTTGAGTGATCTTATTAATTTAAAGGGGAATTTCCAATTTCCATTTCACTTGGCCTTAAGATCATGAGAATAATAGGTGAGGGGCAAAGGTGTGACATGAGTGTATATAGTGCGTATTTTGGTATACATACAACAATTGCATATACAAAGACATAAAAAGAACAAAGCAAGTAGTAGTATGGGGGTAGCTAAGGAATTAAAATACATAGTAGCAGTAGGAGATTTAAAAAGAAAATCATACCAATGATGATTAGTATCTGAGATCACTAAATGAGAAGCTTCGACTAGTCTTCCTGCGGCTATAAGAGTCTGTATTCGATGTTCATTTAACGCGCGTTGGTTGGACTCTAATAACTTTTTGATTTCAGTCGACTGATTCAAGATGTTCATAAGGGGATATAGAGATAGAGACACATGAGGTAGAGGCAAAGATTGGGGTACCCAAGCAAAATTTTTAACTAGGTTAGTGTCTGGTGGAAAGTAAAAATCATTTCCTTGCCAGCGTAGGAAAGATACATTATAAGCAACCAGAAAATGGACAGTAGTAACATTACAGATAGAAGGTCAGAGTGATTATTAGAGGCTATACAAATTGAGTAGATACTTCATATATCATAGAAAAGTTACTCACTGGGTATAAAGTTAGATCACACAAATTGGATGAATGTGAGAGAAGGCAGGGTTCCATCTGCCGAGTCATCATCCCACAAACAATCCCTCCATTAGTTACAACACAATCAGACAGAGTATGAGTTACATTATACCAATCTATATAGTTTCCATAGATATAAGGTAAAGCAAAGTATTTATGTAAGACAAAAGGTATTACATGAAATTGACACATAACAGTCCAAGTTTTAACTTGGTAGAGTATAATAGTTCCAGCGCACCAAAGTGGAGTGCATCTAGCATTCTCAGGTTTTTGCTTTTTCCATACATCTGACAAGTCAAGTATATCGTTCCATATGTGAGAGTTACCTTCCTGTAGTAATCTTTGGGCATTTTCCTTCTGTATGAGGGTATATAAGTTTTGCAAGGAACATTTAGTCCAATTAAATAAAACACCAATGTTTTTCATAAGGTGTAAATTAACGAGGATGCTATTATTAAAGACTTGTAAAAATTGGCCTTGATATTGTAATGTATTTTGGTGTGGCAGGATCGTTGTGGGTAACCATTGGGCATTCACAGTCAAAGCTTGAGAAACATCTTGTCCAGCACTGCGCAGTCTGCTAGCCAAGGTCTCAAGGTCTATAGAATTAACTATACCCAAACCAGTTCCTGCACCACCAAGTAATGTATCATACCAAGCTCTTTTTTTCCTGACACAACTTTCTAAAGAGGGAAAAGTTACATTATAATGAAACACTATTTTGTGTTGCAAGATAGAGGTGTTAGTACATGAGCGGGGACACGAATTATTCCAGGAGGTTTCGGAGTCACAGGTACAACCCATACTAATTGGTTTAGATATTCTTCATACAGCCCATTGGAGGTGTTACGACAATAAAAATATTTTCTGTCGTCCGCTTGTGATAGTGAGACAGTGTAGGTGGAGTTTACTTGTGTCCAATTATATGTTACAGATCTTAACCTTTTAGGAAAATATGGACTAGGTGGCCAACTTGTAAGGGTACAGGATATATTGGTACCGTTTGCTGCAGTACAGTTAGATTAAAACTAGTTAAATTGATTCTCATTAGGGGAAATAAAGGGGCGTCCCAAACTTCTACGTTGAATGGGTATGACCAATTCATGATCTGGGTGTTGTTTTCACCAGCGTAGATGGAATCAGTACGCGGTCCTTGCTGAGGATTCCCACTGGAATACCTGGAGTCATGCCATAGTTAGCGTATAGCAGGCAAACACTGTAAAACACTTAATTTAAAAACATTTGGGTTAGTGGGACATGATACCATTTATCATCACCAGGGTATACTACTATGGCAGTATTAGTGTTTCCTTGTGCTATGAGCTCAGCTGGCCTTGGTCTATCAGATTGATGCTTCTTTATCCAAACTTTAGTACCATTATCACTCTGTATTTGTAGGGGGGTCCCATAATAAAGAGAAATAATATCTAGGGTTTTACAAGTGTTTTTCTGGGTAGCCCGTTTATAGGGGCAGGCAACTAATACCCCAGAGTAGGTGTCCACACAAGTGCAGGCATATTGACACCCCTGACTAACAGGTAATGGTCCAATATAGTCTATTTGCCAAATTTGAGCAGGTAAAGACCCTCTAGCCAATTCTCCAGTGATTTTCTTCGGCACAGGCCGATGAGCAAATAATTGACATTGTATGCAGTTTTGTACTATTTGCTTAAATAGATCCAGAGGTATGTTAATCCCTCTGTCTAATGCCCACCTGTAAGATGCAAGAGCGCCAAGATGTCCTGCGGTGATATGGACCCATTTTCCTAATTGTGTTTCATTTTCCTCTCTGGGGGTGACCTTTAAAGCTTTTCCTTGAAGTTTGGATAATTCATCAGCACGGGCATTATACTCACGTTCCACAGAATCTTGATTCACATGGGCATCTACATGAAATACAGATACATTAGTACATTGACACCATTCCCATATTTGTTCCCATAATTCTTTTCCCCACACATCTTTGTCTCTAATTTTCCATTCGTGTTTCTTCCAAATTGGCATCCAAACTGCTAGGCCATTGGCTACGGCCCAGGAATCAGTATATATATATATGACATTGGCCACCTTGTTCCTTTTGAATTACTTGATAGACAGCCACTAATTCGGCCCATTGGCTACTCTGGCCTTCACCAGAGCTTTCCAAAATAGTATTGCATGAAGGGTTATAGGCTACAGCTTTCCAACATCGCTTAGATCCTATATATTTAGCCGAGCCATCAGTAAACCAAGCATGCTTCTTCTGCTCGGGGTTAGAGAATCATATCCATTATTCCAAGAAACAGGTGATTGATCATAAGACTTTGGTGGTATATCAATATCATTTGAATGTTTTGGTAATTCTAATACCTTTTCATGCAAGGTGGAAATACCCGATCTGCCTGTCTTGACTCTATTTTGCAAATACCATTTCCATTTAATAATTGATGATTCTTGGGCATGTCCTATTTTATGTGAGGCGGGGGTCCCCATAATCCAACTCATAATGGGTATGGCTGGCCTCAATACAACTTCATGGTTTAAAGTTAAATGTTCTGTCTCTACCAGGGCCCAATATGCAGCCAATAATTGTTGTTCAAAAGGAGTATAATTTTGGCCAGCAGGTGGCAGTTTCCGACCAAAATCCTAAAGGAACATTCCTGCCCTGTTGTTTTTGCCATAAACTCCAATCAGCATATCCATGCAAAACTGTAACTTGCAATTCCATCGGCCCTGGCTGTACAGGCCAAAGATCCAGGGCAGTTTGAATAGCTATTTTGGCTTCCTCAAAGGCTTTCGATTCTGTTTCCCCCCATTCAAATGCATACTTTTTCCGGGTAACTTTATACAATGGCTTCAAAATCTGACCTAAATGAGGAATGTGATTCCTCCAGAAACCAAACAACCCAACGAACTTTTGAGCTTCTCTTTTGTCCCTAGGAGGTGAAAAATCTAATATTTTTTGCTTGGCCTTGGGGAGGATTTCTCTATGACCCTTATTCCAAATTATTCCTAAAAACTTCACACTTTGAGCTGGACCTTGAATTTTATCAGGATTAATCTCCCATCCCTTCTCCTTCATATGTTCTATTAGTTGAGTTAATCTTTTCTCTACCACCTCTTTATTCTCTGCCTGTATTAAAATATAGAGGTCAAACTCAAAAATTTTAGACAATCCTTGGGGTCTAGCCACACTCCTCCAGCTCCCCCATCACTTAATCTTACAAGCCAGGAGATTGCAGGCTCTCCTGATCGCTGTGAAAACCTACTAAGCAAATCAGTAATTTCTCTTTGGGAGTAATCTTCCGTGATTTCAGTCACCCGGGGTGGGTTAGCTCCCTCCTTTTCGGCTTTTCTCCTATCTATCGGCCGAGCTTCCCCGTCTACAACATCCGGAACATCTTCCTCTATTACTTCCCCCCACCTATCATCATCTTCATCCCAAATATCACCTTCCCAAGTATCAGGGTCCCAATTCATATTTGCTACAGCTATTACAGCATGCACTTTCCTTTTACTCACCCTTCAAATTTTCTACACACACTCCTCTCTCCTACATGCTTAAACTTCCTTGCCTTTCTTTCTAATGATTTAAAATCCCCTTAAAACCTGTACATATCTCATTCCTTTCTAATTCTGACCTAACACTTCAACAATCCTTCCCAACTTGCCCTCTACCAACCATATAACCTAAGTAATAAAGTATTCTTCTCTCTTTCCCTCTCCCATCCACGCACTGCTTTGAAGCTGCTGTTACCTGGGGAGGGAGAGGGGGAGAATGAAGGCAACTTTTCAGAGTCCTGCTGCAGCCTTTGGCTGTCTGGCTGCAAACAACCCAAAAGGGAGGGAAATGATGTACTGGTCGTATCCCCCCATTATCCCTGCTGGCAACCGGCCCATCCGTCGCACCCCAAACGAGAACCCCCAACACCCCCAATCCTCACTAGGTCCTGTACACTGTGACCAGGTTTTTGCGAGCGAGGAAAACGGAGGGTCCTCCCAACCGGGGACCTCTACCGGAGCCCGGGGCTCAACATTTCTCTTAAAGAAAGGCATTTATACAGCGAATCCTGTTCGTGACGCCAATTTTGTATTAATAGGATTTAGTGAGGTTCGGATTCGCTCCTATAAATGACACTCTCCAATGCACCAGAAAATAATAGGAAATAGATAATTTATTTAGAAGAAGCAAAGCACAGATAGTTTGAATTTGCATAGAAAGCATAAATAATAAGAACAATCAATAATATAGCACCGATCAAGAGAGTCGGTAATGGAAGAGAATACATCACCAATTCAAGGGAACCTCCAAAGTCAATCAACGGCTGGGAGCCCCGTTGCAGCCAGTACAAACTTGAATTGTGTAAAGATTTTCCCGGGCGAAGCGTCCTTCCCGCGGGTGAGGCTCAGCGGGCTTACAGGACGCAGTGTTTTTATATTGTTCTAAACAAAGAAGGCTTGGGGCCAAGAAGCCCTTTTTGATGCTTGCGCTATTCATGGTTTGTCCAATACACATCTGACCTTAGCCACGCTCCCATCCGCCTGAGGCTTGGTATTTTGTTTTTTAATAACATCACGTCTCACAAGGAGAGGAGCCAACCCTCCATGTCAACGTGACCTAGGAATGGCTAGTTCCTGGAATGCTAGGCCAAGAACACTCAGGAGATATGGAACGGTCATGACCGAGATTTGAACTGAACCTATTTATTTGAGTGATCTTATTAATTTAAAGGGGAATTTCCAATTTCCATTTCACTTGGCCTTAAGATCATGAGAATAATAGGTGAGGGGCAAAGGTGTGACATGAGTGTATATAGTGCGTATTTTGGTATACATACAACAATTGCATATACAAAGACATAAAAAGAACAAAGCAAGTAGTAGTATGGGGGTAGCTAAGGAATTAAAATACATAGTAGCAGTAGGAGATTTAAAAAGAAAATCATACCAATGATGATTAGTATCTGAGATCACTAAATGAGAAGCTTCGACTAGTCTTCCTGCGCTATAAGAGTCTGTATTCGATGTTCATTTAACGCGCGTTGGTTGGACTCTAATAACTTTTTGATTTCAGTCGACTGATTCAAGATGTTCATAAGGGGATATAGAGATAGAGACACATGAGGTAGAGGCAAAGATTGGGGTACCCAAGCAAAATTTTTAACTAGGTTAGTGTCTGGTGGAAAGTAAAAATCATTTCCTTGCCAGCGTAGGAAAGATACATTATGTAAGCAACCAGAAAATGGGACAGTAGTAACATTACAGATAGAAGGTCAGAGTGATTATTAGAGCTATACAATATTGAGTAGATACTTCATATATCATAGAAAAGTTACTCACTGGGTATAAAGTTAGATCACACAAATTGGATGAATGTGAGAGAAGGCAGGGTTCCATCTGCCGAGTCATCATCCCACAAACAATCCCTCCATTAGTTACAACACAATCAGACAGAGTATGAGTTACATTATACCAATCTATATAGTTTCCATAGATATAAGGTAAAGCAAAGTATTTATGTAAGACAAAAGGTATTACATGAAATTGACACATAACAGTCCAAGTTTTAACTTGGTAGAGTATAATAGTTCCAGCGCACCAAAGTGGAGTGCATCTAGCATTCTCAGGTTTTTGCTTTTTCCATACATCTGACAAGTCAAGTATATCGTTCCATATGTGAGAGTTACCTTCCTGTAGTAATCTTTGGGCATTTTCCTTCTGTATGAGGGTATATAAGTTTTGCAAGGAACATTTAGTCCAATTAAATAAAACACCAATGTTTTTCATAAGGTGTAAATTAACGAGGATGCTATTATTAAAGACTTGTAAAAATTGGCCTTGATATTGTAATGTATTTTGGTGTGGCAGGATCGTTGTGGGTAACCATTGGGCATTCACAGTCAAAGCTTGAGAAACATCTTGTCCAGCACTGCGCAGTCTGCTAGCCAAGGTCTCAAGGTCTATAGAATTAACTATACCCAAACCAGTTCCTGCACCACCAAGTAATGTATCATACCAAGCTCTTTTTTTCCTGACACAACTTTCTAAAGAGGGAAAAGTTACATTATAATGAAACACTATTTTGTGTTGCAAGATAGAGGTGTTAGTACATGAGCGGGGACACGAATTATTCCAGGAGGTTTCGGAGTCACAGGTACAACCCATACTAATTGGTTTAGATATTCTTCATACAGCCCATTGGAGGTGTTACGACAATAAAAATATTTTCTGTCGTCCGCTTGTGATAGTGAGACAGTGTAGGTGGAGTTTACTTGTGTCCAATTATATGTTACAGATCTTAACCTTTTAGGAAAATATGGACTAGGTGGCCAACTTGTAAGGGTACAGGATATATTGGTACCGTTTGCTGCAGTACAGTTAGATTAAAACTAGTTAAATTGATTCTCATTAGGGGAAATAGGGGCGTCCCAAACTTCTACGTTGAATGGGTATGACCAATTCATGATCTGGGTGTTGTTTTCACCACGTAGATGGAATCAGTACGCGGTCCTTGCTGAGGATTCCCACTGGAATACCTGGAGTCCATGCCATAGTTAGCGTATAGCAGGCAAACACTGTAAAACACTTAATTTCAAAAAACATTTGGGTTAGTGGGACATGATACCATTATCATCACCAGGGTATACTACTATGGCAGTATTAGTGTTTCCTTGTGCTATGAGCTCAGCTGGCCTTGGTCTATCAGATTGATGCTTCTTTATCCAAACTTTAGTACCATTATCACTCTGTATTTGTAGGGGGGTCCCATAATAAAGAGAAATAATATCTAGGGTTTTACAAGTGTTTTTCTGGGTAGCCCGTTTATAGGGGCAGGCAACTAATACCCCAGAGTAGGTGTCCACACAAGTGCAGGCATATTGACACCCCTGACTAACAGGTAATGGTCCAATATAGTCTATTTGCCAAATTTGAGCAGGTAAAGACCCTCTAGCCAATTCTCCAGTGATTTTCTTCGGCACAGGCCGATGAGCAAATAATTGACATTGTATGCAGTTTTGTACTATTTGCTTAAATAGATCCAGAGGTATGTTAATCCCTCTGTCTAATGCCCACCTGTAAGATGCAAGAGCGCCAAGATGTCCTGCGGTGATATGGACCCATTTTCCTAATTGTGTTTCATTTTCCTCTCTGGGGGTGACCTTTAAAGCTTTTCCTTGAAGTTTGGATAATTCATCAGCACGGGCATTATACTCACGTTCCACAGAATCTTGATTCACATGGGCATCTACATGAAATACAGATACATTAGTACATTGACACCATTCCCATATTTGTTCCCATAATTCTTTTCCCCACACATCTTTGTCTCTAATTTTCCATTCGTGTTTCTTCCAAATTGGCATCCAAACTGCTAGGCCATTGGCTACGGCCCAGGAATCAGTATATTTATATGACATTGGCCACCTTGTTCCTTTTGAATTACTTGATAGACAGCCACTAATTCGGCCCATTGGCTACTCTGGCCTTCACCAGAGCTTTCCAAAATAGTATTGCATGAAGGGTTATAGGCTACAGCTTTCCAACATCGCTTAGATCCTATATATTTAGCCGAGCCATCAGTAAACCAAGCATGCTTCTTCTGCTCGGGGGTTAGAGAATCATATCCATTATTCCAAGAAACAGGTGATTGATCATAAGACTTTGGTGGTATATCAATATCATTTGAATGTTTTGGTAATTCTAATACCTTTTCATGCAAGGTGGAAACCCGATCTGCCTGTCTTGACTCTATTTTGCAAATACCATTTCCATTTAATAATTGATGATTCTTGGGCATGTCCTATTTTATGTGAGGCGGGGGTCCCCATAATCCAACTCATAATGGGTATGGCTGGCCTCAATACAACTTCATGGTTTAAAGTTAAATGTTCTGTCTCTACCAGGGCCCAATATGCAGCCAATAATTGTTGTTCAAAAGGAGTATAATTTTGGCCAGCAGGTGGCAGTTTCCCACGACCAAAATCCTAAAGGAACATTCCTGCCCTGTTGTTTTTGCCATAAACTCCAATCAGCATATCCATGCAAAACTGTAACTTGCAATTCCATCGGCCCTGGCTGTACAGGCCAAAGATCCAGGGCAGTTTGAATAGCTATTTTGGCTTCCTCAAAGGCTTTCGATTCTGTTTCCCCCCATTCAAATGCATACTTTTTCCGGGTAACTTTATACAATGGCTTCAAAATCTGACCTAAATGAGGAATGTGATTCCTCCAGAAACCAAACAACCCAACGAACTTTTGAGCTTCTCTTTTGTCCCTAGGAGGTGAAAAATCTAATATTTTTTGCTTGGCCTTGGGGAGGATTTCTCTATGACCCTTATTCCAAATTATTCCTAAAAACTTCACACTTTGAGCTGGACCTTGAATTTTATCAGGATTAATCTCCCATCCCTTCTCCTTCATATGTTCTATTAGTTGAGTTAATCTTTTCTCTACCACCTCTTTATTCTCTGCCTGTATTAAAATATAGAGGTCAAACTCAAAAATTTTAGACAATCCTTGGGGTCTAGCCACACTCCTCCAGCTCCCCATCACTTAATCTTACAAGCCAGGAGATTGCAGGCTCTCCTGATCGCTGTGAAAACCTACTAAGCAAATCAGTAATTTCTCTTTGGGAGTAATCTTCCGTGATTTCAGTCACCCGGGGTGGGTTAGCTCCCTCCTTTTCGGCTTTTCTCCTATCTATCGGCCGAGCTTCCCCGTCTACAACATCCGGAACATCTTCCTCTATTACTTCCCCCCACCTATCATCATCTTCATCCCAAATATCACCTTCCCAAGTATCAGGGTCCCAATTCATATTTGCTACAGCTATTACAGCATGCACTTTCCTTTTACTCACCCTTCAAATTTTCTACACACACTCCTCTCTCCTACATGCTTAAACTTCCTTGCCTTTCTTTCTAATGATTTAAAATCCCCTTAAAACCTGTACATATCTCATTCCTTTCTAATTCTGACCTAACACTTCAACAATCCTTCCCAACTTGCCCTCTACCAACCATATAACCTAAGTAATAAAGTATTCTTCTCTCTTTCCCTCTCCCATCCACGCACTGCTTTGAAGCTGCTGTTACCTGGGGAGGGAGAGGGGGAGAATGAAGGCAACTTTTCAGAGTCCTGCTGCAGCCTTTGGCTGTCTGGCTGCAAACAACCCAAAAGGGAGGGAAATGATGTACTGGTCGTATCCCCCATTATCCCTGCTGGCAACCGGCCCATCCGTCGCACCCCAAACGAGAACCCCCAACACCCCCAATCCTCACTAGGTCCTGTACACTGTGACCAGGTTTTTGCGAGCGAGGAAAACGGAGGGTCCTCCCAACCGGGGACCTCTACCGGAGCCCGGGGCTCAACATTTCTCTTAAAGAAAGGCATTTATACAGCGAATCCTGTTCGTGACGCCAATTTTGTATTAATAGGATTTAGTGAGGTTCGGATTCGCTCCTATAAATGACACTCTCCAATGCACCAGAAAATAATAGGAAATAGATAATTTATTTAGAAGAAGCAAAGCACAGATAGTTTGAATTTGCATAGAAAGCATAAATAATAAGAACAATCAATAATATAGCACCGATCAAGAGAGTCGGTAATGGAAGAGAATACATCACCAATTCAAGGGAACCTCCAAAGTCAATCAACGGCTGGGAGCCCCGTTGCAGCCCGTACAAACTTGAATTGTGTAAAGATTTTCCCGGGCGAAGCGTCCTTCCCGCGGGTGAGGCTCAGCGGGCTTACAGGACGCAGTGTTTTTATATTGTTCTAAACAAAGAAGGCTTGGGGCCAAGAAGCCCTTTTTGATGCTTGCGCTATTCATGGTTTGTCCAATACACATCTGACCTTAGCCACGCTCCCATCCGCCTGAGGCTTGGTATTTTGTTTTTTAATAACATCACGTCTCACAAGGAGAGGAGTCAACCCTCCATGTCAACGTGACCTAGGAATGGCTAGTTCCTGGAATGCTAGGCCAAGAACACTCAGGAGATATGGAACGGTCATGACCGAGATTTGAATTGAACCTATTTATTTGAGTGATCTTATTAATTTAAAGGGGAATTTCCAATTTCCATTTCACCTTCTAAGTTGTCTTTGCGTTTGTGTGTTGAAAAGTCTGGAAACTACCAATGCTGCCAATGATTCAGTCTCCCTGGGGTCACTGGGACTGGGTCTGTGCTCATTCAGCCTGCACTAGACTATGCTCCTCTTTCAGCCAGGTGTAACAAACCCTTCCTGTTGAACTTTCAGGTTGGACTGGAAATCTGCCTCATTCTGTCTCTTTGTGGGTTTTGCCTCTCTAGAATTTGTCCAGAGTCACTTTTTAAAGGTATTTGAAGGGGTTTGAGGAAGAGTTCAGGTGAGTCACTGTTTTCACTCTGCCATGTTGTCCATTATTATTGATTCTAAATTATTTTTGAAAAAAATAGGGATCTGGGAATTCTCATGTAAGATATTTTTAAGCTGATCCTTTATTTCTAATAGGAATTCTTGCCTGCTAAAGGACCCAAATTGAAAAGTGATACACTGAGTTTCCCTATGCCAGCCAATAAAACCTAGAATGACATCATAATTGAATTGTCCCATATCTCTGCATATTAGATTAGTATCTATCATATATATATATATATATTAATATCAGATCTCCATATAATTATGTAGTATGATATTTTTGCATTTGAAACTCATCATATGGAGCCTGCTCTGGGTAGCTTTCATTTTTCTCAACTTTCATAGTGATGATTCAATTATGCATTGTCATTAGTTCTTAGAAATCCATTGAATTTATAAAATGATTTTGTTTGCCTAAACCAAAATTTCTCATTTTGAGGAAACACAGAATCTGAGTTGGAAGAGATATGAGATATGACAAAATATTCAATTCAACCTTCTTCCCAGTACATGAATTCCTTCCACACTATTCCCATCCATTAGTCACCAAAGGTTCATATGAATAATTTCAATTACAAGCAACCATTACTTTTGGGAATGTTTACATATTGTGCTATTTTCTTCATATATGTGCATTAACCAAGTCTCTGACTTGTTATATTATCAAAGGCATTTAATAATACCTGTAATATCTACTATCATACAGGGTGACTGTGAGGATCATAAATACAAATGAATATAAAGCTCTTTCAGGTGCCATTATTGTATTCTGATTGTAAACTCATGTACATTTCTAAGTTTCAATCACATTGTTAAAACTAGATAAGACATGATGAAGAGCTTTTGTCTATATCTTTGTTACAAAACTAAGAAAGATTTTTGAAGGACAACCAGAATTTTAGAAATTTTGGAAATGTCATTAGAAGTCTTTAAGGGGTTGGGAGATATAGCCAAAATGGCTGCGATAAGGCAGGGACTCACCTGAGCTTTTCCCCAAAACCTTCCAAGGACCTTTAAATAATGCCCTAAAACTAATCCTGTACTGGCAAAACAATTTTCCAGCCCAGAACAACTTAAAAAAATTGGTAGGAAAGGTCTGTTGCACCAGGGTGAGAATGAAGTGCAGTCCTATACAGGCCACATCAGCCCAGACAGCCCCAAAGCAAACCAGAAACAGGCCTTGGGAGCGAATGAATCAGCAACTGCAGTGGCTGCTTCCAGAATTTTCTGCCCATAGACCATAAGGGGGTCAAACAACTAGTGAGAAAGAGATTACAGAGGTCTGTTTGCTGGCACTAGAGGTAGGGCTGTGTTGCTTTGCCCATACTCAGATGCAGGTTGCAGTCCTGTGTGGTAGTCTCAGGGTGAAGAGGAGCACTAGCACATCAGACCTTGCAGCTGCAGTAGAACAGGAACTTCATCACACTTTTAGGTCAGAAAAAAAGTGCTTGTGGTCATTCACAGGCCAGAGCACAGGGCAAGAGAGTAATAAACATACTTCTCCTTAGACCATATCACCTTGGAAGAACTGAAAATTTACAGTAACTCTGAAAACAACTGCACAAATCCCCTGAAGTTTGGGACAGTGTGCACTCTATCCTGGAAGCAGACCCCCACTTTATCTGAATGTTAAAGCCAAGAAATAGGCTGGGGAAATGAGCAAACAGCAGACATTTTTTCTGACCAGAGAAAGTTACTATGGTGACAAGGAAGATCAAATCACACACTCAGAAAAAGATAACAAAGTCAATGTTCCTCCATCCAAAGTGTCCAAGAAAAATATGAATTTGTCTCAGGCCATGGAAGAGCTAAAAAAAAAGATTTTTAAAAATCACATTAAGAGAGGTAGAGGAAAAATTGGGAAGAAAAATTAGAGTGATTCAATAAAATCATAAAAAAAAAAGTCAACAGCATGGTAAAGGATACACAAAAAATACTGTAAAAAATAACACCTTAAAAAAAAAGAGACTAAGCCAAACAGTAAAAGAGGTACAAAAAGTCAAGGAGGAGAAGGATGCCTTGAAAAGCAGAATTGGCCAAATAGAAAAAGAGGCACAGAAATTCACTGAAGAAAAATATGTCTTAAAAAGTAAAGTTGACCAAGTAGAAAAGGAGATACAAAAGCTCACTGAAGAAAATTATTCCTTAAAACTTAGAACAGAGCAAATGGAAGCAAATCCCTTTATGAGAAATCAAGAAATAATAAAACAAAACCAAAGAATGAAAAAATAGAAGACAACGAGAAATATCACATTGAGAAAAAACACACAAACAAGTGACCTGGAAAACAGATTCAGAAAAGATAATTTAAAAAATTATTGGACTACCAGAAAGTCATGATTGAGAGAGAGAGAGAGAAGAGAGAGAGAGAGAGAGAGAGAGAGAGAACCTAATAGATATCATCTTTCAAGAAATTATCAAGGAAAACTGCCTTGATATTCTAGAATCAGAGGTTAAAATAGAAATTGGAAGAACCCATTGATCACCTCTAGAAAAAGATCCCAAAATGTAAACTTCCAGGAATGTTATATCCAAATTCCAGAGCCCTTAGGACAAGGAGAAAATACTGCAAGTAGCCAGAAAGAACCAATTCAAGTATTATGGAACCACAGGATAATACAAGATTTAGTATTATGGAACCACAGGATAATACAAGATTTAGTAACTTCTACATTAAAGGATCTGAGGGCTTGGAATATGATATTCTGGAGGGCAAAGAAGCCAGATATAAAACCAAGATTCACATACCAAGAAAAACTGAGTATAATCCTTCAAGGAGAAAAATAGATATTCAATGAAATGGAGGACTTTCAAGCATTCTTGATGGAAAGACCAGAGCTGAATGGAAAATTTGACTTTCAAATACAAGACTAAAGAGAAGCATAAAAATGTAATCAGGAAAAGAAAATCACAAGGGACATATAGTTAAATTGTTTACATTTCTATATGGAAATATGATAATTATAACTTATAAGCACTTTCTCATTATTAGGGCAATTAGAAGGAGTATACTTAGAAAGAGGTCACAGGTGTGAGTTGAACATGATGTGATGATGTCTTTAAAATAAAATTAAGGGGTGAGAAAGATGAATACACTGAGAGAAAAAGAAGAGGAAAGAACAATGGGGTGAATTATCTCACATAAAAGAGGCAGGAAAGAGCTATTACAGTGAAGGGGAAATAGGGAGGTGGCAAGGAACACTTGAACCTTACTCTCGTTGGAATTGGCTCAAAGAGAGAATAACATACATACTCAGTTGGGTATAGAAATCTTTCCTACAACAAAGTAGGAGGGGAAGAAAATAAGAGAAGGAGGGGGTGTTCACAGAAGGAAAGGTGGATCAGGGGAGGAAATAGTCAGAAGCAAAATACTTTTGAGAAGGGATGGGGTGAAAGGAGAGAGAGATTAGAATAAATGGGGGGATAGTATGGAGGGGAATACAGTTAGAAATCATAACCATGAAAAAAAATTTGAAACAAGTTTCTCTGATAAAGGCCATATCTGTCAAATATATAAAGAGAAATGAGTCAACATTGTAAATATAAGTCATTCCCCAACTGACAAATGATTAAAAATTATGAATTCAGTTTTCAGATGACGTAATCAAAGCTATCTATAGCACATGAAAAAAGTACTCTGAATCACTATTGACTGGAGAAATGAAAATTAAAACAATACTGACGTACTACCTCTCACTTATTAGATTGGGTAATAGGACAGAAGAGGAGAATGATATATGTTGGAGGGCATGTGGGAAAGTTAAGACACTAATTCCCCATTAGTAGAGTTGTGACCTGATTCAACCATTCTATAGAGCAGCTTGGAACTATGCCCAAATATTTATAGCAGCTCTTTTCTCTGATAGCAAAGAATTAGAAGTTGAGGGGATACCTATCACCTGGGGAATAACTCCACAACGTGTGGTATATGGTTTTTATGGAATACTATCGTGATATAAGAAATGATGAGCTAGATGCTCTCAGAAAAACCTAGAGAGACTTACCTGAACTGATGCAAAGTTAAATGGGTAGAACCACATAACAGTGTACACAGTAACAGCAATACTGTAAGATGAACAACTGTGAATGGCATAACTATTCTAAGCAATAAAATGATCCAAGACATCTCTGAAGGACTTATCATGAAAAATGTTATCCATTCCCAGAAAAAGAACTGATGGAATCTGAATATAGATTGAAGCATATATATATATATATATATATATATATATATATATATATATATATATATATATATATATATATATATATATGTTGTGTGTATGTATGTATGTATGTATATATTTTACTTTCTTCATTTTTATTGGGTTTCCATTTTGGTCTGTTTTCTTTTACAGTATGACTAATATGGTAATATGTTATCCTTGGTTATGCATATATTACTTATATCAAATTGCTAGTCTTCTTAATAAGGGAAAGGGAGAGGGATTATTTGGAACTGCATTTTTAAAAAAATGAATGTTGAAAATTGTTTTTACATGTAATTGGGGAAAATAAAATATTAAAGTGATACAATTCTAAAAATTGCAGACACTATACCTGATAACTGACGCCCCCCCCAAAAAAAAAGTCTTTAAGTTTAAATCAAATAGCTATATATTATATGAATTCTAGACCTAGAGCTGGAATATCACCTAGTGTAATGCCTTCATTTTATATGTGAGGAGACTGATGCCCAAAGAGATTATGTGACTTGTCCATGGCCTCAAATATAGGTATCAAATTCTGGATTTAAACCAAGTCAATCAACTGTAAATATATATTTTTTTTTCAGCAAATATCTACATGTAAAGAAATACGTTAAAAGCTAGAGATATAAAGGCGAAAATCAATGTCCTTGACTTCAAGAAATTCCCGTTCTAATGCTTGTAACTATGTTCAGGGAAAGTAGGAGATAATCTCAAAGGGGAAAAATAGGATTGGGGAAATCTTAAAGGGGAAAATAGAGACAGGGAAATCCTGTAGAAGACAGAATTTGAACTTAATCTTGATGACAGGCAAGGAAACAAAGAAGTAAAAGTGTGGAGGGAAAACATTCAAGAAGTGGAGGACAGCCAGTAAAAATGCATAATCAGGAGATGGAGTGTCTTATGGGAGTAATAGCTAGGTCATTTTTAGAGGATTGTAAAGTCTGTGGATGGTAGAGTACAAAATTACTGTGAAGGTAGAAAAGAGTCAAACTTTAGAAGATTTGATAGCTAAATGGATGATTTTATATTTGATCCTGGAGTCAATAAGGAGCATCTTGATAGTACTGGGTGAAGCCCAGTAACATAATCAGACATGTACTTTAGGAATTTCACTTTGGCACATCAATGAAGGATGAGATAGATTGAGGAATGAATTGAGGCAAGGAGATCAGGCAGCAAACTACTGCAGTGGTCCAGGTGTGAGGTGATGAGGGCCTGAGGGAGAAGGAGAAGTGGATATATATGTGCAATGATATGAAGGTAAAAAGAAAAAAACAAGATTTGGTAGCTGATAAGGTATGTGACTGAGAATCACTGAGGAGTTGAGAATGATACCTAGATAGCGAGCCTGGGTGCCTGGGAAGATGGTGATCTGCTTGGTATCAATAGGAAAATTTTGAATAGGGAGGGATTTGGGGAAAAGATAATAAATTATATTCCAAAACTTCGATTTTGATATGTCTAAAAGACTAATAGTTGTAAATCAAATTGGTACTTGGTGATGCAAGACTGGATGTCAAGAGAAAGTTTACAGCTAGATAAATAGATTTGGGAATTAGTATTATACTGTTGATAACCGAATCTATAGGAACAAATGAGATACCAAATGAAATTGTGTATAGGAAGAAAAGAGGGCTTAGGATCGACACACATATTTCATATGAGTGACATAGAGATAAATTAAGCAAAAGAGACTGAGTAAGAGCAGTCATACTAGGAGGAGAACTAGGACTGAGCAGTGCCATATGAGAAGTGCTCAAGTGAAGAAAATATCCACAAGAGTATGAATGATAATATCATAGATATAACCCTTTCATCTTCAACTCACCCTGGGCAATCTATCTATCTACTATCTATCTATCTATCTATCTATCTATCTATCTATCTATCTATCTATTTTTTCCCTCCAACTACCCTAATACTGACAAAGGTCTCATGAGTTACAAATATCATCTTTCAGTGTAAGAATGCAAAAAGTTCAACTTTAATAAGTCCCTTATGATTTATCTTTCTTGTTTACCTTTTTCATGCTTCTCTTGACTCTTGTATTTGAAAGTCAAATTTTCTATTCAGCTCTGGTCTTTTCATCAAGAAAGCTTGAAAGTCCTCTGTTTCACTGAATGTCCATTTTTCTCATGAAGGACTATACTCAATTTTGCTGAGTAGGTGATTCTTGGCTATAATCCTATCTCCTTTGAACTCCAGAATATCATATTCCAAGCCCTCTGGTCCCTTGATGCAGAAGCTGCTAAATCTTTTGTTATCCTGATTGTGTTTCCACAATATTTGAATTATTTTCTTCTGGCTCCTTGCAATATTTTCTCCTTGACCTGGGAACTCTGGAATTTGGCTATAATATTCTTTGGAGTTTTCCTTTAGGGATTTCTTTCAGGAGGTGATTGGTAGATTCTTTCAATTTCTACTTTAACCTCTGGATCTTGAATATCTGGACAGTTTTCCTTGATAATGTCTTGAAAGATGATGTCTAGGCTCTTAAATTCTCTCCCTTGGATATATTTTCTAGGTCAGTTATTTTTCAAATAAGATATTTCACATTGTCTTTTTTTCCATTGTTTTGGTTTTGTTTCACAGTTATCTTTATTTCTCATAAAGTCAATAGCTGCCATTTCCTCCATTCTAATTTTTAAGGAGGTATTTCCTTCAGTAAGCTTTTGGGCTTCCTTTTCCATTTGGCCAATTCTGCTTTTTAAGGCATTTTTCTCCTCATTGGCTTTTTGGACCTCTTTTATCATTTGTGTTAGGGTATTTTAAGTTGTTATTTTCTTCAGTATTTTTTTGGGTCTCCTTTAGCAAGATGTTGCCTTGTTTTCATGATTTTCTTGCATAGCTCTCATTTCTCTTCCCAGTTTTTCCTCTACTTCTCCTACTTGCTTCTCAAAATCCTTTTTGAGCTCTTCCATGACCCGGGACTGATTCATATTTTTGTTGGAGGCTTTGGATGTAGGAGCTTTGACTTTATTGTCTTCTTCTGATTGTATGTTTTGATCTTCTATGTTTTGACTTTTTTGCACTTGTTGCTCATGTTCCCAGCCAATTACTTGAGTTTTAAATTCTTTTTTAAGGTAGGGGTCTTCTTCCAGTGTGGAGAATGTACCGTCCCAAGATTCAGGGGGTTTGTGCAGCTGTTTTCGGAGATAATTCTAGGGACTTGTAATTTTCAGTTCTTCCAAGGTGGTACAGTTATTCCTTTCCTGGAATTGACTCTGATCCATGAGTGGCCACAAGCACTCTTTTCTGCCTTGGGACTGTGAGGAGGATTCATGCTTCCCTGCTACTGCAAGCTCCACCACAATAGATGTCCTCCTCACCCCAGGAGTGCCACCCAGAACTGCGACCCAGATCCAATCATGGGCAAAGCAAGAGAATCCTGCCTCAATACCAGCAAAGGGATCCCTGAAATTCCTCTCTGATTAACCACTCTATTATCCCTCTTTCTGTTGGCTGAGAGCTCTGGAAGCAGCTGTCAGAGCTGCAATGGGACTGGGGCCTGACTGAGTTCCTCTCTCACCATGATCTAACAGACTTTTCCTACTGACCTTCTAAGTTGTCTTTGGCATTTGTGGGTTGCAAAGGGTGGAAACCACCACAGCTGCCCATGATTCAGTTCCTGAGGCCTGTTTCAGGTTCCCTGAGGCCTGGTATTTGCTTGCATGCCCACGCAGAACAGCCCAACACAATGAACTTTTCCAATCAACCATCCAAGTTTTCTTGGGCTGGAAGTTTCTTTTACTCTCTCTTTTTGTGGGTTCTGCTGCTCTAGAATTTGTTTAGAGACACTTTTTTTACAGGTATTTGTAGGGTTTTGAGGGATAGCTGAAGCAAATCACTGATTTTACTCCATCATCTTGGCTCTGCCTTCTCCATGTTGTAAATTCTTAATGAAGCAACTTCATCCAACTGCCTTTGAATTTATTATTTTCATGATGCATAGTGTTGTTTGGATTTGCATAAAGTGGCTCACAATTATAATATGGAGCATTTCACAGAAGTAATTAGAAACCAAGAATTTATGTTATTATCTGCTAGTGAAATTGCAAAGTTATTGGCAAGCGATGGTATGAATATACCTAATGAAGAGATGATACTAAATGTACTACTTACATGGGTCCATCATGATTTAGAACAGAAATGAAAAGATCACAGTAAACTTCTGGCTTACATTACATTGCCTCTTCTTGCTCCACAGTTCCTTCCTGACACAGAAAATAATGTATTCTTTTGGGATGATATTGAATGTCAGAAGTTTGTTATGGAAGCAACAAAATACCATTTGTTGCTGGAGAGATGGCCATGTTACAAAGTCCTCACACAAAACCCAGGAAGTCAACTGTTGGCACATCTGTCTATATTGGAAGATCCTATGTATGCTGTAAGTGAGCATGATGGCTGGAGTTACCTAAATAGAATAGAGCTATGGGACACTCAGGCTTGTCAGTGGAATTTTGTTGCTACTATGTCCACACCCAGGAGCACAGCTGGTGTGGCATTATAAAGTAGAAAACTATGTATTTGGGGGTCATGACACAATTTCTTGATCCAAATCTTTAGAATGCTTTCATCCAATTACTAATAGATGGACACTTTGTGCACAAATTTCAAAAAGGAAAGGTTGAGTAGGAGTAACTACCTGGAATGGATTATTGTATACTATTGGAGGACATGATGTGCCAGCATGCAAATTGACTTCCAGACTGCCAGATGTTGTTGAAAGATAGGATCCTAGGAGCAACTACATGGCAAACTTGATATAGCACTGGCCCTGGAGTCAGGAGGACCTGAATTCAAATCTGGCCTCAGACACTTGACACTTCCTAGATATGTGAACCTGTGCAAGTCACTTAACCCTGATTGCCTTGCCAAAAAAAAAAAAAAGATAAGATCTTAAAATTGTTATGCGGACTGCAGTTGCATCTATGAGCATTAGCAGAGATGCAGTTGGAGTGTTTACTTGATGGTATGAAGTTGGAGGTTATGATGGGA
This sequence comes from Phascolarctos cinereus, assembly GCF_003287225.1. Classification (NCBI taxonomy): domain Eukaryota; kingdom Metazoa; phylum Chordata; class Mammalia; order Diprotodontia; family Phascolarctidae; genus Phascolarctos; species Phascolarctos cinereus. The sequence continues at coordinate 105,334,640 of NW_027556180.1, forward strand.
CCCAACACCATGGAGGCCTCCCCAAACAAATGAAAAGACACATATTGCACCATTTTGCCTAGGAAGAGCTGGGGCATGTATTGTGACTGTAAAATTCTAATACTTATTTTATATATGAAGATATCCTACTCCTTTATAAAATTCTAAGAAAAATGCACTGCATTTTAAGGAACTTTCAAATGCAGCGTGTCTTCTATTAGGTATAAGGTATCTGAGGTGAAGTTGAAGATGAAAAAGGATAGGATAAATAAACAAATATTGAACAACTTTTAAAAATAAGATTCCATCATTTTCTTGGTAAATAATATAGATAGATTGATATGAAATATGCTTATTAGTTAACTCTTCCAAATAGAAATAAATGTCAATGAATAATTTCATTTATTCATAACTCAACATGCATTATAAACCATTATCTAAGTTTTATTTTTTCATAATGAAAATGCACCAACTAAAAGAGCTTTGAATGCCTCTGCCTTGTAACTGAATATATTCCTATGCATCCTTGGTAACTGGAAGGCACTTTTTCACTTTACCTGAGGTTCAGAAACTTGTTTATTTAGCCAAAGCTTCAGTGGTATATTGTTCTTAACAATATTCTAATTAATATTTTTGGAAATAACTTTATTATATATGTCCTAGATGTGAACTTTGTAAAAAAAAAAGAGCTCATTTATTCCATTTAGACAACAAAATTTGCACAAGGTAAGAACCCAACAAAAACATAATATAGACTTTTGGGGAATGTTTAGAAATTCCATTAAATCTATTTAATTAAAAGTTACATATTATGTTTTCAAAATGGAGCTGAATCATGATTTTGTAGTAATTTAAGTAATACAATCTTATTTGGGGAAAAGTATGTTTCCTATAATATTACTCCTACACATGACAAATATCATCATAGGCAATAGCCTCAAATATGGGTTCGGAAGGTTTTCCCCACTTATTACAGAACTGCTTTGTAATTTATCTTTTGATGTTATTATAACTAAATTATTGTGTTATTTAATGTATGTTTTCTTATATATGTTTTTGCTATTTATGCCTTATTTCTAATATTCTGCCACAGTACATATAATTCATTACTGTGCTTCATTGTAATAGATCATTTGAATTAGGTTCCATACCTGGTTGAAAAATGTTTTTTTCTTTTTCTTTTTTTGTTTTTTTTTTTCCATATGCTTTTGAGTTGAAAATTTTTCTCCCTTTTTCTCCCCCCCCCCAGGACGGGGAACAATCTGTCATAGGCTTTACATTTACGTACGCATTAAACATATTTTCACATTAGTGAATTGTAAGTAAAAATTAAAACCAATAGGAGGAACATCAGAAAGATGAAACAAAACTCAACAGAAGGTAAAAATAAGTGATAGCGATATGAATTCCATAGTTCATTCTTTGCATGTGGACAGTATTTTCCATCCTGAGGCTTCTGGAGTGTCTTAGATCCTCGTAATGCTGAGAAGGATTCAGGTTAACATTCTTAGTCATTGCATAACGTGGCTGTTATTGTGTACAAAGTCCTCTTGGTTCTGCTCACTTCACTCAGCATCAGACCATATAAGTCTCTCCAGGGTTTTTCTGAAGTCAGCATGTTCATCATATACCAAAATAGTATTCCATTACATTCATATACCACAACTTGCTCAGCCATTCCCCAATTGATGGGCATCCTCACAATTTCCAATTCTTTGCCACCACCAAAACAGCTGCTATGAATATTTTTGTACAGGTGGGTCCTTTTCCCATTTGTTTGATCGCATTGGGATATAGCCCTAGATATGCTATTGCTGGGTCAAAGGGTATGCATTTTTGTAGCCCTTTGGGCATAGTTCCAAATTGTTCTCCAAAATGGTTGGATCATTTCACAACTTCACCAACAATGTATTAGCATTCCAATTTTCCCTCCTCTCCAACATTTATCATTTTCCTGTTTTGTCATGTTGGCCAATCTGATAGGTGTGATATGGTGCCTCAGAGTTGTTTTGATTTGCATTTCTCTAATCAATAACGATTTAGAGCATTTTCTCATATGAGTATAGATGGCTTTAATTTCTTCATCTGAGAACTGTCTGTTCATATCCTTTGACCATTTATCAATTGGGGAATGGCTTGTGTTCTTACAAATTTGTCTTAATTCTCTATATATTTTAGAAAGGAGGCCTTTACCAGAGAGACTGGTTGTAAAAATTCTTTCCCAATTTTCTACCTTCCTTCTAATCTTAGTTGCATTGGCTTTGTTTGTGCAAAAACTTTTCAATTTAATGTAATCAAAATTATCCATTTTGGTTTTCATAATGTTCTCTATCTCCTGTTTGGTCATGAATTCTTCTGTTCTCCATAGATCTGATAGGTAAACTATTCCTTGTTCTCCCAGTTTACTTATGGTATCAGCCTTTATATCTAAGTCCTGAACCCATTTTGACTTTATTTTGGTATATGGTGTGAGATTTGGGTCTATGCCTAGTTTCTGCCATACTCTTTTCCAGTTTTCCCAGCAGTTTTTTTCAAAGAGTGGGTTCTTATCCAGAAGCTGGGGTCTTTGGGTTTATCAAATAATAGATTACTATAGTCATTGACTACTGTGTCTTGCATATTTAACCTATTCCACTGATCCACCTCCCTATTTCTTAGCCAGTACCAAGCAGTTTTGATGATTGCTGCTTTATAATACAATTTAAGATCTGGAATTGCTAGGCCACCTTCCCCTGCATTTCTTTTCATTAGTTCCTTTGATATTCTGGACCTTTTTTTTTCCAAATGAATCTTGTTATTATTTTTCTAACTCTATAAAATAATTTTTGGTAGTTTGATTGGTATGGCACTGAATAAGTAAATTAGCTTAGGTAGGATTGTCATTTTTATTATATTAGCTCGGCCTACCCATGAGCAACTGATGTTTTTCCAATTATTTAGATCTGATTTTATTTGTGTGAAAAGTGTTTTGTAATTGTGTTCATAGAGTTCCTGGGTTTGTTTCAGGAGGTAGACTCCTAAATATTTTATAATGTCTACAGTAAGTTTAAATGGGATTTCTCTTTCTATCTCTTGCTGTTGGGCTTTGTTGGTAATATATAGAAATGCTGATGATTTATGTGGGTTTATTTTATAGCCTGCAACTTTGCTAAAGTTGTTTATTATTTCAAGTAGTTTTTTACTTGATTCTCTAGGATTCTCTAAGTATATCATCATGTCATCTGCAAAGAGTGATAGCTTTGTTTCTTCTTTGCCTATTCTAATGCCTTCAATTTCTTTTTCTTCTCTTATTGCTAAAGCTAAGGTTTCCAGTACAATATTGAATAACAGTGGTGATAATGGACATCCTTGTTTCACCCCGATCTTATTGGAAATGCTTCTAGCCTGTCCCCATTACATATAATGCTTGCTGAAGGTTTTAGATAGATGCTATTTATTATTTTAAGGAAGACTCCATTTATACCTATGCTTTCTAGTGTTTTTAATAGGAATGGGTGTTGTATTTTATCAAAAGCTTTTTCTGCATCTATTGAGATGATCATGTGGTTTCTGTTGGTTTTGTTGTTGATATGCTCAATGATGCTGATAGTTTTCCTAATATTGAACCAACCCTGCATTCCTGGTATAAATCCTACCTGGTCATAGTGTATTATTCTTGTGATAAGTTGCTGCAATCTACTTGCTAGTATTTTGTTTAAAATTTTTGCATCTATATTCATTAGAGAAATTGGTCTATAATTTTCTTTCTCTATTTTGACTCTTCCTGGTTTAGGTATCAACACCATATTTGTATCATAAAAAGAATTTGGTAAGACTCCTTCTTCACCTATTTTCCCAAATAGTCTATATAGTATTGGAATTAATTGTTCTTTAAATGTTTGATAGAATTCGCATGTAAATCCATCTGGCCCTGGAGATTTTTTCCTAGGGAGTTCATCAATGGCTTGTTCAATTTCTTTTTCTGAGATGGGGTTATTTAAGTATTTTACTTCCTCTTCGTTAATCTGGGCAATTTATATTTTTGTAAATATGTATCCATTTCACTAAGATTGTCAAATTTGTTGGCATATAGTTGGGCAAAATAATTCCTAATTATTGTTTTAATTTCCTCTTCCTTGGTGGTAGCTTCACCCTTTTCATTCTTGATACTAGTAATTTGGTTTTTTCTTTCTTTTTTTTAATTAAATTAACCAAAGGCTTATCTATTTTATTGGTTTTTTCATAAAACCAGCTCTTAGTTTTATTTATTAGTTCAATAGTTTTCTTAATTTCAATTTTATTAATTTTTCCTTTGGTTTTCAATATTTCTAATTTGGTGTTTAGTTGAGGATTTTTAATTTGTTCTTTTTCTAGTTTTTTTAGTTGTATGCCCAATTCATTAATCTCCTCTTTTTCTATTTTATTTATGTAAGCATTTAGAGATATAAAACTTCCCCTAAGAACTGCTTTCGCTGCATCCCATAGGTTTTGGTATGTTGTCTCATTATTGTCATTCTCTTGAATGAAATTATTGATTGTTTCTATGATTTGTTGTTTGACCCAATCATTTTTTAGGATTAGATTATTTAGTTTCCAATTATTTTTTAGTCTATCTTTCCATGGCCCTTTATTACATATAATTTTTATTGCATCATGATCTGAAAAGGATGCATTTAATATTTCTGCCTTTCTGCATTGGATTGTGAGGTTTTTATGCCCTAGTACATGGTCAATTTTTGTGTATGTGCCATGTACTGCCGAGAAAAAAGTATATTCCTTTCTATCCCCATTCAGTTTTCTCCAGAGGTCTATCATACCTAACTTTTCTAATGTTCTATTCACCTCCTTAACTTCTTTCTTGTTTATTTTGTGGTTAGACTTATCTAGTGCCGAGAGGGGAGGTTCAGGTCCCCCACTAGTATAGTTTTGCTGTCTATTTCTTCCTGTAACTCCCTGAACTTCTCCTGTAAGAATTTGGATGCTATACCATTTGGTGCATATATGTTTAGTAATGATATTACTTCATTGTCTATGGTGCCTTTTAGCAGGATGTAGTTTCCTTCCTTATCTCTTTTGATTAGATCTATTTTTGCTTTTGCTTTGTCTGAGATCAGGATTGCTACCCCTGCTTTTTTTACTTCAGCTGACACATAATATATTCTGCTCCAGCCTTTTACCTTTACCCTGTATGTGTCACTCTTTTTCAAATGTGTTTCCTGTAAACAACATATTGTAGGATTATGGTTTTTAATCCATTCTGCAATCCATTTGCGTTTTATGGGAGAGTTCATCCCATTCACATTCACAGTTATGATTACTATCTGTGTCTTTTTCTCCATCCTTTTCCCCCTATTTATGCTTTTCTTTCTCCTTTTTCCTTTCTCCCCTTCACTAGTGTTTTGCTTTTGACCACCGCCTCCTTCAGTCCCTTCCCCCTTTTATTATCCCTTTCCCTTTTCTTCCCTTTAGTCTTACTGCTGCTTCCCTCCCTTCTTTCCCCCCTCCCTTTCTTTCCCCCTCCCTTTTCTTTCCCTTCCCTCCTACTGCCTATAGGGCAAGTTAGATTTCTATACCTAACTGATTATATTATGCCCTTCTTGAGCCAAATCTGATGAGAGTAAGGTTCAAACAATGCTCCCCCTCCCTTCTTTCCCTCTGCTGTAATAGGATTTTGTGTCTTTTCCTGTAATGTAATTTACCCTTGTCTGCCTCCTCCTTTCTCAGTACATTTTCTAAGATCAGATTGATCCACTTATTTGGATCCATTTAACCCACTTGATTAGAATTTTTTTTTATCATTACATCAAAGTCAACTAATATCCACCCTCTTTATGTATACTCCTTTAACAAGGTGTAATAGCAATACAGTTCTCAAGGGTTGCAAGTCTTATATTCCCTTGTAGGAGTTCAAACAGCCCCTCCCCTTATTAACAACAAAATGTATCCTTCTGTCACATTTACCTTTTTAAGTCCTTCTTGAATATCAATATTTTTTGTTGAGCTCTGGTCTTTTTATCAGGAAAGTTTGGAAGTCTCCTGTTTCATTGAATATCCACCTCCTCCCTTGAAAAATGATGCTCATTTTTGCTGGGTAATTGATCCTTGGCTGCATTCCAAGCTCCTTTGCCTTAGGAATATCATGTTCCATGCCCTGTGGTCTTTTAATGTAGAAGCTGCAAGGTCCTGTGTAATCCTGACTGTGGTTCCATGATATTTAAATTGTTTCTTTCTGGCTGCTTGCAGCACCTTCTCTTTCATCTGGTAATTTTGGAATTTTGCTATTATGTTTCTTGGCGTTGTCAATTTGGGATCTCTTTCAGGTGGTAATAGGTGGATTCTTTCTATGGTTATTTTCCCTTCTGGTTCTAGGACTTCGGGCAGTTTTCCTTTATGATTTCCTGAAAGATACTGTCCAGGCTCTTTTTTTCATCATGATTTTCAGGTAGTCCAATAATTTTTAAATTGTCTCTCCTGAGTCGATTTTCCAGGTGGTTGTTTTACTGATGAGGTATTTTACATTTTCATCTTTTTTTCTTTTTGTTTCTGTTTGACTGATTCTTGCTCTCTCATAGAGACATTAGTTTCCATTTGTCCAATTCTAGTTTTTAACAGATTGTTTTCTTCTGTTAGTTTTTGTACTTCCTTCTTCAATTGGCCAATTTTGTTTTTTAGGGACTTGTTTTCTTCAGTGTATTTTTTTTCCAATTGGCCAATTGTATTTTTGAAGGACTTTCTACCTCTCTCATTTGACTATTAAAATCCTTCTTGAGCTCTTCTAAGAAGGCTTTTTGGGCTTCAGACCAGTTCATATTCCCTTTTGTTGTTGCAGATGTGGGTTTGTTGACAATGTTGTCCTCTTCAGAATTTCTGTCTTGATCTTCACTCTTCTCATAATATGAATCTATGGTAGGTTTCTTTTTACTCATGGTGTTTCTTTATTCCCTGGCCTTTAAAGAGATTGAGCTCTCCTGCTGGGGAACAGAGGGTACTGACCCAAGCTTCTTGTGTTGGGAGCCTAGGTCTTGGTCACTGGCTTTGTGTGCTGGGGCCTCTTATGCTGGAATTGGAGGCTGTAGGTTTCTGGCAGCTTACCTGTGTTGGGCTGGAATCAGCAAGGCTGGAACTTTCAGGCAATTCTAGGTTGCCTGCTTTTCCTTTCCTTTAGCTTTCTTCAGCTCCTTTTAGATGGGTGCTGCAGGTGTTTATCTGCCTGGGGCCCCTGCAGTGTTGTCTCCCTCTTTCTGCTAATGCACAGGGGAGATTCCTTTGTGGAGTGCCGAGGCTCCTGGTGGTTTTCCCCCCACCCTCACTGAGGCACTAGGAGGTCCAGGTGTTGGTGTTTGCCTGCTCTACCACCTGGGCTTCAGGATTTCTTCACAATTGGAGGCTTCAGGGCTCCTACAGTTCACCTGGTGTTGGGTTGGAATCAGCAAGGCGGGGCTTTAGGAAGCCTTTAGTTGTTTTCTTCACCTCCTTTCAGATGAATGCCGCAGGGTACTTGTCTGCCTGGGGCCCCTTGTAGTTCTGCTTCCCTTATTTTTGCTGAGGCACTGGGAGACCCGTTTGCTGTGCTACTGCACGGCTGCTCCCCGTCTTTCTACTAGTTCAGGTGTTCCAGGGTTTTTTTTTCTGGGGTGATATTTTCTGGGTTTTCAGAGGTTGATAGGGGAGAGTGAGAGCGACTACCTTTTCATTCCGCCGTCTTGGCTCCAGGAAGAGCTGAAAAATGTTTTAAAAGTTCTTGATGCATAAGGTAAATTTGTAAAGTAAAGTGCATATGTGAATGTTAATTCTCTCAGTGAAGTATTTATTGTTTTCCAAAACAAAATGGAAACATTTTGTGACATTTCTGATAAAGTTTCATCTCTTTATGTAATGATCAATATTAAGTATAAACTAAAAAAAGCTACAATTTTATGGTTAATGTGCAAAAAAATGTTCATCTCGTTGTAGGAGAGTGAACTTTTTCAATTCCACTTCCACTTTGTCAGTCTCATGTCTCTTTCAAAAATTAGTCCAAATCCTCTTTTAGTCTAATGTATTAATGTTTTGGACCCCATTGTGATGTTCTTTAAAATATTGAAGGACAACGTCCCTCTCAATCTAATTATATTGTATAAAAACCGGATATAGAAACACAGCTTTAGAGCCAGAATGGATATGATGAGCCTAAGGGATAACTTTTCATTCTGTTCCCCTTGATAACTATGTAAATTAGAGATAGTATTTCTTATCATTGGAGTTAAAGAGAAGTTCCAAAATAATTCATTTTTTAGTTCATTGTTGTTGTTGCTGTTGTTGTTGCTTTTGTGCTCACAGACTTCCTACAAGAGAAGATCTTTATGAAACCAATTTACTTTTTATAGTACCAAACAGAAATGAATATTTTGAAATCTTTGTTGAAGAATATGATAGACTTAAAACTACGATTTACCTCAAAGAAAGGGGCAAAATATTTTTCAAGGAATTCATATTATGAGGCCTGGATAAACAAAATCTAATTTTGAAAGGGCATATGCTTATTTTAATCATGTGTGACTGTGATCTTAGCTTCATCAAAACAAATAAACAAACAAACAAAAACCTGTAATTTGATTTGTAATTTAGTTTAATGAAAAGATTAGTCTATGCATAGAGATGAACCCTATTAGGAGTCTAGCTTTTTATCAAAATTGATTCACTTTCTGCCAAAGTTTTATGATTTCTTGAGTTATGGGGATACGGGAGGTAAAGTAATCATAGACATTTAGAACTGGAAGAAATCTCAGATGACTTCTAGTTCAATGTACACTTAAATTAAAATTCCCTTCACACTATGCTCAGTAAGTGGTCAGTCAGCATTTATTGTAAGATCTCTATTAAGTGAACACCCACTGCCTGCTGAAGAAGGCCATATGACCTTTTTAAAATTGATTTTATTTAGCAAATTCAGTTACAAATTTTCTTTCTCCTCCCTCTATCCTACCATTGAGAGGTCAAGAAACAAAAACTCTGTACGAATATGTATACTTGTACAAAACAAATACTTGTCTTTTAAAAAGGTAATAGGCTTCTAAAATTATAATTATAATCCATAAAATGCTTCTAAAAATAAAATATGCTTCTATTTGTACTCTGAGTCCATGAACTCTCTTTCAGGAGGTAAATGGCATATTACATCATGGGTACCTTGGAAATCTGGTTAGTCATTGTGTTGATCAGAGTTTCTAAGTCTTTCAAAGTTGATTGTCTTTACAATATTGTTGTCATTGCATAAATTGCCTTCCTGGTTCTACTCACTTTACTTTGAAACAAATCTTCCCAGGTTTCTCTGAAACCATACCCTTTATCATTTCTTACCACACAACAGCATTCCATCATATTTATGTATCGTAACTCATTCAGTTATTCCCAGATTTATAAGCAGCACCTCAGTTTCCAGTTCTTTGCAACCAAGAAAAGCTACTTTAAATATTTTGTATATATGGATCTTTCTCTTATTTTCTTTGGACTTCCTTTTCTTTTCTTTTCTTTCTTTGATGTCTTTGGAGTGCAGATGTTATGATCTCATGAATGTACCAATTGTGGCAGGAAGGAGACTCTGTGAATTGTGAAGGAAGAAAACTCTGACAGTGAAGTCACTGATATTTTTTTTTTTTTGGAGGGGAGAGAAGTATTAATAGTACAAGTTATTGATGGGGTGGTGGTAGAATTGCTGATAATACAAATTCCTGGAGGAGTTCTGATAATTCTCCCGTCACTAACTCAGATGAAGGGGTCACAAAGGCAATTGTTATGTGTTTATTATTGATTGGAATCACTACAAAAATCACAGAAGAGGGCAGAATGGCAACAACCATATAAAAGATCAAGCACATAAGAGTTATAAATATTCTGAGTCTACTTGTTAATAAAACTTAAGGAAGATTACATTAATAAATTTCTGATGTACTAACATATTTCAGGGAGAAATGGATCTCCCTGCAATGCTTCTAATGGGACTACACCACCTCAGCATGATAAAGCTCTGGGAACAATCAGTGTACCAGGTAAAGATATCCCCCAAAATGATTTAAGGCAATGAGTTCACCTGATCCTCCCTCTTTCTAGAGTATAACATGACCATATAAAAACAAGACTTACCACCTATTTTTCAAGATCTCTCTAAAGAAGCTATAGACAGGAGAGAAGTTGGCCACACATTAGTTATCTTATAGATATAGTATATTCTCTGAATTACTCTTCCAATCCATACCAGCACTGAAAGAAGAGGTCCCCAGAGAAGTAGATAGTACTACACTGGAGGTTTGGGGTGGGGGGAAAAAGCTTATTTTCTTAACAGTGCATTAACTATAGTTCATGAGCCACCACTAGAAGTATGGCTCATATCTTTAGCAAAATCATCCATTAATATGGCATAGCAAAAAACAGTAATTAAAAAGCACCACAAGAACTTGGTACAATCTCCCAACAACTATACAGAGTCCATGGGGAAAAGAATCATAATAAGATAGGCAACACAGGTGGGCAAAGCAATTCAGAATTCTGAAATCATAGAATCTTGGTATCCTTACTTTCTTCAGAGGTAGTTCATGAAGTTTTCTATGAACAATACCTTTGGTGGTTAGTCAGTTATGGCACAGTTCAATGGGGATGACTGCTATGAGGAAATAATGTTTCCCCTGGACAGACTGGCGAGCTGGACTTATTCCTTAGCCATCCAAGCTTGCAATCGAGATGTTATCCTTGATTCTTCATTCTAACACCTCCAATAACCAATCTGCTGCCTTTGCCTGTATCTTTTATCTTCTTAACATTTCTTGAATAACCACTCTGGTTCTGGGGCTCATCATATAATCCCCAGACTATAGCAATAGATTGCTGGTTGGTCTGCTTGTCACAAGTTCCTCCCCACTCCAGTCCTCCACTCAGCTGTCAAAGTGATCTTCCTAAAGCATAGGTGTGACCAAAGCACCTCTCTTTCCCCATCACACACACACACACACACACACACACACACACACACAGAGTAAGCTCCAGTGATTCCCTATCATATCAGGATCAAATATAAAATACTTTATTTGCAATTTAAAGTACACACACCCCTTTACAATCTTCTTACATCTAACATTCCCCTACACATGAATTTTTCAATCCAGTAACAGTGTCCTCCTTCCTGTTCCTCACACAATACACACAATGTCGTGAGTCCAGGCATTTTAACTAGCTGTTTCCCATGCATGGAATGCTCTCCCTCCTCACCTCCTGGCTTTTCTGGCTTCTTCCACATCCCAACTAAAATCTCATTTTTTGTGGGAAATCTTTCGTAATCCTTCTTAATTGTAATGCCTTCCTTCTATCAATTATTTCCCATCTGTCCTGTACATAGCATGTTTGTACATACTTGTTTAGATGTATATTTTATTTTTAGACTATAAGCTCCCTGTCAGCAGAATCTGTGTTTTTTAAACCTTTCTTCATCTCCCTAGCACTTAGTAGAATGCCTGGAACACAGTAGGTGCTTAACAAATGTTTATTTGGTGACTGACTGTATGACTGACATCTCAGCCAATCAGATCAATCTGCTTCTGAGGTGGGTCAAGCAGGTTCTTGTTTACTGAGTTGACCCTTCACTGTGCTTGGCACTATTGACCTAGATCACATAGCTCACTTAGCTGCCATGCTCTTCTCAGGGCACAATATCTCTTTTGCATGGACTGATTTGTCAGTGTTCACTCTTCTATAAGCAGCTTCAGTCTTTTCTACCTTCAACTATTAGCTTGACTGGGTATCATGGATTCTCTTTAATTGGAATATAACAGTGCTCTTTTCATTCAGGAAGGAATCCATACCTAGGATAAGCAGAAGCCTCCCTTCTTTGATTTTGAGCTGAAGCTCTGAGGACACATTCTCTTCAGACAATGTGTGGAAGTGGCCATGCCTTTCCTGTTTTGCAGCTCTTCCAATTTCAGAGCAAGCTCCCACAAAAAAATGGACTCTAGCTTTGGTTTAATCTGGAAAGTTACATCTCCCAATACAGAATAGCCAGGGACAAATGTATGAATGCTGTCTGCACTCTAAAGACACTGTCTCTATCAGCATTTCTACATATTGTTGAGTGCATCAATGTTCCACCTTTCTAGAGTCTGTAGAGCTTTCTTCCAGTTTTTAACAGCTTCCCATTTATATTTTAATGACTGTCTTTCCCCAACTTTCCCTTCCAATTCAAGTTTTGTTAGAATGCAAATGAAACGTATCACCTCCTTACCCAGAAACAGTAATACAAATTGTATACCATTAGACTTAGGCTACTTTTGTCTAGACCACATGAACTTGATCCCATCTGGCCACAAGTCACAGCTTCAAAAACTTTGCAGATATCCAACTGATTGTCAATAACTGCATTTACTTGATAGAAGAGGATGATTTGCTCTGATGGGATTTTTTCCCCTTCCTTCTTACATTTCTGAACAATTTGAAAAAAATTTCAATAAATTTTAAAGTTTCTATGGTGTTTCTAATTTGTTCATCATAATTTTAAGATGCTCCTCCGAAATAAAATGTGGAATACAATCAACGAGTTTGTAGAATTCAGATATCCCCATATTACCAAAGCATTAATGTATTTAGGATTCTCCTTCTGTGTTTTTTGTTGATCATAAATTTTTGCTATAACATTTCATAAAATATATCAGGAAATTAATTTTCCCTCACAACTCTTTTTTTATAATATGAGTTTCTCATAGTTGAAATATTTGTGATGATATACATAACTAGAAGGTTAAAGCCATTCCGATTTAGATGAGAAGGGGTGTCATCAAACCATTAAGGCAATTTTGCCTTTTGGAAAAATTTAAAAAAAACGTAACATGGAAAATAACATTTGTTCAGCGTGATTATTAATTTCTAATGCTTGCTTCCTGTCTTCCTCCCAACCCCAAGATAATGGAAACATTCACAGCAAAGGCATTAAAAACAGCAATACCTATTAGTACACTTTCATTTCTCATAATGTAAATGTCATCTATGAAAATCATAAAGCTCAAGAGAAAACTGCATTCTTATCTAACTTCCTGCTTCTATGATATCACTTTCCACTACTGTGCCACAGAAATGAAAATGAAAATTATGGGAATTTTTTAGATGGTGACTATCAAGATTATATGATCAATATCCGCATAACAAATTTGATGCGTTTCTTTGATAGAAAGGGAAGTCTGTTTTAAAAGCTATCATTTTGACCATTTAAAGATTGGTTAATATAGTACAAAGCAAACAGAAGAAAATAATGGAGTGAGATAGCAAAAGTGAGAACAGTGATCTAAGTTGCAGAGAAATGAAGAAAATCTCTTTTTGGAGAGATGGGTCATACTGAGACAAGGAAAATTTCTAGTAAGACATTGAAATGCATTTCCAAGAGAAAATGCACAGCTGCCTTCTATATTTTAAAGGTAGACTGATGACTTTCCAAAATGATTTATTTGTGATTCCTAAATTGAAACTAATTGTGCTCTTAATTAAGATTTCCTTCACACTTAGGATTTTGTAATTGGGAGTTACCTTTTAAGAATCACATTTATGACTTACTTTCTTTATGTATTATCGGTTCTTTCTATATAATATTCCAACAACAATCAATCCTTTTGAAAAATAATACAAAAGTACAAATGGATTTCTTTAGATCTTTATGATGTGATCATTGTCAGACATTGCCAAGGAAATAATAAGGGAAGGCGAAGGAATAGAATATACATTTATGTAATATGCCAGGCCCTATAGCCCTTTATTATCTCATTTGATCCTCACCACAACCCTGAGAGGTAGGTTCTATTACTATCCCCATTTCACAGCAGAGGAAACTGCGGCAACAGACAGACTCTGACTTGCCCAGAGTCACACAACTAGTAAATATTTTAGGTGAGGTCTCTGATTTGAACTCAAGTCTTCTTTACTCTGGTCTCAGTTCTATCTACTATGCTACAAAGCTGACACTACATATATCTTTTTAAACTCTATTTTATCACAACGGAAAAATAACTTAACCTTTCAGGGACTTATTTTACTCATATAAAATGAAAGGATTGATTGGATGAATTTATTTTTAAAGTCTCCCTTAGGTTGTAAATTTGTTGACTATGATTCTACTGGTCCCAACTGTTAAATGAAGATACACATAATAGAATGGAGTAGATCTATGACAAATAACACACAGATGTCTATTTTTGCAGTTTGGGGTGAAGATATTGTAGAGTATGCATTTTATAATACTTTTTGTTTTATCAATTTACTTATTTCTACTAATGCCAGGAAATTCCACTCTTTTGGAGGCACTAGTGTGTGTGTGTGTGTGTGTGTGTGTGAGAGAAAGAGATTTCAAGTCATATTTGTTACAATGAAAGCTGGAAATCTTCAGTAGGCAGTGATGCATGTTTAGGGGCACACAACAACCAAAACAAACAGAAAAAAGAAAAAGTTATTGATCTTTGTCAGATAACATAAGATGATGTCCTTGGGAACTGCTATTCAAATACTGAAATAGCATAATGTTGTTTACTTACCAAGCCAGCTAAAGGTGTATTATATATAAAAGGTACTGAAAACTAAAAACAATTTAAGATTATCCAAGATGTTTACATGCAAGATCAAATTTGAAATCTAAGTATGTACTCTATTCAATAGAATATTGTAAAGCACACTAATTTTAATGGTTAGCTCAATGAAATTGAAAACATTAAACCAAAAAAGGTGCACTGCAATAATAATTAAATTTGTAACTATACATTTATAAGTATAGTTATGAAGACTGCTACTTCAAGGGAAAAATAATCAGTTTGAGGTACGGAATTCACATAGGAAATTTAGCTAACAAGTGACATTTAAGATTTATGATTCTTTTAGTGTATACAATATGGCACACAAATTTAAAACACGTATTGGGTGTTATGTTCCCCTAAGGGTAAGAGTCTAACAAATTTCTTATAATACAATTTTATCTCTATAACTTATGCATATGTTTCTCCATCAATAAAATCTTTAAATAGTGTTGCAAATATACCAAGTACATGTGTATTTCACTGCCTTTGAACACGAAAAAGATCAAAAACCTTGTATACCAAAGTAATTATTTAAATTTCTCCATGAATCCTTCTCTTTGTTATCTTATTTTAGTAGTCCTTTTAATGACAAATCACTTTCTTTTCATTCTGTAATTTGCTACCCGTATGTCCTAAGGGTCTCATAAGGAATGTGTATCAAGAAAGCATAGAAAGACTAGTAGATAGAAATGTTTTTAGGACTGGATGGGACCTTAGAGACAGCTTAGATCAGCTTCTCCTCCTTACAGACTGAGGAAATTGAGGAGTAAAGAAACTTAATGACTTGACCAAGTAACTATGGAAAACAGTTGAAAGCATGAATCCCAGACATGAAAAGATACTGAGAAGGTGGATATTTAAGCAACTGGAGAAAGTGGAATTCAACTGATGTCGGGGGTGGGGAGAAATTATAATTATTATAATATGTGTTGTTTGGATATAAGGAGTTAGGACAGTACTTAGGACTTATTTCCTCACTTTATATATTTAGGAAGATACTGGCAAGTGGAACAAACATAAAAGAGGGTATCCAGAATGGTAAGGGACAGTCATGCCATCTAAGGATCAACTTGAAGGTAGTACAGTTGTTTAGCAAGGAATGGTGCATACTTGAAAGTAGGAATAATGGTTTTCTTCAAGTATTTATAGGACTGCTATGTAGACTAATAATAATAAAAAAAAACTTTTCTTCTTGAGTCTAGAAGACAAAACCAAGTAAAATTTGAAAGTTGCAGGTGGACACATTTTACCCTCCTAACAATCTATTGTTTAAAAAAATGTAATTGGGAGCTTTGAGGAGTCATAGATTTTCTCTCATTAGTGGTCCTCAGAGAGGAGTTGGATGGCTAGTTTTTAGATACATTATAGAAAAGATACCTTTTCTGGTTCTAGTTAGACTAGATGACCTCTCTAAGATCTCCCAACTTAGATTCAGTGAGTCAGGATGGTAATTGGGCCCAGAGAGAGTAAGAGACTTGCTCCAGGTCATGGAGATCAAAGAGATCAGTTAGGATTCAAATCCAGGTACATTGACTATAAATATACCTCAGTTCCCTTTTTAGCAAGACAGAGCAGATAAGAATGTATTGAGCACATAATAATGGTTGTCAAAGAAAAAAATTTTAAAATAGGGGAAAATATTGGGTGCTTTCACTAATAGTATCCAGTGACTCAAAGTTTCTTCCCCCTTAGCAAGAGGAATAACTGCCAGCTATTATCAGTCTGACAGCAGGCATATTATAGTCAGAAAAAGAATTTAATCAATTTACCATGTTCTGTCTTTTTTTTTCTAATTGTAGTCCTCCTCCACTGGAATTATTAAAGATCTCCAAATGCCCTGAGAATCCAAGGACTTCAATACATAAAAGAAGGAAAATTTAATTTTTGGCTTCTTTTGTAAGTATTATTGATGAGGAAAATGTGGTTTCTGTGAGATTGCATTATTTTACAAATCTTCCAGTTAGCATTTAAAAAGAGAATCAAATATTTAAATATATCTTTACTAGAAAACTACTTCATGCTATTTAAAATATGATATTCTTGGAGATATAAATGATCTGGACATACTGATGAGGAAAAATTCTTAAATCAGACTGAGCTAGAAATATGAATTAGAGGGGGGGGAAAGTCTTTTCCTCTAATATCACCCTAAGCACACAGGCATTCTTACACTGTTTGCTAGAGTTATTTTCAAGGAATAATACAAATCTAATTTAGATTTTTTATCATTTGAAATGGTTTGTCCTGTTTCTGTTAATGTCAAAATAGGATTCACAATTGAGTATAACGTTGCTTTTGAAAATATGTCAATTAGGAAACTCAGACTTCCTGGGTCAGGAGACAGTGTAGTATACAGGCAATAATCATCAATGGGGAGTCAGGAGATTTGGAATCTAGTGACAGCTGTATCATGGTTAGCTATATAACTTTAGAAAAATGCATCACTTGCAAGGATCCCAATTTCAATTGAAAGATTACTTGTCTTAGAGTCAGAGAAACCATGTTCAGATACTGGGCTTGCTACTTGCTACCTATTTGACCTTGAAGCAAGTGATTTAATCCCTCTATTTCCTGCTCTATAAAATGAAGGCTCTGAGATAGAAGATGCCTAAGGGCCATCTAGCTCTGAATGTGGAATTCCACAATGTCCTTTAAAATTAAGAGGGTTGTATTAGATGGAAGGTTCTTTTTTTTTTTTGTCATGGATTCTTAAGTACCCTGGTGCAATCTATGGATCTCTTTTCAGAATAACATTTTTAAATAAATAAAATAAAATTTGCAAATTATAGAGGAAACCAAGTATGCTGAAGTATTGATAACTACATAGGTGTGTGTGTGTGTGTTTAAATTCACAGATATTTAAGCTAAGAACCCAAGGATTAGATAATCACTAAAGTCATTTGCAAACTCTGTAATCTGCCAGAGTGTTGAGTGTTGTGACCTTTTATGTCCCCAACATTAACATTCTGAAAAGAGCAGAGTCAAGAAGATATGGAGCTGGAAAGACATCTAAATTGTACTAAGGGCTCTAGAAATGCACTGGGTTTTATCTTCCTGCTTGCAGTAAATTCTGGTTTTCTAGTTATTTTCTGACATGTTACTCATGTCTTGATCTATGTATGGCTGATGTTTAAATTATAATATAATGTTTACAATATATAAAAGAATAATATGAATTGAGGCATAATTGTTTTGCCTTTGACATGGGTGTGTGTGTGTGTGTGTGTGTGTGTGTGTGTGTGTGTGTTTTATAATGAAGGTGTGGCTTTAAAGCTGAAAAGTTAAAGGTAAAATGTAACAGTTTGTCACAATTATGTTTCATATTGGCAGGTGTTCTGAACTTTCTCTTTGATAACTAGACATATAAATTTCAGTTCTTAAAGCTTTCCAGCCAATTTAAGGCCTCATTTATTTTGCTGACAGCAAGATGTATATGCTGCCTGGCATACTGGATGTCTAGGGCCAAACTCGGCACTTTGTTGCTTGCTTGTCTCATAGGAAGTAAATAGTAGCAATTTTTCAGCATAGGCATACTAGCACAAGGTGTTTAGCAAATAAATGAGCATAAGATGACCTGTGGTGTCCTGAAATTACTAAAATTCATGAATAATAAAATGATCTATAGATTGTTAGCAGAGGGCTACAGCAAAGGCTAATTTGCAGCCAGTGAAGCTTTGCAGGATAATTTATAACTTTTGAAAATTTAATGACTTCATCAGTTTTTACCTATTTTTTACCAATATAATCTTCTGAATTCCACTTTCAGCCAAGATTGTCTCCTCCGATAAAATCCTACTCAAATGCATGTTTGAATTATTAATATTTATCTTACTTTACCTTTCTCCCCATCTTTTTTTGTGCATACCTATGCAAACAACAATAATTAATGAATTATTTCTTTTTTTAAAAAAAATAGACCTTTGTTTAGGAAAAAATACAATCAGCATGAACCTACTTATTCTACAGATAATAGAATAGTGATCATGACTCTGCCACTTACTAGAAGTGTGGTCTGGTCAATTAATACAATTTCTCTGGGCCTCAGTTTCTTTATTTGTAAAGAAAGAGAGATGGGATTACATGACTAAGGTCCCTTCTAGCTCAAAATCTATGATCCTATGAGTGTATGGCCTTATGACATTTGCTTTTTCAGAATGTCAGTTTTCTAAATTTGCTCATAACTTTAAAATTGTGATAAATTGCTTTAAAGTTTTTGAAGAAAAGTTATCCCCATAAAACTAAGTCAAAGATATAAAATAAACCTAGACAATATAGTTTATAGTAAAAAATAATACAAACCTTTTTTATTTTTCCTTTTGATTTAGGTCTGTCTATTTATGAAGAGTAGGTGTGGCATAGTTGAGCACTAAACTTGAGGTTCACAAGATTTGGGTTCAGATCCTGTCTCTCTTTAGCTCTGAGGACAGTAGTTAAGTCTTTATGCTACCTAAGCTTAAATTTTCTACCAAAGCCTTAATTTCCTCATCAGTAAAGTCAATAATTTCTGTAGTATCTATCACACAGAGTTATTGCAATGTTTAAATGAGGTAATATGCTTTGTAAACTTTAAAGCCTTATATAAATGTCAGGCATTATTATTATAATTATATATTATATTGTAATTATAATAATCATAATGTATTATAATTATTATTATAATGTTATAGTATGTTTTTAGAAGCTATCATGAAATTAAAATAATTTTCTTAAAAATCAGGATTAATTGTTTTATTCACCTGTTTTATAGCCATACATTTGCCAAATTATATTATTTGAATCTCAGACTTCATTTGGTTTACTTCTATGAGATAGGGATAGACAATGAACCTGTGATTTCCTTCCTATAGTGAAATCCTGAATAAGGAATTTCTTTCCATCAAGGTGAGTCAGCACTTTCTCTATAATTGATAGACTCCAATAGTTGACTGGTCCTTCTAAGGTTAAATGTCCTGCCCAGGGTCACATAGCCAATATATATTGGAAGTGGGACTTGCAAACAGGTTTTTCTTACTCCAAGTCTCTACACACTGTTATTCTGATACTCTATGATATTCCTACTTCACCCATGTGCCCACCACAAATTTCTTTTTTATGAAATCTAAAGTCAAAATTCAGTCTATTCAAAATCAGGCTGTGGTACATTTTTAGTGGTGGCAGATATTCAATCTCTGAGAATGGATAGATTTTTTCAGAGTCAAATATGAAACGTTAAGTGGCTAGACAAATTGAGAAATGCAATTTGGGTTTAAAAAAAGCATCAAATAATCAGGTATTACAACTAGGTAATACAATATGGAATTAAAAATAACATAATGAAACTGATTTCTTTCATCAACTGTCTGTGATACTAAGGAATTTCTGGGACAATATTGAATTACTTAACTATTGTAAGAAGTAGCTATTCTCATTTGGGGTGAGGGGAAAGGAGCTGGGCTGTCACTGATTTGACCATATGGTTTTCTTGTATTTTTAAATTTAATTTAAAAATATTTTCATGTTTTATATTTTCACTTCATATGTTTATTTCCTCCATAAACAAAAAAAGTTTGGTATTTTATTCTAAAAACACCATCAAATAAGTTACTTTGTAATTCAAACATATAAATATCTATTTCCTGATGAATTATATTAGCAAGAGTACATTTGAGTCCAGTTTTGTGTTTTATCATTCTAAGATTTTCCTTTTTCTAAACTTTGTTGTCCATTTCCCCACTGTGTGCTTCAATTACCTTAGTTACTTTAATTTGTGACAAAAATAAAATAAAAATAAAACAAACTTATGTACCTTTCAATATGATTCACTATCATTTTCCTCTGCATTTCAAAATTTAACATTAAGCAATGATATTTTTGGGGGAAGGTGAGGCAATTGGGGTTAAATGACTTGTCCAGGGCCACACATCTAGTAAGTTTCAAGTGTTCAAGCTGGATTTAAACTCAGGTCCTCCTGACTCCGAGGCCAGAGCTCTATTTCACCAAGTAAGCAATGATATTTTAAAGAAATTTTTCTATTCCAAATAAATTTCTGATTCCTTTCAGTGGCTTTTTAAAAACAACTATATATAACATTCTTAAGTATGATAAATTCTTACCTATTTAGAATTCAAAAATGTATAATTTAACTGATTTTTCTTTCTTTAAGCAACTGTTATTATGCATGTTTTATCATAATTAAATACTTAAAAATTAAGGTGGAATTTTGAGGTTTTTTTTAAAGTACAGTTTGGACATGTGAAAAGATCAATAAAAATCACGAATTTACACATTTTTGATTCAAAAAATAATGTTTTCTATTCAATCAATCAATATTCATTGAGAGCCTACTATGTGTTAGACACTGTGAAGGATGATATAAATATACTACATGGTCACTATCCCAAAAAGATTTAGTTGGGAAGGAAAATTTAGTATATGTAGACTCATATACTCAAATGCTAATTTGTAAGGAATGGAGAATTTTGAGAAGAGTGGGGTTTTTGAAGACTTACAATTACGTCATAAATTAAAACAAGATCAAAGACAGAAAGGACCTGGATGATCATCTAGTACAATACTCTCATTTTTACAAAGAAAGAAACAGAGTCCATAGAAATGAAATTACTTTCCCAAGACCATCCATGGAGGTAAGGGAAGTCTTCAAGGAGTCATTGGCACTTTAAAGAGGGAGCTTAGAAGAAAAAGAGACATTATTTCAGAATATTGATCCTACTTCTACTTTAAGTAATTTATAATAAGTTGGAGGCAATTGCTTCCTATTTCATAAAAAAATCACTCTCTAAGATCTTTTCTAACTCTAAGTCTGTGCTCCTAAAACAAGAACAAAAAGTCACTTACAAATATATAGCTACAAGTTATCACCTTGCAATCCAATTGTCCAAAATGGCTCCTTTTCTTCATCTTCTTTTTAAGTTCCATTGAGCAAAATAAATACTTATGAAAGAAAAGGAATTACAGTTTGTAACTCATTGGAAGAGTTTCAGTATACCTGCATTTAGTAGTTTCTTTCGTAATTCCCTTGGCTCACACTTCTGCCAGTTTTCTACAGAACTGCAGATATACTGGGGAGCAGATGTATCAGTCCACGGCCAGAGGTGAGGAGAAATCACATGTGAAGTAGGAGAGATAAGATTTAACCCAAGTCTTCTGGATCCAAACCCATTGGCCTTCCATCCCTTTTATACTGCCTCCAAATATATCTTAGTTTATACCTATAATATGCTGTTAAAAAATACCTAATATGCTATAGGGCATTTGTCTCACTTTCCATTCCTGTGGATGATTCTCCTCTGTCTCTCTGTATCTGTCTTTCTCTCTTTCTTTCTGTGTGTGTGTGTGTGTGTGTGTGTGTGTGTGTGTGTGTGTGTGTGTACTACAGATAGCTGCCTAGATGGAGTGTTTGTGACCTACAGAATTGATAAGCCAAAAAACTTTTTTTGTAGCAACTGCAGGGTACTAACACCAATAACTAATGTTCTGATTAATAAGAACCAGGTCCTCACAACCAAAAACTCATCAGTACCATTCATATGTACTCCAGCTCTTTTAGGCTCTCAGAGGTCCAACTAGCTCTCTTCCCTTACTTATGAATGGATTTGCGGATAGAATTTCCTTATCCTACTGTACAAAGGTTTGTATTGCAAATTCTCTTGGCAGATCATATTGCTTGAGACCCCATTCTACTTCAGAAAACTTCACTGTTTTGGTCCTTACAATATTTTCTAATTACTTCAATTTTTATGAATAGATAGAACAAATGCTTATCTAAGTCATAAAACACAATAACCTACAAGCAATAACGAGGTTAAACTTAACTATTATTCATTTATTCAAATAATAAAAATATTTAATTTCTCTCTCTAGGCCCACTAAATTATTCTCCAACCTGAAAAGCATGAATAAGAGGAGAAAATTAATTCAAGTTTTAAGAGCTGCACTTTCCCCTCACCATAGAAGACATAGCATCTTCCCATTTTAAAGTCTTGGCCTCACTACAAGAACTCAGCTCACTAAAGACTTTAGTCTAGCTCTGATCATACTGGTCTTAATTTGTCATTTATCTGGCCCCCCATCAACTCTGTATTATAGTTCTAAATCTCTTCTTTTTGCCTGATTCTGCTAGTTTCCAGCACAGGTATGCAAATTTCCAAAGCATAATCTTCTCCTAGGTTTCAAAGCTTCTCGATTTACCTGAGCTGCTGTTAGTTTCCAAATTTGACTCCCTTTCCTGCTTTTGGTTATTTTTTATGCAATTCTAGACTTGACAGAGGACTTGTTCTTCTTTATTTAAAACTTTTTTTTCCTAGATTTATCATTTAAATTTGTTGGATCATTTTAAACTACTCAATGGAATTTATAGAAGCAAGCTGTGATTCTCTGTGACCTTTTATGATACCATCTTAACAGGAAGTCACCTACAAATTTCAAAAATATTGTGTCCATGAATATATTCATGAGATTAATTAAGGAATTAATTAATAACTTTGTTGAACAACATGGGACCAAGGTCATATCCCCTGGGATAATTAGTTCACCATTAACATCTATTATTAATGACTACTCTTCTTGTCCGTTCAACTACTTCTGAATTCACCTAATATTTCTAGAAGATATCCCTCTCTCTTCATGAGGATCTTGAAAAATATCTAGGTAAATTATAGTTATTTTATTCAACTATCAATAACCTACCATTCTAGTAATGCTATAAGAAAAAAAAAAGGAAATTAGTTTAGTCTGGCATGACCTGTTCTTGATGATAATATATTTGATCTAAGTTATCCCTGATTCTCTTTGAAAATATTAACACTCTGAAAATACATTCTGAAGTACTGACAAGAATCAAAGTCAAAGTAGGAGACCTATATTTTGAAAACTTTATCCAATTCTTAAAAAAAATCCTATAGCACCTGCCCTCCCCACTGCCACAATCTCACATCACTCAGATGCCTTCCATTACTTTCTCCTCCTTTACACCTGTCACTCATGAAGAGGTGATGCTTCTCTTTACCATTGCAAACACCTCTACATATATAGCTATTTTCTCTCTGCTGTCTTCTCCAATAGATGTCCTCTCATTACTTTTTGAAGTTCTCTGATAGTTACTCAATAATGATGATTATGATGGTGATGATGATGATAATGATGATGATGACCACAATGATGATGATAAGTGGTATTTATATTGCATTTCCAAGTTTTCAAAGACCTACAAACATATTACTTCATTTGATCCTTATACAAAATCTATGAGTTTGGTACTATAGATATTATTCCTCCTATTTTACATATAAGTAAACTATGGCTCAGAGAGTTAAATGATTTGCCCATAGCCATCTAGTAAGCATCAAAGTAGTGTTGAACACAGATCTTCCTAATATCAACCCTAGTATCTATCCATTAATACAAGCTGACTGCCACAATAACATCTTCAATTCCTTTATTTTCCTGGGAGGGAGTCCACCTGGGTTTAATGTCTTAAATTTTGAAAAGGAGAAGGGAAAAAAAAAACATTTATGAAGTGCCTACTGTGTGCTAAATATTATGTAAACTGCTTTTACAAATATCTCATTTGATCCTCACAATGACCCTATGAGATAGGTACTATTATTATAGGAAATTGAGGCAGACAAAGGTTAAATAGCTTGTCTAGTGTCAGCTTGTAAATGCCAAGTCTTCCTGACTCCAGTCTCAACACTCTATCCACTATACCACCTAACTGCTTCGTGCTCTTAATAGACAGCCACTGCTTTCACTCTCATTCACTTGCTGAAGATGGAGAACCTCATGAAACCATGTTGACTAGGTCCACTAGAAATCCATGTTAGAAAATATCAATTGGTTCTTAGCTATGGCAAAGCAATTCTTTTCCACCTCCTTATTTGGTTACTTATATTATTTACTCATGGCTTCTCCAATCTTTTCATTCTTTTAAAAAAAAAAACATGGTTCCCTATTCTTCTCTCTCTCATACACCATCTTTCAATTTTCTGATGCCTTCCATCGCTTTCTCTTCCTTTATGTGTCTTTTATGAAGAGGTGACCCTTCTTTTTACCAATGCAAACATTTTTACATGTATAACTGTCCTTATTCCCTACTGTCTTCTCCAGCAGATGTCCCCTTCTATCATTCCTACTTTCACTAATTTTTAATATGTTCCTATCTACTTATTTGTGGTTTTGTAGTGCTTTATCAACATGCTCTTGAATCCTCAACTTCAAAAATCCTTTATTGATACAATTATTCCCCACAAAACTCCTTGAGAAAACTCTCCTTAATTGTTATCCTAACTTGTTCTTTTCTTACTCTCTTTGAAACCCTTCATGTTTTGGCTTCCAATCTAATAATTCAACTAAAACTGTCCCCTCCAAAGCAACCAATGACCTTTTAATTGCCAAATCTAATGACTTTTTCTAAATTCTCATTCTTTTTGACCTCTGTTTAGTTTTTGACACTATCAACTTCTTATCTATTCTTCTTCTTCTTAGGGTTTTTTTTTTTGTGATACTGTTTTCTCTTGGTCCTTCTTCTGTAAGTCTGACTTCCTTTTCAGTTTCCCTTTTTGGATCTTCATCTAGATCATATCCACTAACTTTGGATTTCCCCCAAATCTCCAAACTGTACTTTTTTCTCTTCTCCCTCTGTAATATTTCTCTTGGTGATCTCCTTAGCTATCAATGTTTCAATTTTCATCTCTTTGAAAGCATGGTGGTGCAATGCATAGAACACTGGGTTCAAATCCAGAGTTAGAAATTTATCAACTGTGGGGCCTTAAAAAAAAAAACCTTTGCCTCAGTTTCTTCAACTGTAAAATGAACATAATAATAGCATATACCTCCCAAGGCTGTTATGATGTTCAAATGAGATAATACTGCAACTTTAGCATGATGCCTAGAACATACTAGATGCTACATAAATAGTAGTTATTAATTTTGTTATTATTGATTCTTCAATCCCTTTATCCAGCCCTAACCTTTCTTTTAACCTCTAGGCTCACATATAAAAGATTCTCTTAGACACTGCAAACCAGAAGCCCCACAGATATCTTAAACTCAACATGTACAAAAACCAAACTCATTATCTCTCCCTCCAAATGATTCCCTTTTGTTTTCTTCTTTCCATATTAAAGTAATGGGTACCACTATCCTCCCAGTCACCCAGGCTCACAATCTTGTTGTCATTCTCGACTCCTCATTTTTTCTTATTACCCATATCTAAGCTGTTGCCAAAGCCTATTGATTTTGCCTTTGTCTTCTATATGCCTCCTTCTCTAACACTGTCAGCACCTTAGTGCAAATCCTCATCACCTCTTGCCTGGACTATTCCAACAGTCTACTGGTTGATCTCCCTGGTCCCTGAGTCTCCACTCCAATCCAGGCCCCAATAAATTATCTAAGAGTATTCCTAAAGAACAGTTCTGACTATGTTTATGACTACTTGATAATTTCCAGCTGTTCCCTAACACATCCAATATTAAATACAAAATCCTCCATTTAGCTTTTAAAGATTTTCATAAACTGGCCCCTTTTTACTTTTCCAGTCTTCTTGTACCTTATGCTCCTTTAAGTATTTTGCCAATCAGCAGCCCTGGCCTCCTTGCTATTCCTCCTAAATAACATTTTATCTCCCAATTGTGTATTTTCGTTGCCTGATCAACAATGCCTGAAGTGTTCTTACTTTTTATCTTTACTTGTAGGCTTTCCTGGCTTCCTTCAAGTCACAGATAAATCCTTTCTACAAGACCTCAGCCCTCCTTAATGCCAGTGCCTTCCCCTCTAAGAATACCTTCAATTTTCCCCAAAAGTATTATTTTTTTTAGTTGTTTGAACATTTTCTCCATTAGATTGTGAGCTACTTGAGGGCAAGGATTATTTTTACCTTCATGTATATTATGGGTGAGGGTCTCAGCATATTACCTGGCACATAATGGGCACTTAATAAATGTTTACTTAACTTGACTAGTTGTTAATTTGACTAGTCAAACCTTTTATTAATATAAGGTTTCAGATTGCTTACTATTCATTTTTTCTGTCCTTGAAAGTCCAAAAATTTCTCCTACTTGAAAGAAACAGAAGTCAAAACAGAGTTGCATCATTCTCTTTCATCCTTACTATCCTTTTATTATTAATTTATCATTAATCTCAAATAGTGGTCCTATCTCTGCTTTGATCACCTTTTTCTAGCCATACCTGAAATGTGTTTTGTTGTTGCTATTCTTATTGTTGTTACTGTCAGTGTTAATGTTGTTATTTTCCTTAGCATTCCTTGTCACCCAAAGCCTTTTTTTCCCTGAACATTACTGGTTATAATGCTATTCTTATAGGATGATAATACATTTTATATGATAAATCTGACTTCCATCTTCTAAACATATCCTTTTAAAATCTAAATATCTATGTAATTCTCATTATATGTCTTTCTTCTTTTTTCCTCACTGGAGTTATGGGAGTTTATATTTTTAGACTTTCTTTCTTGAGAAACCACTTAGATTCACTATCTCTGTCAAATTTGGGTCCCAAGACATAGGCTTTATATCAAGCTATGCTTGACTTCATCTCCTTTCAGACTACAATGAAGCAGTTGGGGTAGGAGTCTGATGTGTATTTGACCAGAGGTGTTTTTGCAGGATTTTGCAGGAGGAACTCTATATTTGTTTCACTTTATTCATGGCTCTTTTCATTTTTGTGTTTCTTATTTTCTTTTTCCTCTATCATATTCCAGCTCTCTTTGTGGGTTACCTTCCCCCATTAGAATATAAGTTCTTTGAAGGTAGGGCTATCTTCTTTTTATTTATAATCCCCAAAATCAGTACATTGCACATATTATTCTCTTAATAAATGCTTGCTCTATCTATCTATCTATCTACCTGGGATGACCTCTTGCAATTATTTAATGTATTTCTCTCCATTATCTTTGTATTTAAATTTGGCTAATTTCCTGAGGCACTGGAGCTGCAATAATTTATCCAGGACCAGACAACTTGTTTAGATCTCCAGATGGATCATTAGATATCATTGTGCCCCTCAACATGTTTATCTGAGTTGTAAAGGGTGTGGTTAGTGTATAATTAATAAGTTTAATTAGCATCAAAAGCTAATTTTTATGAAGCTTGGCTTACAATGGCTTTTCTCAGTGTTCAACTTCCTTGACAGATCTCTAGCATTTGATGTCATTCAGTGTCTCTCACCTTCATTGGTTTTCAGAACTCAGTACATTTTTTTTTTTGGATTTTCTGCATTTATGATCAGAATCTATAGTTCTCGTTTACTGGTTGTTTTTACATACTCCAAATAGAAGTATTTCCTCAAGTTTCTATCCTACACACTCTGCTTTAATCTTCCTTGATAATTACAACCATTTCCATGGCTTCAACTATCATTACTGATTTAACTCCTAGGGTTACAATTCTATCACCAGATCTCTTCTTTTTTTTCAATTTAGCATTTTTCCAATTACATCAGGACATCTTTTAGCATTCATTTTTGCAAGATTTTTGAGCTTCAAAATTTTCTCCCTCCTTCTCTCCCTTCTTCCTAAGTGGTAGACAATTTGATATAGGTTATACATGCGCTTTCATATAAAACATATTTCCGCATTAGTCACAGTTATGAAAGAAGAAACAGATCAAAAGGAAAAAAAATCATGAAAAAGAATAAAGTAAGTGAAAAGAATATTTTTCTATCTTCATTCAGAGTCCATCAGTTCTTTATCTGGATGTGGATAGCATTTTCGTCTGTGAGTTTTTGTACTTGTCTTGGATGTTTGTGTTTCTGAGGGGAGCTGAGTCATTTATAGTTTATCATCACACATTGTTGCTAATACTGTGTATAATGTTTTCCTGGTTCTGCTCATTTCAGATTGCATCAGTTCATACAAGTCATTCCAGGTTTTTCTGAAATCTTCCTGTTCATCATTTCTTATTGTACAGTAGTGTTCAATTACATTCATATACCACAGCTTATTCAGCCATTCCCCAATTGATGGGTATCCCCTCAATTTCCAATATTTTGCTGCTATAAATATTTTTGCACATGTAGGTCTTTTTTCCTTTTATATGATCTCTTTGGTACACAGACCTGGTAGTGGTATTGCTGGATCAAAGGGAATACACGGTCACCAGATCTTCTTTATAGATTTAAGTCCACAATTCTGCTTACTTAATGGATCTTCATATATTTCCAAAGGCAAACTCAAAATCTTACCTCAACATTTTATCCTACTCCTTCCCTTTTGTTGTGAATATAAATACAATTCCCTAATTCCCAGATGTAAAAAACTGGTATTCAATTTGAATTATTCCCAGATTGTATATACAACTTGTTAACAACTCCTAATATTTAATTTTCAAGTTCATTCCACCCCTACAGCTACCACTCTGGTTCAGACCTTCATCATCTCTTATTTTAATTACTATACTAGGATGTTAACTTGTCTTTCAAACTCTAGTTTTTTTCCACTACAATACAAACTCTATGCTTATTATTAGGAATCATTGTGTGATTCCTAATCAATCCTTCTCATTTTACCATCTCATGCTTGAAAACTGTCAGTATTAGGTCCAGACTCTTTAGACTAGCATTCAATGTCCTCCCTGGATCTGGGCTCTTACCTACCTTTCTATCTTTGTCTCTTAAACTTCAATTTCTCATTCATTCATTTAAAATGAATTGTTAGGCTCTTTGGAAACACGTCTTAGCAGGTGAATTATTTGACTAACTCAATTAGGTTGCAATAATAAGATATGAAAAGGAAAGTGCCAATGAAAGAAACCAGAAAAAAAGATGAATCTTGATGTCATGTTTAAAATAGAAAAAATGAGGGACAGATAACATATCTGAAGAAAGATAATCACACTTAAAGAACAAATCTTGATAAAATACAGGTAGAAATTAAACTAGCTCCTGTAGAAATTCTATGTTCTCTTTCAGAGTTCATTTAACCAACAATCAAAGTTAACATTGCCCTTGGATGAAAAAGTGGTCAATATTTTCACTTGGCTAAATTGCACTGGATAATCTCTCCAGCATGTTTGGCCCAACTCTGCATTCCACCAATACCAAAGGTACATGCAATCTTTCCCCATGTTTTTGTTTCTTGGAAGAAGCATAGATATTTTCATGATGAATTAGTCTTTTCTTTAGTTTGTTATCAAATAATTTTGTTTGTCTCTCATATTCCATAAAAGAAAGGACCATTTATATATGCTCTGTCAAATTGTAAAACTAGATTTATTTTTTCTATTAAGCTTTGACATCATTGCCACAGCTCTTCTCTAGAAACAACGTTATGTTTGGAAATTTAAATAAGATTAGGGACATTGGATTAAAGGTCTTAGAACTATAGAGGTCATATAATTCACCCCCTTCATGCAACTGAGTTCAAAGAGGTTAACTTACCAGAAGCCATGGAATAAATTGATAAAGAAGTAGACATAATAGCAAAAATTTACTAAATTCAATTAATGTCCAAAACATTTATTGATTACCTACTATTTGTCAAGCATTGTACTAGATAGGGAGCATACAAAGACAAAAATTAAAAATAGCTCTTGCTTTAAAGAATATTATATTCTATTAAAGGAAACAACATATATAATGAAAGGTATGTGACCAATACACATTGGTCACAAAACAAAAAATTAGCATTTTTTGGTGTGGCTAGAAATGGATGGTCAATAAAAGCTTGGAAGATTAGAAAAGGTGGACCAGAGAGGATGTGACACCTTACTTGTATTTTGAAAGAAACTAGGCATTCTACCTAGAGTTAATGGGGATGGGGGTGGGGGGGGAGAGACAAGGAGGCAAAGAAAAGGAAGGGATTTTCCAGAACCCTCAAATTTCCCTCCAAACAACTTAAAATGATGCCACAAAATGAATTCTAGAAAGGCAGAACCTACAAAAGTACAGAGAGAAACATTTTTTCCATTCCAAGAGAACGTAGAAAGTTTCTAGGAAATACCTATCACACCAGGGTCAGAGTAGAGTGATCTCAGGCGAAGATCTTCCATGAGAGCAGCAGATCTTGGAGTCAATTGAATTAGCAGGCAATAGTGTTTCCCACAGGTTTTAGTCCACTAAGGGTAAGGGGATTAGACAACTGGTAAGAATGAGATTTCAAGGGTTTCTTTGCTTCCACTGGCTGCACAATTCTGTTGCATTTCCTATATCTGGGTGCAGATTGCAGTCCTAGCTTGCAGTCTCAAGGTGAGGAGGGGTACTAGCACATGGAAAAGAGCATAAGCCATGAGAATAGTAAATGTAAATGTAAAATGTTAGATTATACCACTCTTGAAGAACTAAAAACTAATAGACTCCGAGAACTAGCTCTGAAAACAACTGCACACAAAACCTGAAACTCCAGGGGCAGCTAGGTGGTGCAGTGGATAGAGCACCGGCCTAGAAGTCAGGAGTATCTGAGTTCAAATCCGACCTCAGCCCAAACACTTGACACTTACTAGCTGTGTGACCCTGGGAAAGTCACTTAATCGCAATTGCCTAAAAAACAAAAACAAACAAAACCTGAAACTCTGGACAGTGTCCCCTCTACTCCAGGAGCAAAGCCCAAGTTCAACATAAAGTTAAAAGTCAAGAAATAGACTGGGAAGATGAGCAAACAGCAACAAAAATAAACTGACCATAGAAAGTTATTTTGGTGACAGGAAAGATCAAAACACAAACTCAGAAGAAGACAACAAAGTCAAAACTCCTAAACCCAAAGCCTCAAAGAAAAATGTGAATTGGTCTTAAGTTAAAAAAATAGAATTCCTGGAACAGCTCAAATGGATTTTAAATATCAAATGAGAGAAGTAGAGGAAAAATTGGGGAAAGAAATGAGAGTGATACAAGAAAATAATTTTTAAAAGTGTCAACAGTTTGGTAAAGGAGGCACAAAAAAAAATGAAGAAAAGGACATGTTAAAAAACAGAATAAGCCAAATGGTAGAAGAGGCACAAAGAATCTACTGAATAGAGGAACTCCTTAAAAAGACAGAATTGGACAAATAGAAAAAGATATACAAAAATTCACTGAAAAGAACCTCCTTTTTTTAAAGAATAATTCTTTAAAAAGTAGGATTGGACAATTTTTTTTTTAAAAAGTACAAAAGCCCACCAGGGAAAAAATAATCCCTTTAAAATTAGAATTGGACAAGTGGAAGATAATGACTCTATGAGACATCAAGAAACAATACAATAAAATCAAAAGAATGAAAAAAGGAGAAGAAATGTGAAATATCTCATCTGAAAAAACAATCAACCTGAAAACAGAGTGAGGAGAGATAAATTTTAAATTGTTGGACTACCTGAAAGCCATGAATAAAAAAAAGAGCCTATACATCATATTTCACTAAATTGTAAATGAAAACTTCCCAAACATCTTAGATCTAGAGGATTAAATAGAAATTGATTAAATATACCAATCAACTCCTGAAAAAGAGATCCAAAAATGAAAACTCCCAGCAACATTATGGCCAAATTCCAGATTTCCCGGGTCAAGGAACAAAATATTGCAAGTAGCTAGAAAGAAACTAGTCAGATATTATGTAGCCCACTGTCAGGATCACTCAAGATTTAACAACTTCCATGTTACAGGAGAAGAGGGCTTAGAATATTATAATTTGGGAGACAGAAGGAACTAGGATTACAACCAACAATAATCTATCCAACAAAAACTAAGTATTATTCTTTAGGGAAAAAATAGGTATTTGATGAAATAGAGAACTTTCATGCATTCCTGGTGAAAGGACCAGAGCTGAATAGAAGGTCTGACTTTCAAATGTAAGACTCAAGGCAGGTATAAAAAGGTAAACAGAAAAAAGAAATCATAAGAGATTCAATAAGGTTAAACTGTTTATATTCTTACATGGGAAGATGATACTTGTTTATGGACAGTTAGGAGTATACATAGACAGAGGGTACAGGTGTGAGTTGAGTATGATGGGATTATATCTACCCATAATCAGGTCCTGAAGAAGAAAGAGCACTGTGTCTAAAGTAAAAAGGGCATGAATTCAAATTTGACGTGAGACACTTAAAAGTGTAATATTAGGCAAGTCATTTAATTTCTACCTGCCTGAATTTCCTTAACTGTAAAATGGAACTAACAATAGCACCTACATCTAATGGTTGACTACACCTTACTTCTCCTCCCATGCTCATTTATCCTATTACCTTTAGGATCAAATGTAAAATTTCTTGTTTTGCTTTTAAATCCCTTCATAATCTGTCTTCTTCCTACATTTATAATCACCCTACAACTTATTTCTCTCCATAATTCTGTAATCCAATGAGACTAGACTTTTTTTTTGTACAAAACAACCTATTTCTTGACAACTGTCACTTGCACTTGTGTATCTGCTATCCCTGGAATGCTCTTCTTCCTCATCCCTGACTTCAAGCTTCCTTGGCTTTTTAAGGGTTAGCTGAAATCCCACTTTCTACAAGAAGCTTTTCCCAGTTCTCCTTAATATTAGTGAGTTTCCTCTATTGATTATCTCCAATGTGCCATACATATGTAACATGTATAATATAACATGTATAATAATATGTAACATGCATGTATATAGATTGTATATAGATTGTATGTGTGTGTGTTTAACATTGTATCTCCCCTATTAGACTGTGAACTCCTTAAGAGTAGGGACAGCTTTCGTTTTATTTTTTTTTTATTCTTCTATTTGTATCCCAGGCCTTTACTATATTGCTTGACAGAGCAGGAGCTTTATGAATATTTGCGGACTAAATGTACTCTACAGTCCAACTACACTAGTCTATTTGAATAGCATTCAATCCCCCTTCTCAGTGCCTCTACCCAGGCAATTCCCTATGCTTAGAATGTTATCCCTCTCCACCTGTGCCTCTTGGAACCCTCAATCCTTCTCAAAGTTCAGTTCAAGTGCCCCTTCCTTCAAGAAGCATTTCCTGATTTTTCCACTTGTTAGTTACACCCATACTACAGTATCACTGCGTATTTATTTTGCATGTATCTTGTACTTAGATTTATGTGAACATGCTTTATCTGACCAGGAGAACATAAGAACTTTGAGGTCAGGCCCTATCTCACTTTTAATTTATATTCTAGAACTTAGCATTTAGTAGATAATTATTATACACTGGTTAGCGTCTTGATTGACTGACGTGAAACATTATATAAGACTTTTAGGGAGAGGAGAAGTGTTATTCTCATCATTAAAACATATCATTACTTTTGGAGAATAGTCAGTTAACAATTTATTAAGTATCAGTTATGTGCCAGATACTGTACACATTCTGGGGATGGAAAGCAAGGCAAAAACACAATTCTTTCACAGCTTAATAAGCATTGAGTGTCTCAGTACTCTGAATCCTTATCAAGGGTAGCTATGGAAAAAACATCAGAGACTCATAAGATGTAACTCTAGTCGTAGACATAAAGGCCCAAAGACATGCCCTACTTTAAGAAATGCAATAAATAAAAATCTAAATGCAAAACACAGGTAAATTAATTTTGCATTATGAAATGATTCATTATAGAAGTAGGATTCAATTATATGGTGATCTCCTCTCATGATTTTTACCATGATTTCATTTAACAAAATCAATTTACACACTGTTCCATAAAACCAACTTTATCTATCACTCTTAACAAAATGTGTTCGCAGAAACAGACTTTCTTTGTGAGTCCTTTCCAGTTATCACGTATATTTGTATTACTTACTCATGTGCCTGTTGATGAGTTGTGGATTATAAGCTTTTTGACTGGTGGGGCTATATTTATTATTTACAATGTGCTTGAATATGTATTTCCTGTAAGTTCTCAGCAAATATATATATATATATATGTATGTATGCATGTGTGTATGTATGTATGCATGTATGTATGCATGTGTGTATGTATGCATGCATGTGCGTATGCATGCATGTATGTGTGTATGCATGTATGTGTGTGTATGCATGCATGTATGCATGCATGCATGCATGCATGTATGTATGTATATTCACTTTAACTGGGACCTGGATTGCTTCCTGATGGATTACTACCTACTTGTATATAGAACCGCAGTCTCTCGAGGCTTGGGAGTGTTCAAGGAAAATCTTTTGTTGAACAGGAAAATCTGAGGTATGTATGTTTTGATTTTAATGTGTTACATTTGCACTTATCCACACTGGTATAAATACGATTCGAT
This sequence comes from Phascolarctos cinereus, assembly GCF_003287225.1. Lineage (NCBI taxonomy): Eukaryota > Metazoa > Chordata > Mammalia > Diprotodontia > Phascolarctidae > Phascolarctos > Phascolarctos cinereus. Next base: position 105,369,326 of record NW_027556180.1, read on the forward strand.
GCACCTAATTGGATGTAAGGATAATTACATTAATGATTTTCTTTAAAGACCAAAATAGGATTTTAGAAAATGAGTTTGAAAGGGATGTTATATTTGTGTCAATATATAAAAGTAATCAATATATTTATTTAGAGATTGGATTAATATCCTTATTAATTGAATAAGCCATTTCTGACCTAACAATGCCATTTGTGATGATACACAACTACTTATGCCTTGTGATAAGAATATGCTGAAAAGACTACTTAAAGCTACCTTACTATAGCAATTGTAACACTAAGAGGGAATTCAGCTGGGATATGATGAGGGCAGCTTATCTGTAGTCAGCTGAAAAGGTAAAGTCATTTGCTGTCATAAATTAGTCCTGAAGTCATTTACTTTTATTTGTGAAATTAATTAAACAAGTAAGCTTACATGTTGACATGATGAGGTTTTTGACTCCTTTTCTCTAATGCAGCATGCTCTTCCTTTCTGAAATAAAAACATTTGGCCATGATGTATAAAGGAAAGAAAAAAGAAAGAAACAAAACTTAAAATATCTGAAGGGTTGACTGATGATATTCAGCCTCCCATGGATGTTGTCTTTATTTCAGCAGAATGTTTAGCATACAGACCAGGGAGTTTCACACATCATATAAAACTTGTTCTGTCATAACCAAACCTGGCAGATTATTTTTTTCCTGCAATAAGAGATATAGGCTGTGTACAGTTTAAATTTCTGCAGACATTAAAGAGAGAATAAAAATAAGTTTGGTTGTAAAAGAAAAATATACTTCTTAGTAGCATTCTTGTTTCTATTGATGCTAGGGGAAAAAAGCATTTGCCATGTCAGATATCTTATAACTTTTTACACAGGAGCCAAAAAATCTATTTTCAAGTTGGTCTGAACCCAAACGGGTATATCATACATTTCCTCATATTGCTTTCTGATGACAAACCCATTGGGAAGAATCTAAGTCTAATATGGCAAATTTAAGGAGAATGCTCAATGTATTATATTTTATGAATCATAATGCCATTTTGATACCTCTTATGTGTGAACCCTGTGGTTTTTTTTTTTCAGGGAACGAAAGAATTTTGTAGTTGATCTAATTGAGTTTCAGAAAACTGGGGGCAGTGAAGAGTGTCTATTCCCATTTGGTACATTACTATGTTTGCCCAGAAAGACAGAAGAGGTGCCCCAAGAAGAAATCTGATCAACTGACATACAATTATCTAGAAAATTTAGCCAATTTTTGACATTATTTAATTATTATAACATGCTTATGAATGTCATAAGAGCTGAATGGATAAAAATCAGTGAACATTTCAAGCAACAGGATATTTTATGCTTATGGAAAACAAATTGACAAAGTAGTAAGTTTTAAATAGCAAGTAGATCCTAATTCACTTACTTTTCATTCTTAAAGTAACATTCAAGAATAATAAACTCTCTTATTTTAAAGAAAAAAGAAGTAAAACATTTGTAGACCAATAAAACCTTTCAGTATTTATTTTTCAGATTGAGATTTTCATCATGTTTATGAAAATTATTTTTAGAAGTATCATAATTCCTCATAGCAATCTTTCCACCACCTTCATTATTGGAAATTTTATTTAAATTGCCTTGCTTTGCCACTAGATGGAAGTAGTAGCCCTTGTAATTTTGACAATGTCTCTTTTCATATGTGTATATATACTGCTTATCTGTTCAACTAAAGAAACATTGAAATTGGTCAAGATGAAATTTCCCAAATGTATGTATGGAAAGGTAAAAATTGAGTAATGTTAATGCCAAGGAAAATCACTGTTGTTGGGAAATGCTCATGCCACATTAGTGGCTAGTTAAAAATATATCAACAGAGACCATGCAATATTGTGACAGGTTTAGGGAGGGATAGGTAAAGCAATCTCAGAAACTCTGGTAAGTCAGACTAAAAAATAATAATACTGATTTGTTTTCTGTCAGAAGGATTTGACATGTACCAAAATAACTATTTTCAACTTTTGCAATATTTAACTATGAAAAATGGAAATAAACACCCTTAAATGAGTCTGTGTTATGTCTATATGTGTGTAATTCATTAACCAGCACCAAGTAGTAGATTGTGCTCATATTGACATTTTACTTCAGACTTTATTAGTTCTCTTTTTTTTTTCTATGTTAAAATCCATCCCTTCCTTCATTGGCAACTCTGGTATCATGTCCTCTAGAAACTAGTTTTCAAAAGCTTCAAAAGAAAATTTTCTCTCCTTTTTCAACTTGATCACAACACTTGGTCTAGCTTCTTTGTTCTTATCACACTCTGCTTTGTTGCTTACTCATTTATGTGTGGATTGATAATTTCTCAAGGGAAGAGTCTGTCTGTCTCCCTTTTTTTTTTTTTTGGTTAGGCAATGGGGTTAAGTGACTTGCCCAGGGTCACACAGATAGTAAGTGTTATGTGTCTGAGGCTGGATTTGAACTCAGGTCCTCCTGATTCCAGGGCCGGCGCTCTATCCACTGCGTCACCTAGCTGCCCCAAAGAGTCTCTCTTATATGTCATCTTTGTATCCCTAATACCCAGTACAATACCATGTCCATTATAGGAATTTAATTATTGTGAACTGAATTGAATTTTTCTTAAAAAAAAAACAAAGTAGTAGACAAAAAAGCATATTTGATGAATATCTGATTAACATTACCCATAAATCACTAATAACAATTCCTATAATTTAACATGAATTGATTTAAATATAAATTTGTCTTTCTACATAGTATAAATTAGTCAGATAATGATAAACTATACTTTTTACCTTTATGCTGTGTAAATACTCTTTGTGTATAAAATAAAGTAAATTGAAATAGAAAAGTGATAAAAGTGAAGTCTTAAACTTGGGTTAAAAAAAAATAACACAGTAAACAAACAAAGGAGGCACGCCTGGGTAACTCCACGTCTGAAAAAGATACTGACATTTTAATGTACTAGAAGTCCAATTTGAATCAAATGTATTATAGGGCAGTCAATTAAGCCAATGTAAATGTGTTAAATTAAGAGAGTCAAAGTATGCAGAAATAAGGAGATTATTGTCAATCTATATTCTGATCTAGTCAGAAGACATCAAGTATTTTACGACTTCATGAAAACATCAATTCTCAGTTGCCAGGTCTTCAGAATTATGTTGATGAGCTTGAAAGCCTCCATAGAGAACAACCAAGATGGTGAAATGTCTCCAGCTCACACCATATGAAGACAAGTTGAATGCACTAAAGAGATTTATCCTGGAGAAGAGAAAATATGGAGGCACTTATATTTTTTCATCAAATATTTGAAAAAAAATGTCACATAGAGGAAGATTTATTTTCTTGACTCCACAGGGGCAAACTGAAAGCAATGGACAGAAGGTGCCAAAAGGCAAATTAGTTGTGAAATTAGGAAAAATTCTCTAATAGCAGAGCTTCATAAAGTAGAATGGGTTGCTTAGATTTGTGATAGAGTTTTCTAATTGCAGGACTCAAAGACTGGATGGCCACTTGTTATGTATGTTGTAAAAGAAATCTTATTTTGTTACTTATATATATATATATATATATATATATATATATATATATATATGGATCTTATTTTGTTACTTTATATATATATATATATATATATATATATGTATATATATATGGACTGCACTAGATGGCTTCTCAGGTTTCTTTGAACTGAAGTCCTGTGACTGTAGTGAACATATTTGTTTTTGTTATAAGTCTGCTAACCACCACAGCAATGAGTGTGATGGATATGAATGAAACTCCAGTCTATGTGTCACCAGTCAGGAGGGTAGACATACCAGAGGTCTTTGTGGTAGACTAGGAAGTTATTTCTCAACTGCACAGGATCCAGACAAATTTCTGACACAGAAGATCATGCTTAGTATAAAAAAAAATGGGTATAAGAAAATAATTACCTATATGAAAGAAATCTAGATTTTAAAAATGGAATTAAAGAATAAGAATTAGTAGGAATAAAAGAGTCTATATTTTGTAAAAGAATTAATAATGAATGATTTTAAATAGCAAGCTTCTTCAGTACATTTAAAATAAAATACTTTTGTTTTTATTAAGTAAATGGATCTAGTACTTTATCAATGAAACCAACCCCACTAATGGTTCAAGTTTCAACTTATTCAAGTCATCTTAACCTGTATATTCTTGTCCATATTATCTTTTCTTAAATTCTTAAATCCTATGCAATTCCTTAATTGATCAATTCAGTACACTATATCTAACAGGCCCCAGGAAATTCTATATTTTATATCCCATCCATTTCAATCTCTGAGCATAATAATCAAATCAAAACAGCCTGTTTTTGGGAAAGCCATGCCAAGCAGTTGCGTGAGGGATGAACAAGCCTGGGATACCCTAGGCCAAATGTCTTGACTGGGCCCCCGCTTCCCTAAGTGTGTTTTCATCCCATTGTGAGAATCTAAGCTCCTTAATTAGTTAAAAAATTATCTGGATTTTGTATTTGTATTCTCAGTACTGTATAAAGTATCTAGCATAAAGAAAGAAATTGATAAATAGTTTAGTTCATTCATTTGTTCATGGAAGGGCTTTGTCCAGTAATTTCAACATAATATGGTTACCAACTCAGGATTTTGGCTGGTTATCTGTTATAACTTCATCTAGGAATTCAGTTTACATTCTAATTAACAAATAATATATTTCTGATCTATCTACCCATACCAATTGTAATGTTATGAATTTAAAATTCTGCCTCCTTTTCCTTATCTACATTTTCTAGATTCTATCTTTTTATACTATTTCTGGTGTGTGATTATTTAGTGGTCAAGTGAAATGCACAAATAAGCTATATTTTAAGGTACTTGAGAAATGTCTCTCCTTAAGTAAAAAACAAAATGCACCCTAGTCCTCCCCAAACTAACTTTATGTGTGATTAAGTCAACAACAGATTCTCAGAATTGAAGGAGGCTTCAGAGATCATTTGGAATAATGTATATTTGATGGCAAATTTCCCTATAATTTACCTACATGTAATCTTCCTTTTAAGAACTCCTACTAATAGACCATCAAAGATCAAGGCATAATTATTAGGAAATTGCCCTTCACAACAGTACAGTAAAATTTACCTTTGAAACTTCCATGAATTATGTGTGTGTACCTAGCACTGTGGCAAATATAAAGTGAAGTAGAAATATGATCATTATCTTGTTGATTTTATTGTTGTAAACCATTAATCTGAGTAATTTGAGTGAAAAACAGTTGTTTTGTCCATGTTTAGTTTAAGATATCTATTTAACCTCCAGTTTGATATATCTGAAAGGCAGTTAGAAATGTGAGATTGGAACTCTGCAGAGAAGTTGGGACAGAATAAGTATATTTGAGAATCATTAGCATAGAGTTGGTAATTAAATCCATGGGAGCTGATGAACCGAAGTAGTATAGGGAGAAGAGAAGACCCAGGACATCATATATCTATATATCTATATCTCAATATATCTATGTGTTGCAACAAATAGGAACTGCTGCTGACATTCACAGGGCTAAGGTACCCATCCATCTATGACTTACATCCAGTCATGTTGCATAGCAAGTACAGTTCTAGAAGAAGACTGATTTCTGTTTAGGAAATTGAGCTTCCCATTCTCACCTTCAGTAGCTTATTATCACCTCCTCATCTTCTAAGAAATTGTAGTAAAACCCTAGATAACCATAGTTTGAGTATGGTTCAAAAATCAAAAGGCTTCACTAGGAAGGGGAGAAGGATACTACCCAATCCATAATATATATATATGAATTGGGACTAAAATAGATGATTCCATCTTGCATAAATCTATCCTAACCTGGAAGAATCTTACTGGAATGTATTATTGGAATGATTTAAACAGGATTTGGTAAATTAGAACAATGGAGTATAGTTGACTGGCTAAGGGGGTATAAAGAATTTTTTGCAAGGCTGTTAATTAGACATTTTGTATTTCACCTGTTCCCTGAGGAACCTTGCTCATACTTGTGGTCTCTCTCTCTGACGTAAGTAATTTCCTGGGTGCCTACCTTCTCCTGCTGCTGATACAAGTTGGAAGATGCTACCTTGACTGTATTAATATCATGAGGTTACTTACAAGAAGGAAGAAAACACAAAAAGTCAGGACAACCAGGAATACTCAGGACTGGATAGCCTGGCTTTATGCCCAAGGCACTATGCTACAAGGTAAGAGGCATCATCATTATTTAAGGGTAGAGAAAGAACTCCACATTTTCTCTGTTCCTCACTGATATCCTATCTTGCTGCCTAAAGAATAAGAGCAAAAGAGAAAGCTCTAAAAAACAAAAATGACAACAACAACAAAAACACAACTGAGTTTTAAATTTCTCTGGCTCAGCAGCTAATCAAGAAATTCTTAGAGGTAATTCATACATGGCCATAAAGTTGATAAAAGAATTCCCTTGAGTTCTATTAATAGCAGAAAATATTTATGTGGGCTCTGAGGGTTGGTGGCTGAACATCCTCTAAAGGAATAGGAGTAGGGTAGCAAAAAAGCCTTAGTATAATTTTAAGCTTTAATAGCTTATCTAAATCTAGAAGTCATAGCTATTACCCACTAACTCTGTAACCCTAAGCATGTTATATAACTTTTCTTAGCTTCAGTTTTCACATAAAAATAGTACTTAGCTCACTCTATTGTTGTGAAAATCTGATATAATATATGAAAAACACTGATTTTCCCTCCTTCCATCTGTATCTGTGAATCATCAACACATTGACTGGTGATTAATATTTCCTAGCACCTATGAAGATTATCTTTTAAAGTGTATACAGATAATGATCAGGGTCAGTAGAGGAATAGTCACCCTTCTTTCAAATATTGAGTTATGCAAATGAGAACATGCATAGTAAATTTCTTAATTTTAGGAATTAAAAGAGTACTTGAGGTTCATTTAGTCTGCTTTTAAATGTTTTCATTTTATAAATGAGGAAACTGAGTCCCAGGGAAGTCAAATGAGTGGCCAAAGTTCACATAAGTAAGAGACTGGGTTTTAAGCAGACACATGAATATTCATTTCTATATAAACAAGCATGTGCATATATGTCCATGGGTCTGTATACTATGAAAACTGGGTAAATTTCACATATGCACATATGTACATATACGTACACATATACATACATACACATATATATGAATATATGTATGTATGAAAGCTCTATCTTTAGGTTAAAAAAATCACTGCTTAATCTTATATTCATTGTAAAGCAAATGTTAATTTAGAGAAGAGAACTTGTACCTATATGCTCCAAGTAAAAAATAAGAAATTTTGATTATCTGTATATTTTCTAACATACAAGTATTTGGGATTGTACAGGAATGATACCTGGGTAATACTGTCATTATATGGTGATTTTATCTGGCATTTAGTCTTATACCTTATAAAGTCTTTTGAATCATGTTGAAATTTAAAAATTATTCTTTTTGGTATAACACAGGAAAGATGGAAGTGTTATACTGCAGAGTGGCTATGTCACCCAGCTGAGAGATTTCATGTTATTAATGAAAATGTCAGCAAGCAAGAAGGTGACCTGTCTATACAAAAGCATATCACTGGAGGTGAAACCTCAACTATTTTAGTTAAATTTGTAATTATGTCTAAGCATCCAGAGACAAGAGCACAAGTGGAACAAGGGGCAAACTCATCATTACCACTTGTGACCTATCCCAGCACTAAGGAATAGTAGAACTCATTAAGGATCCAAGATATCATTGTCATAGTGAGTTGTTCACAGGTCAGAGCAAAAATGCAAAAGAGACAGCCATAGAGGGGGGGAGGAAAAAAGGTACACCTTTTGAAGATTTTCAGAAATCCAAATGAGAATATGAAGTTATTTTTTGAAAATGAATTTGTGGTCATTTTACAATAATCATATTTTATTCTAAACTTTTTTTTACTTTTAAAACTGTGAAAGTGTTAAACACATTACACTTATAATTTGTATAAGTTTATAAGTTGAAAATATACTTGTTATATTTTGAGTCAATATATATTGCGGCTGAGGTTTGAATTTCAGGCTGTTTACACACACACACACACACACACACACCCCAAATTAAATTGGTGATAGTGTGTTTTATGTTCAAATCAGTTTAAAGTATTTTTGTCTGAATTTTTAAATGATAAAGAGAAAACTAGTGCTAGGATAAGTTGTTACTAATTTGAAATATCTAATTGTTAAATTTTTAGTATGCTAATTTATACCTTGGAAAATCAGTAAATGTTACAAATCAGAGGTTGATTTGTGGATTGCATAGATTTAAGAAAATGATGTAGAAGTGATGGAAATATTAATAATGCATATGTAACTTAAATGTGTGTTGTATATACATTTTTTGAGAGCTGGTTGTTAAACATTTACCTTTGACAGATGGAATACCAGCAGTCTTCTACTTGCCCCTATATTGTTTCTTCATTTCACCAAGTTTTTTTTTAAATTTCATGTGATACATTCTGTATGTTGCACATCAAAGAATAAGAATGACTCACTTCTCTTTGCACAATAGCTTCCACTACATCTTCCAGCTCAAATTTTTAGTCTATCATGAAGATTTTGATACAGAAACAATTTATTTGGTTTTGCTTTCCAAATGTTGCATTTATTGGAAATAATTGCAGAACTTGACTTTGAGGAAAATATCTCATACCCAGCCTACTATTAGTGGTATTTTGTTTTATTAAGAGCTGTTTTTAGGCAGGTGAATATCAGGTAGTCAATAGCTAATATTTACCAAAACAAAAAGAAATATTGTGCATGGGTCATTAAATTTTGTGGCATTACTCGCAAGTTGACATCTAACCAAACCTTTAAGAAGTCAAAAATAAGAAGCCATGCTCAGTTCTCACGTTGTAAATCAAATTGCTATTGAGTCATCTTCCTGGAGCACCTTGTTAATGAATCTACATCATTAATTCATCATTTGGAAATTCAAATATTTGTAGAATGTAAGTGCAATACATTTGGTATATATTATCTACTCATTAAAGTCAAAAGTAGCTAAAATAATAAAATTGTCATTTAAGGACATGCAGGCAAGTAACAAATGAGATTAGCCTTCAATTTCCTACCCTGAAATTTGGGTAAGTGTGTCTCATGCAGTTGTTTCACTTAGATTGGTAACTGCTTCCATTATAAAGCAAGAAGAGTTGAGAAGTAGCAATTTTGATTTTAATAAATTAAGTTTCATTTAATTAATTCAATAGTCATTTTCATTACTTCTCAATAAGGGTTTTTATAGTCCATTTGTTCCATGTCATAAAGGTGTTTTTTGACACTATTTAATCTAAAATTTGATTTAAAACAAAGAGCATCTAATTTTAAAGTATGCAATCTGAGCAAAGTAGTCACAATAGTGATGCATATTATTCTTTTAAGAAACTGATTTTTTTTATTCTTTAGGTGTCAATAAACGGCACATATGCATCAATTAAATATTACAGTTTGCTTTTTTTTTGAAGTTTTAAGAACTTGATGACTGTTTCTATAAACTACAACTATGTTGAAAGAATGCTGAAATTCAAAACTTCATTTCCCAGATGAAACTATTGAAATTCCAATGATACGTTATATTATTATCTTCAACATTAATGTATCAGGCCCTATCGGGTTTTTTTGCTATGAAAAGAAACAAATCAACAAGAAAAACCCCAAGATGCATCCGATTATTATTCTCTTCTGACCCTCTTCTCATATTGTATCCAGCGGTGAGAACACTGAATAAACATCATTCACCATGTTTAAGACATTTGCAGCCTTTTGTGAGTTAAAATGCAATCTGCTGCTAATCATGTAAGTCCTAGAAATAGTCTTTGGAGAAAAGTCTGTTCCCCCTCAAAATAGATAATTAGCTACAATGTGATTTATAGTTTTAATTGTTTAATTTAAGAAATTAATTGGTTCATGTTTAAATTATCAAAAACATCATAATCTCAAATGTATTGAAAATGCTGTCAGATGATATGGAACTTCTAAATCAATACTGATCTACCTAAATCTCTGACTTTTCATTTCTCTTGATTATATCTAATGTTTCTTTGCAGTTTGTGGAATAGGTTACATTATGTAATATTTATTCCTCATAGTGAAACTATTAATAAAATTTTTAAAAATGTATTTTTAAATAATGAGATTTTAAAATTTAAAGAAGAAATGGCTAGGCGCGCGCGTGCACACACAGACACACACACACACACACACACAGTTTTCTAATAAGGAGGAGGGCTGCTGATATTGTCCTGAGACTGATCAAGTCAATGGACTTAACTGAAAATGGGAGAAAAATAGGGGAAAGTTGTGTTGAACATGAATAACTCCTTGATTGTTAATTGTATAGAACACTGAGATGAGCTACTAAAGAAAGATGGGAGATTTTAGATTCCAGTGATGCTATAGATGGTGAAGAACAAAGACCTATCTGTTTTGGATAATCTAGTGAAATAATTATATAAAGGCAGGACTTTGTAAAACTGATCTTTCTTTAAGTAAAATTTTGTGGTTCTAGCTGCCTTTTGAAGAGAAAATAAAAGAGGGAAAAAAGGAACATAAAAGAAAAGAAAAACATGAGAGACTACCTTAACAGAAATTTAAAAGAACTTTTTGCAATTTTCATTCTTTATTAAATTTTATACTTTGTTCAGAAAAGCACAAATTTCCATTACCTATTATACAAATCATAGGATCACAACATAATCTCATTAAATTGACCATAAATCATTTTATATAGGCAACCTAGCTCAGAATACAGAGTAGTCAAAGTAATATTGATAATCAAGAATATCAGTCCTTCCCTTAAGGCTTAAATGAATTGGACTATATAATTGATTATACAAATATTAGGGAAAGTAATATGATGTTATTCACACTTCCTCCTAGCCTGATAGACAGCCAATATTTCTAACAACTATGTTAATCTTCCATTGTTTTTGCCTACTGTACTCATTCTGATCAGAAATTATTTAACTTTTTTATGAAACTATTTAGTCTGGGTGGGTACACATACACATATGCCCACTAATGTATATACATAAGCATATATGTATATACATGAAAACATATGCATGTACATATATGTGTATGCACATATATACATATTTCAAAAGTTATGTTAAAGTTATCCTAAAAGTTTTCTTTAGCTTTAGGGGGAATTTTGTTGCTGCTGTTTGGCAACCAACTTAATGTTTTTCAAATGAAACTTCATTGTTAAGCATTCTCACAGAAATATTTACTAAGAATTTATTTCCTCATGCTAGTAGAGAGAGATAAAAACAGTAAAAAATAATAGCAGAATGGCTTGTCAACATGGTTAATGGTTAACAACTAAAATAATAGCAAAACAACCTATAGGCATGGGCTGATCTTCAGAGGTGAAGACTATACCCATCATTAGCCTGGGCAATTGCCATGCCTTCAAGGCAATCCTGGGCACACCTATTCTACCTAATATAAAAACCTAAAGGAATTATTTTTTTTTAATTTTTACTTTTTATAAAACTCAGCTAAAATCCTGTAGAGACCGAGAGCCTACTAACCCACATATTAAGGGCAGAGATCTGTGCAGGCAGGGAGATAACAAAGATTTTCAACCCTATTTTTTTGTTCTTTCTCAAAATGATTTGTATGTCAATATCTAAAACATTCTGGAACTTCCCCCAAAAGTGAGTGGGGCCTCTTCCTTATGTGAGAAACTAGACTCTGTTACAATTATTTTCTTCATTAATCTCTATAACTAGTAGTAAAAGGAAAAGTTAATCCTCAAGGCTAGAAATTATATTAAACCCTTGCCAGTTATGGGACTATGATCAAATCAACTTTGTTGTTATTACGGAAGGGGTTATCTTAAGCTACTTCCCTAAGACCTCACTCATCATCCCAAAAATGTCTACATTAAGTTTTGTGTCTTGTAGTCACCATTTTCTGGCCACCATTCCAAGGATATACATATGTTTTCCTCTTTTGTAGAATATAAGTTCCTAGAGAACAGGAGCTTTATTTGCTTTTGCATTTGTACATGTAACATTTCAGAAAAAAAAAATTAGCACATATTAAATACTTAATAAATGTTCTTTTAAAAATTAATTCACCCATTCATTCATCAATTCATCCAAAATAGATATCTTAATGTTATTACTCAATATAGCCACACTCTTTTCATTTCAAAACCCTTGGATTAAATTAGTTATGAATATTATTGAATCATTGCTTAGAGCACTATCTACTAAAGAGCTATCTCCTTCAGTTGTGTTCTACTTTTTGTGGCTCATAGCACATTAGGTCCTATTCTCCACTATCTCCCAAAGTTTATTCAAGTTCATATTTATGGCTTCCATGACACTATCTAGACATCTCATCCTCTGCTGTCCTCTTCTCCTTTTGCCTTCCACACTTCCAAGCACTAGGGTCTTTACCAGTGAGTACTCTTTTCTCATTGTGTGACCACTAAGCTTCAGATTCAGTATTTGCCCTTCCAATGAGTGGTCTGAATCAATTTCCTTTGACTGAATTGATCTCCTTGCTGTCCAAAAGTCTTCTCTAGCACCACAATTCAAAAGTGTTGATTCTGTGGAAGTCATTTTTCTTTAAAGTTCAACTCTCACACACATTATTACTGTAAAAATCATAGCTTTGACAATATGGGACTTTTTCCTTACCTTCACTAAAATATTTTTTATTAATAAAACTAGGACATAGATCCTAATGGAGTGCACAATCTAGTTAGGTTGAGAGTCACAGCTTACAAGTCATTTTGTTTTGCCTAATATCAATGAAATAGACAGAAATTGAGAAGATATAATTACTCATTGTTCCCAAATCTGTTTTATGAAAACTATATTCCCAGATCACATATGCATATAACTTCAAACACTCAAAGGGACCTTAATTTTCTTTTCAGTAAAATGAGTATGTAATACTAAATTACTTCTAGGGTGCTTTCTACCTCTGAAATGCTTTGCAATCTATGAAAATTCTAACAGCTCAAAGGGAATAAAAACAGTGTTTAACCCAATAACTTGCTGGCATTCACAATGTCTTTCTTACCATTATTATCATCTCATGTGTGCCTTTGTCTCCCATAATAACTAACATTTTTTTTTGTGACATACACTAATTATTCCTAGTTCTAATTTCATGGGCACATAATAAATCTTTCCCCTGTTCTTCATGACATCCCTACAAATAGTTAAAGACAGCTATCTCTTCCCTAGGTTAAATAAACTCCAATTCCCTCCTAGAAAAGTTGATATTAAAATATTTTAAAGGCTTATTGTATTATTTTGCTGGGCCCCAAGTTTTGGTCAACCAGAAGATCCACGAGTAAAAAACATGACCAGTCAGATTTTTGCTTAATATGGGGGAAATTTTGCTAATGATTTGAATTGTGTCCAAATGGAACTGATGGGTTTGGGAGAGGTAGGGAATTCCTTGTCAGTAGAGGTAGCTAGGCTACATACATCTTCATGGGAATGATGTAAAGAGATTCATGCTTTAGACTAGAATTTGACTAAATGTCCCCATACAGAGTGTTATTTCATGAACTCATCCACACTATTTCTTAGCTTCAAATTTCTGTATATATCACCCAAAACACCATAAAAGTACCCAAATAATATTGGCTGGTTCAAATGCATGCATACCTGAATGCTAGATGTCCATCTGATAATTGTTTACTAGCTAATTATAATTCCACATCATTCTTAACTATCTCACACATATGCTTTGCATTGGCATTCCATTAGGTATACCAAAAATTTGTCAGAAAACAATAAAAATAATTATTTGAAATGTTAATAGACAAATCATGATATTCTAGCAAGCTATCAATTTCACTTCAAAAACCTTTCTTTTTGCTGGATAGATATTCTATTGTTATAGTCATGATAGTATTAATGATATATGACATACATATTTATTATGCACAAATATGCAGACACATATACAAACTTATACACACATACTAAACCTCTCAACTGCTTTAAGTTCTAAAATTCTGTTTTCACTACACATCTATTTCTGTCCAAAAGCAAAAACTGTAGAAAAGGATTTCTTAGTGTTGTAAAGAGGGGCATCATGAATTATTTACAGTAAATCACCTTTTATAACCCTCCTCAATCTTTCATAAACTGTATCCTCCTATTCTATTTGATATTCTATCCAAAGTCTTAATGCAGAATAAGTCATGGAAATCTCTTAAAATCCTAAAAACCTTTTAACAGTACATGGTTCTTGCATTCCGTGTAACTCTTTGAAAGATTGTATTGATATTCTGTAATTATTTTTTGCTTCAGCCTTCAAAAAAGATGCTAGGGGCTTTGAAACTACAGGTAATTAATACAAAGTTCTGGAAGCTTTGAACTTTGCAAGAACATCTGTTTTGAAAGATAAAATTTTGTCTTGCCTTCCTGACATGTCAGAATGTCTGATTAAAGTAACACGTGTGTTTATCTTTCTAAAGTCCATGTTCTGACCTTCTTTGAAAGCCTTTGTGATGTGCTGCACTCAGATTATTAGATTATTTACCATTCTGTTTTGAATGGATGATCATCTTCTATGGTACATGTCATATACAGGTTCATTTTTTAAAGGTTAGCAACTTTTCAGATGCTGTTTTTCTGTTCTATGGAATGCCTACCCAATTCAAAACAAAGTGCACTGGATTCAGGGTCACTTTCACATATACCTCATCTTGTCATATTAATAGAATACTGACTTTTCCCATGTGACATTACTTGCCCCATTGCTGCTCCAATGAAGTCTCTTGATCGCTGGTAAATGATGATGGATTGGTATACCCTTTATTTTGTAGAGACATTTCATACCAATTTTTCTACCACCATCATTTGACAATCTTTTGAAGTCTCTGTCAACTGTTTCCACCATGTTCTTCTGTGTCCTCAGCAAGATCTATGGATTTCCAATACACATTCAACTTCCTCAATGATTTAAAAACCTAGCCCACAGATTTCTTTTTTATTCACCTTGTGTCTTGAATATTCACATTAATGTTTTTACTGATTGCCCTAATCTACAATCCTCTTATATCCTCAGTGTCTTAATTTAATTTCCATTCAATTTTAGCCATGTTTTCACACAGCCACACCTTGGAAATCATCATCTGTCTCACTTTCTCCATACTAAGATTAGAAGAAAGATTCCCTCTCAGGTAGTGAGTTCTTCCTTTGTGGATGATTCTCTTTTTTACTGCCAGTAGTAATATTCTGCAGACTTTCTCTCTCTCTCTTGAAATAAGTGATTGTTCTGAGAGTATCTCAATTTTTAAATGAACTTGTGCCTGAACTTTGACCTGATAATGGCTAGCTGTCTTCTAAATTCTGGGAAATAAATGTAAACTCATCTTTACACATCACTCAGGACCATAACATTTTATTTTCTCTCTTACTTGTCCATTTATTATGGATATATGTTATTATGTCAACTGGGATAGAAAAATCCAATTTATCAAATGTATCTACTCCCTACTAAAATCATAATTCAGAGCAGCTCCACTTCCAGATCTTGAACTATGAACCTTACTTCTCTAATCACAGACCTGCTTATCTCCAAGTCTCTTATCTCCAGCCCCTTTTGAACATAAATATCCTTGAAATGATATTTAGCCTTTGGTATCATTCCTATTCTCTCTCCCTATACCAGACAGCTTTATGGATTCATTTGTGTGATGCTAAATAATTCATTCATAGAAGAGCTATTAGTAAGATTTCAGTAGCACTTACTTTTGGCAGATGCAACTCTCCTGCCACCCCTTTAATGAAACATTATCTGGTCAGCAGTACAGGGTGTAGGGACTCATGTGATCTCAAGACATCCGCCAAGTCTAAAACACCTGGACTTCTGAGATCCAACTTCATGACAGTAGGTCTTCATGTGCCCATAGGATGCCAGAAAAAGATATCACAGGCTAAAAATATTTCTTGTCAAGGGAGGCAAAGGGGGCAGTTGGGTTCTAAAGCAAGCTTTGTTGTATCCTAGGTAAAGCTAGCATTACTTATGTTGCTAAAGTAGATCTGGGAGAACAGAATCTAGAAGTGGTGATGAGAAGCAAAGCATATTCTGACTTTCTCACCAAGAACTATGAGTGAAAGTACAAGTAATACAATACCAGAAATACAAGGGTAGGGCAAGAAATAATGTCATCAGAAATGGGTCACATCTCAGTGAACACTAGAAGATAAGAGGGAAAAAAAAACTAAGATTAAAACAAGTTTAGTAATTATTAATTAGGTTTACAACAGAACACAGTGGAAGAGGTAGGTAGATTTGGAGTAAGACATTTGGAGGTATAGGGTTGAAGAACTTTTGTAGTAAGACAGCAGGTAGACAGGTATGAGGAATAGTTTGAACTTTAGTAGTCTGGGGATTTAAAATCTCTGAGATGGGGAGAGAATAATGGGATAGAGGCATGCTAAACCTTGAGGAATAAGTCCATGCAAAGTATCCTTGGCAGAAGAGAGGTCTAGTTCAGGAAGTTGGTAAACCAACCATTTAAGGAACTCTCTCAACATCCAACTTCATAGCAGCTAGTCACATTGTTTTCTGTGAAGCCTAGGAGACCTGTCTTATAATAGGCAAGCCCAGGCAAGGTATGGCCTGAGGGAATCAGGTCAGGAAATGGGAATTCATAGTTCAAGAAACGTAAGGACCTGGGAAGGCCTTTGGGGAAATTTCTGTAAGCAAGAAACCAGTGGCCTAAATTGCCACTGTTAAAGGAAGATACAAAGGTTGTGCATAGCTCAAGATCTGGAAGTGGAGCTGCTCTGAATTATGACCTAGATTAAGGCTGCTGCAGGAATCCCTGAGAAGTTTCAGTGTCTTTTCACTTTCTATCCCACATGCCTGGAGGGTTCCTCCTCAACTCTACCTTTTAAAATCCCTGTCTTCTTTTAAGATAGAGTTGAAGCAACATGTTCAGTATGCAGGCTTTCGTGATTTCTCCAAATATGAATGACTTCCTTCTAAACTATCTTATGCTTAACTATTCAACATTTATTTTTACTTATTGGCTTTATATTTATATTGAATATACATGTAAATACGCATAAATGGAGTATATATATAACAACATATGCATATGCATATATTCTTATAACTTAAATAAATACATATAACAAATGTAGATCTAAATATTATATATGTACATATACATATATGTATTCAAGTTTACATTAGGATATAGGAGACAAAAGTATGCATATATATAATATTTCAACCTAAGTTATATACTATATATAAACATATTTATATCTGTATTATATACATATATGTCTGTGTATACATGTGTGGATTAATAGAGGTTTTTTTACATATACTTATCTCCTGCATTCAAATAGAAGTTCTTAGTAAGTAGGAATGTTTCCTTCTTTGTACTGGTATACCTAGCACTTACAAACCCAATACACATTTGTCAGTTAGTCGAACTATTGAGCAATTGAACTGCTCTACCATTGTTGATTTGCATTCCTTTTATCCTCCTCTTCCAGTGAATACCCAAAATCAGTTATTCAAGTTTTTTGTATGCCTTATGACCTCATCTTTAGTTCTACATCCCTCAAATTTTGTGGATGACCTTATCTATTAATTTATTGAAAATTTTAAGACCGTGAATTCTATTAACTTCCATGCTCTAAACTCCAATGCACTTTGTTTTTTAATATATACTCTTTTTTTTTCCCCTTTCTTGTCTCAGAGGAAGAATGCTTACTATTTCAGTTATGGCCATCATCACCTTTTCCTGACCTCCTGTAAGAGCCTCCTAATTGGTCTCTCTACTTCCAACTCTCTACTGTCCCGAGTTTATAGTTGTTCCACATAGTTTTCAAATTGTTTTTATTACTAAAACATAGATATTGCCACGTCACTCCCTAACTCAAAATCTTCAGTGGATTTCTATTGCTTCTACAATAAATATATACCACTTAGTGTGGTATTTAAGGCCTCAGCTACCTAGTTCTAACCTACCTTTCCAGTCTTTCTTTCTTATAATTTTCTTTCATGCACATACTATATTGTTAACTCCTCTCCTTAACATGAAATTCCATCCACTACCCGCATTATTGTAAATAATTGTTCCCTTAATTGGAATAATGACATAGTTCCTCATCTCAGTCAAGGGACAGAATGTGGGAGGACTTGGCCTGACCTGTGCATATCATCTAGGTTTTAGTAGTCTTTGTAATGCAGATAGAATTTCAAAGGGAAAATTCCCTAAGACTTAGATTATAAATCACATGGTAATTTAGAGAATGAACTTAGGAGAGATTCTAGGACTATATAAACAGATCATGATAAAACTCAAATGATACAAAGAGAGTGTGTAGAGAGTAACAAGTACCTGGAATAGAACCAGTTTTTAAAAATAAAAAAAAAGAAAGTCCACAGACTTTGCATATTATATTAGCTCATCCTTTAATAGCTGATGAGTCTGGAAATATTTATTAAATTTGGTATAAATTTGAATCATAATCTAGCAAAGAAGACTGCAAAGAAATTTTAAGTTAGAAGTAGAAACAGGGGAGAGTATTTTTTTAAAACCCAAAGAGAAAAGACTATGTAGAAGGAAAGAGTGGGCAATAGTGTCAGATATATCAGAGGCAGGCATAAAGAAAGATAGGATTAAAAAAATAGATTTGACTATTAAAAGAACTTTAATAATTTTCTGTCAAGTTGAGGTTGGAAGTCTAACTGCAACGGGTTGAAGAGCAAAAGAAAGATACAAGGGTAAAGAGAGCAAATAGCTTTTCTGAGAAAGGAAGGGAAGATTTAGGATAATGATGGTGGAGACATACATGTTTTAAAATATCATGGAGAAACCATGCCACAGGATCATCCACACGTAGGATAGAAGTACCTGAGGCCCTTCATTTTGATTTTCCAGTTCTTTCCAGAACCTCCATTTTAAGAAAAAGACTCACGTCCACCCAAGTCTTCATTATTCTCCAGAGTCTATTCCTGACTAAGGACTTTTCCGCCATTCCTAACCCTCTTCCTTTCAGCTTCCTTCTATGTGTTATCTTCCTCCATTAGCCTAAAAGCTCCCTGAGGGAACCATCTGTCTTTCTTTTTTGCTTGTATTTATATTCTCATTACTTAGCACAATGCCTGGCACATAGGAGTCACCTAATAAATGTTCACTGATAGATTGATTGAGAAAGAGTGACATGAACACAGATAGAGACACAGATAAATCCATAGAGGATGGAAAGAATGATTGAGTACTAAATTTGCTGGGGAAAAATAGAAGAGATGGGAACAAGGGCATATAAAAAGGAGCTAGTATTAGTGAGGAGAAGGATCACTTTATTGTCAGTGTTGGGGAGAAAAAGAAAGAATCAAGGATAATTTTAAATGGTTTTGAAATGAAGAGAGCTCAATTTTCTCAGTGAAGTAAGACATAAAATCCTTATCTCAGAGAGTAGAAGATGAAAGTATGAGGGAAGAAAGAAAAGACTATTAGGAATAGTCTTTTGAGAAGTGAGACAGGGAATCAGTTATGGAGGAGCAATGGATTTTCTTGATAAATTGAGGGAAAAGTCAACATTAGGTGACATAAAGTTGTAATGTATTCTTTGAGATAAGTAATGAGATTGCCTCCATTTTTTCCAGTAGCACATAGGAGCAAAAGAGTTGGAGTGAGATGAAAAGTTATAAAGAGTGATAGAACAAAGGGACTTGAAAGGAAAAGAAATGTAGAGTCGAACAGGTTAATTATGTGTTTGAAGCCACATAGAAGAAAAGCAAAAATCAGCATCTTATTCAGGAAAAAAAAATCTAAACCAGCAATTGCTTAGTTTTGCCATCTGAAGTATTTTTAGGGCATAGGGTCTTTATTTTGTAGCACAGGGTTGAGGTGCTGAGGAAATAAATGTAGTCATTAGTCTTAGGCCAGAGTTATAATATACTAACTATGATCTTCTAAATCTTAGTCAGTAATAGAGTTAGGTGACAATTACTTCCTTGAAAATGCCTTTCTCCACCTGAAATGATAGAGTTTTATTAGAATAATTTGACAAGAGCAGTGGCAGCAAGAAAGGACTTTTTAGACAATAATTATTGTCTGTAGAAATCATAAAACTTGATTCTCTTTACTTTTGTTTAAACAGGGTTTTTCTTTTCACCAAAATCACAACCCTGCCTTTCTGAATAGGTTGGCCTTGAATAAACAATTCTGTGGATCTAAAACCATTACATTTACCAAATTATTAAATCCCTGATCATAGGTTATAACATGCCTATTGATATTTAATAAAAATTAGATGTTAGCAAATCTTTAATAAGTCTTTTATTGCTAGCACTTAATAGAATTTTGCCAAAATGAAATTAGGTGAATGAAGAGACCTAATGGTAAAGTCATATCAGATAATAAATGTATTCCCTGTCATCATATGTTGCTTGTTCTTTTTACTGTCCTGTCTTTTAACACCCTGGCAGAAGTACAAGGCTCCTCCTACTAGTGTTTTCAAAGTACTCCCTTTGTTAAGGGAGTTTTTCTTGACATATAACTTTTTCTTTAACTGTATGTCATTGCCCCTGGTTTATACCACCAAATATTTTAAAGAGTACAATTAACTTGTAAATTTATTATTAAACATCTTACTAAATAATTGAATCTAGATAAAAACTAAACTACTGATATCAGATACAGATACACCTCTCTTATTGTCTCTCTCTCTGTCTCTGTCTCTGTGTCTCTCACGCACACATACACACATACACACACGCACACACGCACACACACATACATACATACACACACAGAGAGTTTGAATTCACAATTTCAGAGAGTCTAGTTATTTTGGTACATTTGCCCTCATTAAATTTTGTTGAAATTTGCTCAGCAAATTCCCTTGCTGTTTTCCTGAGATATCCAGCAAGGACATAACCTTAGATTTACACAATTCAATTTTAAAGACTTTTCATACCCAGAATGGTGCTAATAATCCATCATTCTCTTAGGTGCCAGTAAAACACAGTGATTACCAGTAGAGAACAGAAAATGAAAAATATTAATGCTAGAAGGTCCTCAGATGGTATAGTCTAACATCTCAACTTTACAGATGAGAAAATCAAGGTCCAGATGAGTGATATGCCTTTTCCATATGATATTTCAAAGATAATTCAGAGTTCATAGACTTAGATGTAATATTTTTGAAGTTAACAACTAAAAGTGAAAAGGAAATAAAAAGATTAAAGAACTGAAAAAGAAGACTAGACATTTTTGTCCCTTAAAATTAAAAACAACAGCAACACAAAAACTTATTACACAAATTTCTCTTTTTTGCATAGTTTTTAATATATTATAAAGTATATTTTATGTCTTGAAAGAGAGTTTGTAATATTTGAAATTTTGTAAATAAAGAATTTTGCACAATAATTGAGTTGTTAGGGGACCAAAATAAAGGAAAAACAGAGAAGATTTTTCAATATTTCTGTAATGACTTCTTTTCATCCCAGACATAAGTAGAACCATCACATTCAGTTCCTAAGATTCCAGTACTGAAGGCGCTATCTAAAGAAATAAAAAGAGTAGTTAAGAACAGGAAGTTAAAAAGAATGTCTGGACAAAACATTGAAAAAATGAATTAGACATCATAAAAGACTAAAAGTACCATGGAATAATTTTGGAAGCTATCTTAAGGAGAGATACCAAACAAATGGGGGGGGGTGATATTATTTCCTTAAAAAAGTAAAAGAACAAAATCAAAAACAGTTGCATAAGTCAAAAGAGATTTTTACCTGTTAAAAAAGGGAAAACAGTGTCTAATTGCTTTGAACAGTTTTCCTTTTTGAAATGACAGAGGCACACACTTTTACAGGCTTAGAGGAAGGGAAGATATGATTTAAGTAATGTAACAAAGATTTCAAGATTGTTAAAAGTTCTATTTTTGCATTCTAAAACTTTTGCCTCATATATGTCCTTGTGGCTTTTTAAGAGAATTTCTGTCAGTGGTTTCTTATTCAAGATTCTTCACCTACTCCAAGCTAGAGCTGGTGTTGTTCCTCCTCTTCTGGATTGAGATCATTGGTAATTGTTGACCATTATTCCTCATCTTTCTAAAATTTTAATGAGAAGTAAATGCACTTGTATTGAAGATATTATTAATGAAAATGTGCTATTGTGCCCTAAGAACAATGAGATCTTCCCATCTTACTGGTAGCTTAAACCTATGTTTCATCTCTCCCATCAAAGTTTCATCTCTTTAAGAATAGAGACTAAGTTTCCTGTTTGTAGTCTCAACAATTAACAGAGCGCTTTGCAGATAGTGCTCAATAGTTTTTCATCCATTCATTCATTCTACCATTCATTCCTTCATTCTAATGCAATCTGCAGTTTCATTACCAATATATTTTCAGTGACATGAATTTATCCTCAACCAAAGAAGTCAGACATTAGCTGGAGATAGTATAAATATAAAGTTAGGCAGACGGTGCAACCTCCGCTGGGAGCTTTGAGTAATTAAATGAGTAACTAAACTCATACAATAAACTCCCTAACGCCAGAAAGGAGGGAAGAAAAAGGACTTTAGAAAGAATAAAATTGTTCCTCCTGAGCTTAAAATGAGCAAGTAAATTTTAACAGGGTGTTACATTTAAGAAATAGTATAAAATATATCATTCACAAAATAATGTGATCAGAAAAGGAAATGGATCAGTCATGTGGAGAGAGTGAGGAATAACATGAACATTAAAACATTAAAAACGAAACTAAACTAAAGGATATTCTCTCATGCATTGGGTAGATCCTCCACAGAGGATTTATGAGAGGATATGGATATTATTCAGGACAGCAAAGCATAAAGGATTTTGCAATATGCACAGAAGCATGAAATAACCAATGTGTAACCAATCTCTCACTAATTTAAAGAAAGTTTATTTTACATTAATGAAAATTTATCATCTTTAATTTCTTTTCTCTGTCAGTATGGTCCAACATATTTTCATCATAGTATGAAGATGATATTGATATAGTATGTCAATGGAACACAAGCTTTAGTAGGTCCCACCAAGGTTAAAAATCGAAACAAAACCAAACCTCTTCTCTCCCTAACTTCCCTATAACAGTTGAGGGCATCATCCACATTCTTAACCTGGATACTGGATAGCATCCTCAACTCTTTTCTTACTGTCTCTGTCTTTGTCTCTGTCTCTTTCTCTGTCTATCTCACACACACACACACATACTACATATGTGTGTGTATATATATGTATACTGTGTATGTATGTATATATACATATGTATGTTGTGATGTCCTGTAATGTCAATTTTGTCTTCACTCTATGTCTCAGGTATACCCTCTTTTCTTCTCTGACATTGCCATTCCCTTGGAGTAGGACCTCATTACATCACAGCTGCATGATTACAATGTTCTGCTACCTTGATTCTCTCTCCACTTTAATCTTTCCACTACATGGCTGTAAATTGCTTTTCCTGAAATATAGGTTTACTATGTCTTCCTCACCCCCACTATTTAATAAGCTCCATTTTCTCCCTATAACCTACAGGATCAAATCTAAAACCATCTGGTTGGCTTTCAAAGGACTTTATAATTTGCCCCAACAATGCCTGGCACATAGTGGGAGACATAGTAACAAAATGTAGGCCTGTTGTCTGCACACCAAGCTAGATAAATTTGGAGGAAACCATAATCTTGTTGACTATAAAAATAATGACATTGAGCCATAATACAGGATTGTCTTTGCCTCTTTTTGTATCCCCAGTGCCTGGAAGATAGTAGGTACTTAGTAAACAGTTATTGATCTGTATTCTGGATCAGTGACACCACAGACTCCTGAAGTATTGAATTATTTTCCCCAATAGATAAGATTTACAAATAATTACCCTTTCTGTAACAAAATATGTAGTAATAAAAAAAGTGCATACTTAGGGCAAGTATTGGGACAATTTTTGAATCCCCTTGAAGTGTGAAATAGAATAGCACAGAGTGTTTTGTTTGTGAAAGATTCACATATTCCTAAGAAAAGTAAGTGCTTGTTTGATTTGAATTATTTTGTTTAAAATATTATCACAAAATGTTGTTCACAATCTTTTATGCAAAATGAGATTTTTGTCATTTCTTAGTAAATATAATGCCTGTCCCAAAGAAATTGAGTCTAAAATTCATTCATAGCAAATGACTACCAATATTAAATTTAAGTACATATTAATACATGCCTATGAAATTAGAACAGATTGGTTATTTTTTAAATGCTTTATTAAACATTTGATACCCGCAAAGAACCATGTGTGCAATAGGAAGAAAATAATAGTTTTTGTTTTTAAAGGGTAACAGAAACTTGTCATGCACAAAAATAACTAGTATAATGTCAGAATGTGATTAAGTATATCCATGGGGAGAACCTGAATCACTTAAGAGATATGAGGTAGAGCGATTTTTTCTTTTTTTCCAGTTGGGAGTTAGTTATGGAACTTCAAGGAAGATTTCATGGAGAAGGGTATTTAGGCTGGGCCTTAAAGAAAGGAAATAGCCTTTTCCGGTCCTTGACCTGCTGAGCCAGCACCGCTCCCGCCGTTTTCGCAGCGCTGGGCCGCGACCTCTGGAGCGGACCAGAGTGGAGCCCAGAACCCCGAAGTGCGCTTCGCGGCGGCCTGCCTCCTGGCCGTCCTCGGAGGCAACGACTCCCCCGACTCCAAGGCCCTGGAAAAGATCTCAGACAGCGTGGGCATCGAGACGGACTACGAGCGGCTGAAGAAGGTCATCAGTGAGGCCGAGTGGCAAGAACATAGGAGACGTGATCACCCAGGGGAGCAGCAAGCTGGCCTCCATGGCCGCCTGTGGTGCCATCGCTGTCAATGCCAATGCCAATGCTGGCTGTGCTGGCCCTGCTGCGGAGGAGGAGAAGAAGAGAAGAAAGCCGTCTGAGGAGTCTGATGGCGACATGCGCTTTGGTCTCTTAGACTGAGCACCCACCCTGATCCTAGAGCGAATAAACCTTTTATAAAAAAAAAAAAAAGAAAGAAAGAAAGAAAGAAAGAAAGAAAGAAAGAAAGAAAGAAAGAAAGAAAGAAAGAAAGAAAGAAAGAAAGAAAGAAAGAGAAAGAAAAATATTTTCAATAAACACTCATGATAAGAGTTGCGGGAGTATTCCATGTTAGACATGGAACATGTGAAATGCATGGAGGTGTGGAGATGGCAGGATGAGACACCAAAACTTCAAGAAGCCTTAGAGTGAGGTAAGGGGCTAGACTGGTTATTCGGGTATTATGTGATTCGCCTCTGTTCTGTAGCTAACGTCTTCATTTTTTCATTCCTAGTGTAGACCTACCCACTTTAGACAAATTTAAGGAAAAAGCACAATTTGTCTCTAAAATTCAAATTATTAAAGCTGTTGAAGTTATAATAACTACATTGGACATTTACCAGATAAGACCTAAGGGCTTTTGAAAACTGTGAACCTTCTAGAAGGAGAACTGGATTGTCATCTTATCAGCCAAATAAAACTTCTCATTTTATTATAAACATTTCTCTTGATAGTACATTTGAGGAACTGAAATACTTTTCTTCAGAATGATGTTCTAGTTTTACAGAGTTCTAGGCAAAGCCTAAAGAGTTGTTGAAAACAAGGAAGAAAGGTGTTCCCTAGTGAGCTATGAGCTATATTAAAGAATTATAAAGGAGAGTTATGAAGGAAGGTTAAAGGAGTAGACTGGAGAATAGAAGACTCTGAGCTCTACTATTCTACTATTTACTTAGGAAAGGATTTTGCTTGGTTTTTTGTTTGTTTGTTTGTTTTGCTTTTTTAAATACAGTGGGCCTCAGTCAAATTAAATATAAAGAAAATGTTTGGTTTTAGATCATCTTTAAAGTTCCAACCAGGTATATTACACAGTTTTGCCTACACTTTATGCTTTTCTAATTTAATTTATAAATTTCAAAATATGGTTAACTATAATATTGTATATCAATACAATCAAATAAACTTCTTTTGAAACTAAATTATTTGCATGAATGAAATTCAACCTATAATGTATCATAACAACTTTTTACTCACTTCATATAAGATTCAGTTAGGTGATTTGTCTATTAATTTATATTAATTTTTCTTCTTAAGTGGCTGTAATTCCCATGTGCTCTCTCCTTCTTGTTTTGCTCTGCATTTATAAAGTTTATTTTTCATAATTCCATATATTCTTCATATTTGTTACTATAACTATATTATAACATTGAGAGGAAATATTGTAGATGCCACTATTAACTTGTTTGATTTTTCCAAGCATTCTGATTAGAAGCTTTCTTCCATTTCCACTGAAGACTATGTGAAGCAGGTTTAAACTACAGCATGGAGTAGACGAAATGCTTATGGACCCCTACAATGAAAGAACTCATTACCTAATGACCAAGGAGCTAACGATGAATGTCTCCTGACCAGGAGCCTACATGGAGTGATAAAATTATACAGTGGGGAGGGGACCAGATTTTTATTTGAGAACCCGACTGGATACCAGGGTAAAGATTTAGATCTGGAAGGGCTCTTGAAGTTCATCAAGTACATCCAGTGATGTCAATATTTTGATTCTGAAATTGAGTGTGTAGACATGAGAAAGTCATGGAGCCTTTCAATCCCTCAGTTTCCTTATCTGTAAAATGAGAAAGAAAGAAATGCATTTACTAAGCACCTAGTGTTTGCCAAGCCTTATGCTAGGCATTTTACAAAATCTCATTTGATCCTCACAACAACCCTGGTAGGTAGGTGCTGTTATTATCTTCATTTTATAGTGAAGGAAACTGACATATATACATATAGAAAGATGACAGAAATACATGCATACATGTAATGAAAGAATGCATGTGCCTGTCCGTGTACGTATGTATGTATACACGTATATACGTGTATGTGATTGGTAGCATGGTATAGCGGTTAGAGAGATGTTTCTGTAGATAGGGAGAGCAAGGTTCATAACTGGTATGTTCGTTGGCTGCTTGATAATGAGTATGTCATTTAAATTCTCAGTGCACCAAGCCAATCTTAAGAGCTCTAGGTTTCAGAAGTTGCTGAACTCCTTTAATATATGCATTTTTACCATTAGGAGTTAGTTCCAATGAAATCATAGGTCCAGATGCATTATCACACAGATATATAAATAAAGTACATGCATATATGCATATATGTATGTTGTCATTATGTGTATTATCATTAATGGTACTACAGTATTTTTCCTGACTTCAACAAATAGGAATTTATTCTTTTCTGACATAGCCCAACTTCTGTGTGAACAGAAGCATGCATGTGTGCATGTGTGTATATATGTGCATATGTGGACATCTATGTGTACATACATACATCTGTGCATGCATACAATCAGTAGGCACCCAGTCAGAAACTGGACCTTTCTTTTCCTGATTCTAAGGAGAGCTCTCTAGTCACTATACACAAACATGGACAAACTCTTCAAACTCATTTCTCTCTCTCTCTCTCTCTCTCTCTCTCTCTCTCTCTCTCTCTCTCTCTCTCCTTGTCTCTGTCTCTCTCTCCATTTCTCCTACACATACACACACACACACACACACACACACACACACACACACACACACACACAAACAAAAAATTTGGCTTTTAAATACCATATCAGAACATAACAAACTTTTGCCAATTTTCAGGAAAAAAAAATTGATCATGTTAAAAAATAACCACGCATACATTTTCTGCTGTTCAGTCACTCAGTAATCTCCAACTGTTTGTGATCCTGTGGACCCTATTGCCCATGAGATTTTCTTGGAAAGTACACTGGAGTAGGTTGCCATTTCCTTCTCCAATGAATTAAGGCAAACAGAGGTTAAGTGACTAAGGTCACTTAGTTATTGAGTGTCTGAGGTCTGATTTGAACTCAGGTCCTTCTGATTCCCAGAGTTCTATCTACTGAGTCATCTAGCTCCCCCTATATTTGTATAATGAACACATGCACATGCATGTATGCAAACATGCATATAACACATATATGTTGCTGGACTATAATAAGATTTTTTTTCCAACTTAGAAGTACATAGAATTACTTATTCTCTTCTGACATAGCCTTCATGAGCACAGGTTTCCTCTACACACAGTATGAAGGAGAAATTAGGCACCTTAATATTAATTATTGAATAAATTATCATTAGCTACCACAGTATATTTTTCTTTATTTATAATTATCAGAGCCTACTGATTGTGCAGAAATAATCCTTCACTTAGCCCCTATATATGAGTATTTATATTACAGTTCAATTAATCACTGGATTTAGAGTTGAAAGGGATGTAACACTCATATCTTGAAACCCATTATTTTACCAGTAAATGAACTTAGACGTCACCCCACCCCAAAGTAGGCTGGCTTGCCCACGCTCACAAACAATAGAGCTTAACCTTGAGCTCAAGTTTTCTAACTCTGAAGGTAGCACTCTTCACACTCTACATACACTTCCTTTTTTCCCCTCTGGGAACAGCAACCAAATTAACAGTGCTATTGTTTCTGGAAAGGTCTTGTCAATCAAAATTTACACCTTAGCTACCACTCTTCCTTTTCTCCCCATCCCCCACCCCATTGCAATGCAAGTTCCCTGAGGAAGGGATAGTCTCCCTTTTGTGTGTGCATCCTCAGCGCACAGCATAGAGCCTGGAAAATAAGAAGGACTTAATAAATGCTTTTCATGCATGCAATCATTCATTCACTAAAATACTCAAATGAAAAAATTAATTTGTGTTCTCATGGATGTGGATATTATCTTCAACATTGCAGCTCAGAGTCCATCCATCCCCTGACTGTGGGACTTCCCAAACTCCTGTGAATTCACCACAGCAAACTCTGGGCCTTGCTCACTTTTTCTTAACATCATCACCATCCCTCCCTCACATTCTCTTGATGTTTCATAAGGGCTATTAATTTGTTATTTCTTTATCTTGGCATGTGAACAACCTATGTGTATGCTCCAATGTTTCTTTGATGGTATCCTTTACACCAATAGTTTTGGAATGCCTTCTTTGTGAAGGGTTACAATGTTGCACACTATTTCATTTCCATTTGGATGATTTTCCCATATTTTAGTTCTTCAATGACTGTAATATTCTATGATTTGCAACCATACAATTATACCAGAAGAATATATTACTATTTTTTTAATGAGGCTTGATTCAGTGAGAAGCTTGGGGTCATTAAAAACAAACACACAAACAAAAACATCTAAATTTCTCCAGAACAAACCAGACTTTTATTCTTGTCCTATTCAATTCTGGGTGCCATTTCTTGTTCTCTTATGGTGACTTCATTCTCTTTTTCATTCTCATCTTTAATTTTCTACTTCATATAAATAATGGTGATTTCTTGCAAGATGTCAAAAATCCAATCCAATCCAATAAACATTTATTAAGAGTCTACTGTGTTCCAGGCACTGTGTTCACTGCTGGGGATACAACTAATAAAAAGAAAGATAGCTTGTCCAATTCCTGCCCTTTATAAAGGAAGGCATTGGGAGGAGTTAGGCATTCTGCCGTCCAGTCTACAATTAGAGTAAAGAGAAAGCTGAGGGAATTTATATCAATAGACCCTTAAATTAGCTTCATAGTAGTTAGATTAGAGGTGATGAGTTTATTCAAGGAGGGATATCTTGTTCTGCAGAGTTGAAGCCAGGCAGAACAGCAAATGCAAAGTGGAGTTGGAAATAAGCAGTTGTGTGCTATATAGTTTTACCAATGTGAATGAATATTTTTTTAACAAACAAGAGCTCATTATGAATGAGCTAAATATTGATATATAAAAGTGAACCATCCTGGCAACTGAAAAATAGACTAATCAATCTCTTGAGCCTCTTCCAGATGTATGTATTCTTTCAAAATAAAATGTCTATGAGTATTGAGCTTTAATGGGCTCAGAAAGCGACAGCTTTTAAGTACTATGTTCCCAATTAATCTCAGCAAGGTTTCTGCCAGAAGAAAGTAGAAGGCTGCTAAAAGTAAACTAGAACAAAAAGCACTTATAGACAAATGTAAGATTTCTTTCCCCCCTTTTTTTTAAAAATGGCTTATGAGGAAGGCTGTAATGAGATGAAATGTTATATAAAATAATGAATACCATAGAGGAGTAAAATGACAGCCATGACTCATTCTGTTCTATAATGTAGAAGCAGGAGAAGGTTCAACTGAATTTAAAAAAATAATAAATCTGAAAGAAAAATTCATTCTTTTTCAACATAATAGATAATAGCTTGTGAATTTGTCATAAGATTCCACTAAATCAAGCATGGGAGTAATCAAAAATAATAATAATGATAATAACAGTAATGTGTACTTTCTGTCATATGAAGTAGTTTAGCACCAAGAATTGTAATTTATTATGTAATGAAGTAATTAATAGTTTAAAATATTTTAAAAAACAAACTTAAGCACACAAAATGATCTCATATTCATTGTCAGGTTATGAAAAAAACAAATTAATATGGCAATTTGAGAGATATTTGAAACTTCCTCAGGTCATTTCCCAGTTTATGTCACCCAGTCCTAATCAATTTCATACACACTGAATATGTAATAAAATGAAAGTTGAACTTGGAATCACAGAATCCAGTTTTGAAACTTGCTTTTGCCATGATAAAGGAGATGGTTTTCAAGGTAGTGGTGGTAGCCTAGCCTGCCCAGAATATGTTGCTTCCAACAATATGTCTTTGTCCCAGGGTGTTATGATGTTTCAGGTAGGCTAGCCTACCCCAAAAGCAAGGATGTGTGATTATAATTAAAGTAGTAAGAACTATGGTCTACATTGATTGTGAAGCTGAGGGCAAATGGATGATTCATCAGTACATAAAAGTAGCCTCTAAATATGGACTGCACTTAGATGCAATTACAAAAATATAAAGACAGTGATAAAGAAATGTTTAAGTTTCCAGAGTTCATAAATGTAATTAAGATCACCAACCTTTACCCACATACAAAAAAAAAAATTTGTAGCAGCTCCTTCTGTGGTGGCAAAGAATTGGAAATTGACAGTATGCCCATCAATTGGGGAAGGCTGAACAAGTTGTAGTATATGGATGTAATGGAATACTACTGTTTCATAGGAAATGATAAACAGGTAGATTTCAAAAATATCTGGAAAGACTTATATGAAATGATGCTGAGTGAAATGAGCAAAACCAAAATATTATAGTATATATAGTATTATGGTGTAAAATATTAACATTATAGTATAATATTACAGTAACAACAACATTGTGCGATGACCAACTTTCATAGACTTAGCTCTTCTCAGCAATGCAATGATATAAGACAATTCCAAAAGAGCCATGATAGAAAATGATATCCACAACCAGGGAAAGAAATATGAAGTCTGAATGCAGATTGAAGCGTATTATTTTTTCTTTTTTTCTTTCTCGTTGTTTTTCCCTTTTGTTCTGATTCTCCTTTCACAACATGACTAATGTGGAAATATGTTTAATATGACATGCATAACCTGTGTCTGATTGCATGCCATCTTGAGGAGGAAATAGGGAAAGAATGGGGGAAAATTTTTTAGAAATCAAATCTTATGAAAGCAAATGTTGAAACCTAAAAGTAAATGAATGAATAAATGAATGAATTAGATCATCAAACTTTGCTCCTTTAGGTCAGGGGTTCTTATAAACTTTTTTTTTTTTGGTATTGTGGACCCCTATGACTCTCTGGCAAAACTGTGTACCCTTTTTAAGAAACTTTTAAAACTTTAAAATAAAATAGGTTTATAAATAGAAATGTATATTTAAATACATTGTATATACTTCATATGATAAATATGGTATATGAATACATTATATACTTAAGTTATGTGTATATTTTATTGTTGTTCAGTTTTTTCAGTTGTTTCTGACTCTTTGTGATCTTACTAGGATTTGAGTGGCAAAGATTCTGCAGTGGTTTGCCATTTCCCTCTCCAGCTCATTTTATTTTTTTTTCTTTAAAGTTATTTATTTTTAGTTTTCAACATTCACTTACACAAGATTTTGAGTTCCACATTTTTCCCCATCTCCCCCCTCCCCCCACACCAAGATGGCATGCATTCTGAATACCCCTTCCCCTAATCAGCCCACCCTTCTCTCTTCTGCTCCCTTCTCTTATCCCCTTCCCCTTCTATTTTCCTGTAGGCAGGATAGATTTCTATACCTCATTTCCTGTATTTCTTATTTCCCAGTTGCATGTGAAAGCAATTTTTTTAAACATGTGTTTTTAAAACTTTGGGTTCCAAATTGTCTCCCTTTCTCCCTCTCCACCCACCCTCATTGAAAAGGCAAATAACTCGATACAGGTTATACATGTGTAGTTATGCAAAACACTTTCAAAGTAGTCATGTTGTGAAAAACTAACTATATTTCCCTTAATCCTATCCCACCCTTGATTTATTCTATTCTCTCTTTTGACCCTGTCCCTCCTTAGAAGTGTTTGCTTCTGATTACCTCCTCCCCTAATCTGCCCTCCCCTCTATCATCACCCTGCTCTCTTGTCCCCTTCCCCCTCTATTTTCCATACCCAATTGAGTATGTATGTCATTCCTTCCTTAAGCCAAATCTTAGGAGAATAAGATTCACTCATTCTCTCTCACCTTCCCCCATTTCCCCTCCACTGTAAAAGTCTTTTCTTGTCTGTTTTATGTGACATAATTTACCCCATTCTACCTCTCCCTTTAACTCTCATCCCTTAATTTTATTCTCCAGATATCATCTTCAACTCACCCTATGCCCTGTATCCATATATTTATCTATATATACATACATATAATTTCTTTCCCTACAACTACCCTAATACTGACAAAGGTCTCATAAGATACAAATATCATCGTTCCATGCAGGAATGTAAAGAGTTAAACCTTAATAAGTCTCTTATGATTTCTCTTTCCTGTTTACCTCTTCATGTTCCACTGGAGTCCTATATTTGAAAGTCAAATTTTCTGTTTAGCTCTGGTCTTTTCATCAGGAATACTTGAAAGTCCTTTACTTCATTGAATAACCATTTTTTTCCCCTGAAGGATTATACTCAGTTTTGCTGGGTAGGTGATTCTTGGTTGTAGTCCTATCTCCTTTGCCCTCCAGAATATTATATTCCATGCCATGCAGTCCCTTAACATAGAAGCTGTTAAATCTTGTGTTATCCTGATTGTGTTTCCACAATACTTGAATTGTTTCCTTCTCTCTGCTTCCAATATTTTCTCTTTGACCTGGGAACTCTGAAATTTGGCTACAATATTCCTAGGAGTTTTCCTTTGGGGATCTCTTTCAGGAGGTGATCAGTGGATTCTTTCAAATTCTATTTTGCTCTCTGGTTCTAAGATATCAGGGCAGTTTTCCTTGATAATTTCTTAAAAGATGAAGTCTAAGCTCTTTTTTTGATCATGTCTTTCAGAGAGTCCAATAATTTTTAAATTCTCTCTCCTGGATCTATTTTCCAGGTCAGTTGTTTCTCCAATGAGATATTTCACATTGTTTTCTATTTTTTTGTTCTTTTGGATTTGTTTTACAGTGTCTTTATTTCTCATAAAGTCACTAGCTTCCAATTGCTCTATTCTAATTTTTAAGGAAGTATTTACTTCAGTAAACATTTAGACTTCCTTTTCTATTTGGCAAATTTTGCTTTTGAAGACATTTTTCTCCTCCATGGCTTTTTGGATCTCTTTTGCCATTTGAGTTAGTTTATTTTTGAGGTTGTTATTTTCTTCTATATTTTTTTTTGGGTCTCCTTTAGCAAGCTGTTGACTTGTTTTCCATGACTTTCTTGCATCACTCTCATTTCTCTTCCCAGTTTTTCCTCTACTTCTCTTCCTTGTTTCTCAAAATAGTATTTGAGCTCTTCCATGGCCTGGGACTAATTCATATTTTTCTTGGAGGCTTTAAGATGTAGGAGCTTTGACTTTGTTGTCTTCTTCTGGTTGTATATTTTGATCTTCTTTTTCACCAAAATAAGATAATATAGTCTAACTCTTTTTGCACTGCTTGCTCATGATCTCGGCCAATTACTTGAGTTTTAAACTCCTTGTTAAGGTTTTGTGTAGCTGTTTTCAGAAATACTTCTAGGGACCTGTAAATTTTCAGTTCTTCCAAAGTGGTATAATAAGGGGTGAGGTGTTTATTCCTGTCCTGGCCTGTGCTGTGGTCTATGAGTGACCTCAACTATTCTTTTTCTGCCTTGGAATTGCGAGGAGGATTTTCTCTTTCCCACCACTACAAGCTCCACCACATCACACCAGTGCTCCTCCTTGCCCCAAGACCACCACCCAGAACTGTGACTCAGATCTAAGCACGGGCAAAGCAAGAGATTCCTACCTCAGCACCAGCACAGAGGCCCCTGAAATCCCTCTCTGATCAGCCGGCCAGCAGATTCCCCCTCAGTATGTAGGCTGAAAGTTCTGGAGGCAGCTGCAGCCCTGGGGCCATGCTTGGAAACTGGGGCTGGGATTGAGCTTCTCTCTCACCTCAGTCACAGACTTTTCCCACTGACCTTCTTAGTTGTTTTTGATGTCCATGGGTTGAGAAGTCTGGAAACTGACTCAGCTGCAAGCAACTCAGTCCTCTGAGGCTTGGTCCAGGTTCACTGAGGCCTATTTTGCATGTATGCTCTCATTGAACTGTGCTCCTCTTCCCACCCTGCACAATATACCTTTCTGATCAACCATCCAGGCTGTCTTGAGCAAAAATTATTTCACTCTCTCTTTTTGTTGGTTCTGCTGCTTTAGAATTTATTTAGAGCCATTTTTTTACAGGTATTTAGACAAGTTTGGGGCTCCAGCTCATTTTAGATGAGAACTGAGACAAACAACATTAAGTAAGACTTCTCCAGGGTCACATAGCTAGTAAGTGTTTGAGGTTGTATTTGAACTCAGCTCTTCGTGACTCTAAATCTGACATTCTATCCATTGTGCCACCTGCCACCTAACTGTCTTTGGTGTATATAGATACAGTTATATGATAGATAGATAGATAGGTAGAAATAGTTTGAATTGTGGTCGCAAATCTAGAACCTCTGATTATTGATTAGGATAACACTTCCTTTAGACAGTTTCCTAAGGTAGAACATGCTATGAACATGTCTTGTTTAGTTCCAGTGTACAAGAAGGCAACTCAGGAAGATGCTTGTATTTAAATGTCTGTTCTCTAGATGTCTACTGTATTCTGGCAGAACTTAGAATCCTTTTTACATCATGGGAGGCTAATATTCTGGTGATTACAGAAACGCAGCAGGAAGGTTATTAAGAGACAATGTTCTGGGATAAAATGCTTATTTAGGGACTCTGTTACGTCATGATAAGAGCATGCTCTAGCAGTCCAGGCAGAACACAAGAGGTGATGAGTGTCAAAATTAGAGTGAGAATGAGGATCAATGTGGCATAGTGATTATAGAGTTGATCTTTAAATCGTGAAGACTTTACATCAAGTTTCATCTCTGACAAACACAGGCTAGGTGAAACTGGGTAAATTACTTAACCTCTCAGTATTCTAGTTATTTCTAGAAGTTTATATAAATTGTAGAGAAGTTGCTGACCTGAATTGGTGAAGTGAATTTCTTAATCTGGAGTTCCCTGTACGAATGAAAACATAGATATAATCCTAGTCTCTGTCCCTGCAGTGGGAATGAGGAAACCCAGGAAACATCAGTTTCATGAATTTAAGGAGGAGACATTAAAAAGAAGGGGATGAATTTGTTGTCAAATGCTGCAGAAAGTTTGATCAGAATGATGACATAGAAGTGATTGAATTTGGCTATTCAATGAATGTTCAAAGAATGTCACTGATGAACATATATATGACAATTAGAGTAGAATGATAACTGAGACTAGGTTTCAGATGAATTTTGCCAGAAAGTGAGGAAATGGAAAGGCAAGTATAGATTACTCTTTTCCAAAATTTAGCAGCAAAAAAGGCAAAAGATAGGATGCATATTTATGGTAGCAGCAGAGTGGAAAGAAGGTAATTTTTTGCATTTGTTTTTGACCAGGAGAGAACTGAGAATTTTGATAAGAAATTTAGACGGTTATAGAGAGGGAAGCATTGAAAATTAGAGGGAATAAACAGATGACAAATGGAATAAGGATAGGATCACAAGTAAAGGTTCCAAGCTGGCAATAGGGTAGTTCATCTTTTTCTCAGATAGAATGATTATGAAAAAACCAATGATTTAAAGTGTAGAGAATACTTGAAATAGGTCACATGAAGTCTCACTTTTCTCAGTTAAATATTTTAGGATATCAGCTTCTGAGGATGAAGAAAGTGTGTTTGGGGCTTTGAGAAGAAAAATAAAACATCCACCATGTTTAATTTGGTGAGTCCATAAGAAGATTAATTAAAGGACTACAGTATTGTTGAAGAAGTGAGGGCTCAGTGAGCCAGCCTTGACTTGAGCTGAACTTACTCATTAGAAATCTGTGTAATACTCTAGCAGTATTTGTCAGTTTAAGAGTAAGCACATAGAAGATTGGTGTTGGAGGGTTAGCCAAGGTTAGAAGAGCAAGAATAGCAGGTGACAGAGAAGTAGGAATCAAGATCACAGAAAACTAAACTGTTAAAATGGCTAACGATAGGGCCAAGACATCATTCAAGGATGATGAACTATTATAACAAAGAGGAATAAAATATTTGGAGATCAGGATAACAAATGAAGAATTACAGAATCTTAAATCCTATATCTTATCCACAATAACTTAATATTTTGCCTCAATTTAAAGAATTTACTCCCCCCAAAGTCCATTTATCCATTTAAAATAGTTCTAATTCTATAGAAGCCTTTACTGAAATTATAACAAATGTGTAAATCAGATACTTCAACTCCTTTAAAACTCTTCTTCTACAGTTTAATTGTCCCTAATTTCTTCAACTAATCCTTATACTATGGCATTATGGTAGCTTTTCTGTGTATTATAAATATGTCTTCAAAAATGTGATACCCAAAATTGGATGTTATACTGTAGATGTGATTTGACCATAACAAATTATAGTGGATATTGTCTCACTCTAGGTAAAGGATGAGTGAGAGGACAGGGATAGAAGGACCAGATATTGAGGTGAGAGGACATTACATAGTTTAAAACCATAGGATTTAGAGAAGTAAAGGGCTGTGGAGATCATAGGGTCAAAGATTTTCATGTTATAGATATGTAAACTGAGGCTTAAAGGGGTTAAATTACTTGCCAATCACTGAGCAAACAATCAATAAGCATTTATTAAGAGCTTATTCTGTGCCAGCCATGGTATTAAGTGTTCAGAATACAAAGAAAGACAAAAATATGGTCCCTGTCCTTTAGGAGCTCACCAGATAGTTCACTAGTCTAGATGGATATTTAGTGTCACACACACACACACACACACACACACACACACACACACACACGCACACATACACATCTGTACATATATACATACCCATATATACATATATACACATACTAAATATTCATCCGGTGAACTATATAGCTATATGTGTGTATGTATATATGTATGAATATATGTATACATGTATGTCATATATACATACATACACACATACACACATATCCAGCAGCTAGGTGGCTAATTGGATAGAGTTCTGGGCCTAGAATTAGAAAGACTCATCTTCCTGAACTCAAATCTTTCTTGAGACACTTACTAGCTGTACAACCCTGGGAAAGTCACTTAATCCTGTTTGCCTCCATTTTCTCATCTATAAAATGAGCTGGAGAAGGAAATGGGTAACCACTCCAGTATCTTTGCCAAGAAAACCACAAATGGGGTCATGGAGAGTCAAACACAACAGAAAATGACTGAACAACAATTGTGGGTGTGTATACACACATATACATATATTATACACGCAGATATATAGATAGATAGATAGATAGATAGATAGATAGATAGATAGATAGATAGATAGAGATACAGAGATACAGATGTAGATACAGATATACAGAAACATATTTATCACAAGTATATAGTTATAGTAGATGAAAAGATGGAAAATAACTTCAGAGGAAATGTAGTAATGGTAGAAAGATTAAGGAAGAGGATAAGAACCAGGAAAGCCCTCCCTAAGAGGAGTGATGAAGTGTCAAATGCAAGGAAAAACAAGAAAAAATGTTGTGGCTCAAAAAGTATATAGGAGAAAAATCTAAGAAAACTGTCATAGTAGGAATTCCAGTCAGGACTTTATCCTTCAGATTCAGTGTACTTTACTGAAAAAAAAATCTTTTTTCACTTTATATCACATTCCCTTTCATCTAGACAGTAAAGAAATTCCAAGTGATAGTAAGGTCTAAGATGTGATCCCCATTGCAAATGGCTAAAGTAGTATCATAGACTTGAAGCTAGAAAGGACCTCACAAATTACCTAGTCCAACTACTTCCTTAGTGGTTAAGTAACTTGCCCAAGTCTTGTAGGTAATAAGTAGTGGGGCAAGTAGTCCAAGTTGGGGTCTTGTGATTCCAAATGCAGGGCTCCTTCCTTGGACCACACTGCCTCATGGTTTGAAGCCAAGGTACTTTGGGAGGTTAAAACATAGATGCAGAGAACAGATTAACATTTACTCTAAGTTTCACAAGCAAAAAAAAAAAGCTGTCATATCTAATACAGTGTTCTTGATTTGTAACTCACATAGTCTATTATTCTATTTAACTTAATGTTCACTGTAGTACTATACAGGCTACTATTTCTGTTCTCCCAAAGAAGCAAGAATATCTGAACTTCTGAATTCATGGTTTAAGGGTGGGGAACCTGTGGCCTTGAGGCAACATACAGCCCTCTAGATCCTCAAATGTGTCCCATATCCTTTGTGGCCTATTAGGTCCTCAAGTGTGGCCCTTTGAATCCAAATTTCATGCAACATATCATTTTATTAGGGGATTTGTTCTATGAAGTTAGCATTCAGTTAAAGGACTGTATCTGAAGACTTAGAGGAACACATGTGGCCTCAAGGCCGCAGACTCCTCACCCCTAGAGTCTTACCCCACACCCTGCATCAATATATTTTCTTTAAAGTTAAATCTTTTTAATATATGTATGTATGTATATACATATATATATGTATATATATATATATATATATATATATATATATGCATATACATGTCTATTCTGAAACATTATGTGAAGTAAATAATTGTGGGAATGCCATCCAATTTTAATTCCAATTTAATCAATACCTTAATTATCTATTTAATTTAAAATTTGAAGCATTGGATACATTTAATGTATTCACAACAAAGTTGTTCTATTTGAGTCTTCTAAATCTTTTAATCTTTAGGTTATATCCTACATTTAAATAATCAATTGTCTAAAATCAATTTCTTTTTACATAAGTGTACAATAAACTAAAAGAATCTTGCAATGAGGCAAAATACAGAATCTATTTTGAATGTTAATTGAAATCCTATGATACCATAATAGTGTTTCCTCAGAGACAAAAATTCAACATATAGTCACTGAGCCTTTTAGCTCATTAGCTATTTAGTTCATTTAGTCCATCATTCTGACTAAATTGTGTTTATTATAAGCATTTCATATCAAAGAAATATGCTGACATTTCTATTGCTAAAAAAAGAATAACTTTGTCTTTGGAATAACTGAAATTACTTAATGTGTCTCTTTATATTTATCTATCTTTATTTTGGATTGAAATTGTTTAGAGTTTAAATACCAAGAGGAACTTGATATAGTGGTAGAGGTTTGAAAGTCATCTCTCCCAATTACTAGCTATGTGACTTTGGTCAAGTCATAACTCTCTGCTGCTTCTGTTTTCCTCACCTGGTAAATGAAGGGAACTGAATGAGATGATCTCTATTGGTGGATCTTCAAACTCTCTAGTTATTAAGTGCCTACTCTGTGCCAGGCACTGTTCTAATGATGAGACTACAAAGAAAGTAAAAAAAAAAAAGGA
The DNA here is from genome assembly GCF_003287225.1 of Phascolarctos cinereus. Classification (NCBI taxonomy): domain Eukaryota; kingdom Metazoa; phylum Chordata; class Mammalia; order Diprotodontia; family Phascolarctidae; genus Phascolarctos; species Phascolarctos cinereus. The sequence continues at coordinate 105,409,199 of NW_027556180.1, forward strand.
GATACATATATATATATATACATACACACACATATTCACATATATATATACATATATATATATATACATATATACACACACAAAACCAAGTACGTAGATGTATATATGCAGATGTAGATATGCTTGTAAGTATATGTATGTGTGTGTGTGTATATATACATATACATGTATATGTATATATACACACACACACATACATATATCCACTCTTTAGATATAACAGATGGAAAAACTGAAATTAATCTCACTTACTTAATAGGTAACCACTTAGATTTCTAAACCTTGGCTCTTTTAAAAGTCTGTTTCTAACATCTGAAGTCAGAAGACCAAAATTCAAATCTCTGTTTTGACACTTATCAGTTTGACATTGGAAAGTTAATTAACTCTACTGATACCTAATTTTATCCTATGTAAAATGAGGAAAAATAATTCTGATGCTATTCACAGAATCATTTCAAGGAAAGTTAAAAAAAAACCTGAAAGTACCATAAAGTATTGATTATATCAAATGTTGAGGTTGTTCTAGAGCATGAAGGACAAATCCAGAGTTCAAACTAATGGCAAATGGAGAGAGAGTTGTCCAGGATGAGGAGAAGGAAAAGAATAAAAAACATTTCCTTCTCCTCATCCTGGCCAACTCTCTCTCCATTTGCCATTAGTTTGAACTCTGGGCCTCTGTTTACTTATCTGTGAAATTAAGGAGTTGGGCTTCATGACCACAGAGGTTCCTTGTACCTTTAAATCTATGATCTTATGAATAAGATTGCTGTGGAGGTATTTGGTACATGCAAAAAAAATATAGCAATTATATTAGTATTTCAAGAATTTTATTGTTATATTTTCATGAGAATAAATAATCATTATTATTTGTGTTTTATAGATACAATATTGAGGTAAAAAGATTGTTCTATAATGGCACAATAGAATAATTTAATAATCATTGACACAGACAAGATTCTATGTGCATAGAATAGATTAATATTTATGTATAAGTGTGCTAATAAATGTATTGTGAGATTTAAATAGAATTGTCCTGAAAATTGACATCAAATTTCTGAGATTATGCTTTAAATGAAAAGTGCAATAAGTACATGTAATGTTGGAAGTAAAATGAAAAGATGAAAAAAGAAAAAATTATATGGTAATAAAATACCTCGTAATCAATTATGGTTGTATTTTTTTCAAAAATTGTCCAATTATTCAAATTATTCAAAATAAATATATTTGACAGCTTAACTTCTACTAGCATTATCACCATTATCATCATCATCATCATCACAGTTCACACTTATATAGCTGTTTAAGGTTTATAAATTGCTCTTCTCACAATAACGATGAAGTAGGTAACATAAATATTATTATTCTTATTTTCCATGTGAGGAAACTGAGGTCCCGAGGCTCATATATAAGCACATATGCAAGAATTGGGATCCTGGAATTCTAAGAAAATAAACCTAGTTTTCCTCACCATGGTGACTCTAAAGCCATAAGACATGATCATCAGTTTGGAAGGGTAGGGATGGGTGTCACATCTAAAGTGTACTTTTAAGTGTTATTTGATATTCACAAAGGTCACCTGATATTTGTCATCTCCACTATTATTGTGAGGCAGACATTCTTGAGACTCTGAATAGAAACTCAAGGAATACCAATAGCTAAATTGAAATGCACATATTATAGGTATATATATAGGTATATAGTTTTATAGATAACAGGATATGATTAAAATAGCTGACTTTTATGTTTTCACCTTCAGACAAGTTTCTAAAACTAAAGCTTTGACTTCATTTCTAAATCTCTGCTAGACACACTTTCCTCTGGGCAGAGATAATGCCTATCAAAAACACTCTGAAATGAGTTCTGGGTTCTATTGAATTCCATGAAATGTCCTATCCATCATACCAAAAGTACTGGGGAGAAACCTTTCACTTTGAGATTGTGTCTACACATGACTAACTCACAGGCTGTGATAAAGATAAGACTGCCTTATGTTGACAGTCAGCAGTCTTAAATTTCAAAATGGATTGGCCCACAGTTGCAGCTGTAATGATACCTATCAGCCACAATCAGTTCCCTGGGTTATTTATTGAGGAAATTCCTGATAATTCCATCAGAGTTTCTTAGTCTAATATCTAGCATTACCTTGTCTGATATAGAGGTATGTTACTTGAGTTGTCAGAATTCTAAAGGATTAATGAGTTAACACAGCAAGGAACACTCTGTGATATACTTTTTGGTCTTTTAAGACTATAGTTTTGACTTGAAGATATTAGACTATTTCTACAATGCCCTGCAGATAATAAATTAAGTCAGCAAAACTATAAAAAGCACACTAAAATCACTTAAAGTCATAGATTCATTAATTTACAACAGAAATGGACCTTAAATATTTGTTCCAAATACTTTATTTTACATATGAGGGAACTGAGACCTAGAAAGGTGAACTGTGACTTAGGTCACACAGATAATAAGTAGCATAGCTCAGATTCAGATCCAAATATTCTGAGTCTTCAAATATATACAGCATCCCTCCTATCACTTCCTCAGTTATCAAACTGCTGAGTTAATTTATAAATACTCAGTGGCAAATTTTCAGTGTAATATGATTTTACCAAATCTTTATACCATAGCTTCTTCACTGATTCATTGAATTTCATTAATAATTAATAATTCATTGAATTATTAGTCGCATGCCACTTAATGCGAATTTATCTTAGCTGTTTACTTGAAAACAGATTTTGATAGAGATGAGGAGAACGAAAAGGCATTGGGTCCTTGAATAAAGGAGCAGTGACACTAAGAAGGGTAAGAGGACATGGAATAAAAAGGATCAGAGGGCTAGACATACTTTCCATTTTATCTATATAAATTTTTGGTCCCAAGAAACAGGATTCTGCAAGATCCTGCAGTGAATTCCTTAGCTACAATTCCAAGGATGATCCTGGTGAAAATCAGAGTAAAGGGAGGTTAAATTAGAAAACTATGTCTACAGAAGGCCAGTTTGGTTTTATACAACTGTGAAATGCTGAGCCTCCATTGAGTAGTTTGTAGACACTGTCTTCATTTGCATATGTGTGTGTTTAATAACCTAATCCCTTCATCTCCACACTGAATTGAAAGGTTTTAAGAATATACTTAGAGATGCAGCAAACAATTAGAAACTTCTTAGCACTGTTGGTGTTCTTTTTTCCTCTATTTGTGACACTTTTTACAACAAATGTCAACCGTAAATGAGAAGACTTCAGTCCTTCTAGCAGACTGAAGTAGTGTTGAAAATAGTGGCAGATGGGAAGCCCACTTTCGACATGGAGAATGAACAGCTGAGGGGAGTTTTCAAGACATCGGGTTGCTTTGGTGTTTTCATACAGTGCAGGGAACTGGATGGGGCAGCAACACATTTGATTCAGCTCCAGAAAAAGCAAACTTCACACAAGGGGGAGTGTAAAATGGATCAGAACCAATAACACCTGCCAAGTATTAAAAGCCTGCTCTAGCATGCCAGTCACAAGACCAGGGAAAGAGACATATTCCACAGGGCTGTATAGACTTACTGCAGGGCAATTTGGACTCAGATTATTTTTCTGTCTTTCTCATTTGATTACAGCTGGCATAGGAAAGTTTAAATACAACATGTTAAAATGAGATCAAATAAGTAGTGTCAATTCCAGGTTGTATTTTTAAATATTTAGTTTGAGAAATAAAATCTATCCTACTTCATGCTATTCCATTTAAGGTTATAGAATTGTGTGTATGTGTGTGTACATGCACATACTTTCAATTGTCCATTGCACTGCATAGTGGGATAGGGTGTCAAATTGCTGATCCCTGTTCTTTACCTGTAAGAAATAAAAATTTGGAATATAGAAGGTAATTCTAGGTTTTGAACATTTTTTTGAGGTAGGGCAGACACAGATAAGGTAATATTGCGAGAAGATTCTGAAAGAAGGTGACAGGAGAAAGACAAATGTAGGAGAGATTATTCAAGGGAGTCAGAAAGGAGTGGAGAAATTGGAGGTGGTAGTCTGTCATAAACCACATTTGTCTAATTTGTAATTTTATACAAGCCATCTTGGAACATGTGCCCAAAGCTAACATTGCCCACCTGCCCTTTCCTATATTTGAATAAGGGATCTCTAGCATGTGGCCCCATCCAAATTTGTTTCTCCAAAGAACATGCCATCTGTTTTGGCAGGAAGATTGCTTCACTGCCCTATGTATTTGCCAGGATCCTTCTTGTATCTGTTACTTTGCTCATGCTGGTCCCCTCACCAGGAACGTCCTATTTTATAACTATCAAAATCCTGTCCCTTTTAAAGGCCTTTTTCATGTCCTTCCTTGACCATTCTAGCCATCTTCCTATTTTTGTATGCCATAACACAGTAACAATAGTAACAAAAATAACACCAGTAACAACAAGCCCTCAAAAACTCAACCCACACTATGCAAAGGGATGTGTACAGCAACAATACAAATGAAAGTCAGTGTGTTACAAAGTAGGGAAATCTTGTTCCCTGAGACCATTGTGGTAGCTATGAAGCTGACATGATGGAAAATAGGGCTTTGGTGACATTACTGTTTGGATTAGTATCCTGGTTAATGTAATGTAACTACTCCTAAGAGTCAAAGAAGTAAACAAGGCAACACGAGGTTGTAGACTGACTCTACTTTTCAGTTATGGCGTTTCAGCTTGATAAAAAGAATACGGGAGCAACTGATATGTCTCCATATTCTTGTACCATAAGAAAGCAAGAGACAGCAAAACAGATTAGACATATTGATATCAACCCCACCTGCTAGAAATGTTTCAGGGCAGGTGACAGTGACCACTAAACGGAATGAACCAACCGTATTCATGAATTCAGATCTCATAGGCAATGGTTTCATACTGTTTATTGTCAATGTCCAAGTCACATAACAAATTATTGCTGACTAGTACAGGAAAATGAGAAGATATAGTTTAATCTGTAAGGCCGCATTTGATGTAGTAAGAGAAGAAGCTGAGGACTTCCTAACATCTGAAGAGAGAAAAATAAATGAACCTGAAGATGTGGAAAATAGACATTAACAAAAACCACAGAAATATTATCTAACAAAGAAACAAATGATAAAAATAACGATGTTTTTTTACGATGCTTTACTTTTTGGGGGGGGGCAATTTGGGGTTAAGTGACTTGCCCAGGGTCACACAGCTAGTTAAGTGTCAAGCTTTTGGTCTGAGGCCAGATTTGAACTCAGGTCCTCCTGACTTCAGGGCCAGTGCTCTATTCACTGCGCCACCTAGCTGCCCCAGATGCTTCACTTTTTAAAAGGAGATATTTTTAGACTGGATTTTCAATTGTCTTTTTCTTGAGGTTTATAGAATGTTATTAAACTATCAGAAAAACATCCTAAAACAGAATTATTTTTCAACCTGGCATTTGTCAAAACAATCATGCATAAATGTATCCTCCTGCAACACTTAATGTGTAAATACATTTCGGGACTTGTGTACAGCTGTATAAATGGCAATAATTGCCATGGTAAGACACAAAGTTGGAAAAGGAGAGGTATCAAAGATTAACATTAGGGAGAGGCATTAAACACCATCATGGTAGAAGCAACTTTATAGATCCATTACAGATATATACAAAAGTAATAATGCAAGATTACATTAATTTATAAGAAGTACATAGAGTAGAGAAGCTAAATGCCGTATCATTAAATTAAAGGCAACAAAAAAGAAAAATGTGGAATGGAATCCAGGAAACAGAAGTATATTAGTAATTCTATATTCCCTTAACCAGTAATGATAATGAAAAGGTTATGACAATACAAATAGATTAAACTGGTGTAGATATAAACAGGGACAGATATAAACTAGTGCAGAAATAAGCAACTCAATATCAATAAAAACTTATACTAAAGATCCTTGAGAAGCAAAGAAATGAGAGGGGAGAGAGATACCCCAATACAAAAAAGCATAGACAATGTCAGATCGTCTTTAAGGTAGTAGGAAGTCAAAGTGCCAGAGACATAAGTTGGATTAAATGCAAAACAAAAAGCTAACACATTGTTAATGTAATTGATGATGGAACAACGATGTCAAAGCAAGGGAAGGAAATCCAGCCTTTTCTGCACAACAGTAAGTTACTGGAACCTGCTAAGATCCATCATTATTGCCGCAAGCATTTCATGACGGCACATGGATTACCAGCTCAGCATTCCTCCCAGATGAATTCCTCCTTCAATCAATCCATTTTTCTTAACAGAAGTTATCATATATCTTTCAGACTTTCTTTAAGAACTAGAAATGCAGAAAAAAAAAGAAATTAAGAATCTGAACAAACCCTTCATAAAATGAGATATGATAGAACTTTGTCAATTACTGAATGAGACTCAGAAGATACATGCACATAGTTCAACTTTACATGCCAACTTCACAAAAATTGACAATGCTCTACAGCAAAACGAGCTCATGAGCAATTCCAATATTAAAAAAAAAAAGGATGACATTACCTAAATTAAATTTTGTGATATACCAATCAAACCACCAATGGACTACTTAACTGAACAAGAAAAAATCATAACAATATTCACATAGAGGAATTAAATGTTAAAAATATTAGAGGGAGTGATGAAAAATGAGAATGAGGAGGGAATAATGATACTAGATCTCAAACTATAATTGTAATCAGCAATGCTGTTAGCTAGGGTGAAAACATAGAAAAGTTGATCAATGGAATAGGCTAATTAAACAAGACCCAGATGTAATAAACTATACTATCTAGCCCTCAATAAACCTAATACAAACTATTGAGATAAGGATTCCCTATTTGACAGGAATGTCTGAGAAAATTGTAAAGGAACTTCATAGAAATTGGGTTTAGACTAATATCTTACATAATACATCACAAGAAGCTCAAAATATATTCATGACCTAAAAATAAAAGATTCCATCTTAATGATAAAGTGAGAGAACAATGGCAGTAGGTATGTTGCAAAACTAAGGAAAGAAGTTTTCATCAAAAAGAGTTGGAGATAATCATAAAATATATAAGAGATATAAAGTTAAAAGCATTTTATTCAAGAATAAAAGCAATGCAAGTAGAATAACAAGAAAAACTGTTGACTTGAATGTGTTTGTGTGTGAGAGAGAGATTAGAGCAAAAAGAAAAAAATCTTAATAGAGATGTGTGAGAAATACTAATACTAAAAAGTTAAGTTTCCACAGGATGTTGCAGCTTCAAGGTGGCTAAGGTAGCAAGCACATCAACCAATTCACTTTTAGAAGGAGAAACTGGCTAACTGCAGAGTTTCTGCTAAAGGGGGCTTAGGCTGAAACTGCCTCAAACTGGTCAGGTTCAAGGGATGGTCGCTGACTTTTTGCTACTACCCAGGCTTAATAAGCCTGTTAAATATTATCCAACACACCCCAGGGAGGGGTTTTATTCATTTACATAACATGGGACATGTGACAGGGTATGATGAGGCATGACAAAATCTGTTATTTAATGACCAATTATCCTGAGCAAACTTGCAGTTATACATGACCAATCATCAAACCACATATATTGATTGACCCAGTGATACCATTACTTGTTCAATATCTCAAGGATATCAAAAGGCAGAGAAGAAGATTGCATATTGGTAGACAGGTAAACACACCAACTATGCCATTTCTTAGGTCGGAGACACAGGACTTTTAGCACCTTCCTCACTAGCAGGTTCACTCTTAATAGGGTCTGACAGGAAGACAGGAATGGAGTCATTAATAAAGGGTTAAATAGGCTTAGTTTATTTTAGTCTAGTCTTCTCAAAGAGAGTTTGCTGATAATGAGGACACCAACTCCTACAGTAGTACCTGACAACCCTTCTCCCAGGGGCCAGCGTGAAAGGGGTGGTAAATAGCTCCTCTGTCTCTATGGAGTCAATCGAGACAGGCACAACTTGTACACTCCCCTAAATCCCCTCAAGCCTCAATGGGGGCTGGTTGAGACAAACACACAGATTTCCCCTCCCAAACCTTGATAGGGGCTGATCAGGGCATGCACAGCATTCCAGCTTGTGCATTCACCCCTAAGGGGTGCCCCACTCACTGACCAGTGGCCACTTACTATAGGGCAACAGACGAAGTCAACTTGCTAGCAGTAGCCTCACAGTGGATATTTACAATTTAAGCACGAATATTTTTATTATAGATCATTATGTAACACTGCACAAACATGGTGGAGGTGTTTTGAACCATGGTAGTGAGAACTCATATCTAACACCTAGAGGTTGTTACGACTATGGATGCCGGGAAGAAAACACTAAGAAAGAATAACAAAAATCCACCTTACACATACTAAAATTTACCTTACTTATACATATGTTAAAAAACATTTATATCATCACTTTGTTCAGCAACAAGCAACTGGAATCAAAGTGAAGAATGGCTGAACAAATGGTGGTCTTTGGCTTTAATGAGAGATTATTGCAACACAAGAAAGGAGAAATAGAATGAATTAAGAAACTTGGTAAGATTTCTATGAAGTGATGCAGTTCAAAGCAAGCAGAAACAAGAGAATAATTTACATATTTAGTACAATTATGTAAAAAAAACCCCTGAAGTATAACAGACCTTTGGTCAATGTGACCATTTGTAAATTTAGGGAACTAACAGTGAAACATGTTTCCTAAAAAAGTGAACGGCAACTAGGTGGTGCAGTGCACAGAGGCCTGACCCTGGAGTCAAAAAGATCTGAGTATAAATGCAGCCTCAAATACTAAGTAGCTATGTGACGTAGGGCAAGCTAATTAACTGCTATACAATTCAGTTTCCTCAGCTACAAAATGCAAGCTAACAACAGCACCTACCTTGTAGTATTTTTGTGAGGATCAAATGAAATATTTGTAAATATACTCAGCATAGTGTCTGGTATATAGTAGACATGATATAAATGCTTATTCCCTTCTCCCTTCCCACCCTGCCTCCAAAACGACCGTTTCCAGAGCATTTTGTATGAGAGATTTAAAGAAAGATGCAGAAAAAAATAATAATAAAAAGACACAGATGAGTGGAAAACGTCACCAGGCAAGAGAGCTCTCCCGCTGATGAGATTGTTGATCCACTGATCAGATGAACCTGTGATTTCCTTTGTATAAGTAATTCTCTAGTTGAGGGCATCACTTCTACCTAGGCCAGCCAGCATGGTCTCTGCAATGAAAAGATGTTCAAAGAACCAAGAGGTTAAGGAACTTGTCTCAGGAGACAAAGCTAGGATATGTCAGAGGCTGGCCTTGGAACTCTATCTGCTTCACCACTGGATAAAACACTGAACCAAAAAAGGAGTCTTTATTAGGAGGGGGTATAAGTCAATATTAAAGAATAGAAAAAATCTTAAGGAAAAGTTACACAAGTTTTTAAAGTAAATTTCAATTTCCATGAAAATGAGAGGGAACTAGATCCTGATTTGTATTAGTATTATCGTTGCATTATTACCTCTCCTTATTTTACCAATATTTATACAGCACTGACATTATTTCATTTGATCCTCTCCAAACCCCTCTTGAGGTAGGTAGTTGTCTTATCTCCATATTGCAAATAAAGAAACTGATGGAAAATTAGGAAGAAAAAAAGGAAAAGAGTGAGGTTATTCAATTGCCTAGAGTTACACAGCCAGTAAGTAAAAGGCAGATTTTGAATGAAAGTCTTTCTGACTACAAGCCTAAACTCTGTGCACTAAACCAAACTACCTATGTTTCTTTATGATCTTTACTAGATGACCCCACCATCTTTTCAACTTGTCAATGGGATAAGCTACTAGATCTTAGCTCATACCTATTTCTCACACCAATAATTGTAACTTGGCAAATCTGTCTTTACTCAGACCACCTAGAATTTCTTTCATTAGCCTTCAGTTATGAATCTCATACTTAGGTCCCAGAACAGGTACTCCCTGATCTATCAAAAATCACTTCTCTTTCTACTTCTCCATAGCTCCTTTCTCTTGAGTTTCAAATAAACAAGAAATGCATAATTAACTCCCAGATCCTTGATTCTCTGACCATGGACTTCATGAAACAAAGTCTTTGTCTCCGCTTCCCTGCATGGGGGAAAATTGTTTGCTCTTTGCCCTCCCCAAATATCTTCAATTCTCAGGTTGTCTACCATGATTCATACCTTGTCCACTCATTGTATAAAAATTTCTTCTCCTTATGTGACCTCTTCTCTCTATCCTGGTCTTTTGAAAAGTGCCTTCTAGTCATTGCCTGCCTGATTCTTCCCTGGTTTTGAGTTCTCCTTTCTAGTGTGTGTGTGTGTGTGTGTGTGTGTGTGTGTGTGTGTGTGTGTGTGTAGCGGGGTACAAAATGTGGAGGAGAGGCTTAAGCCTTCCTGATGATGCCTAGCCTGATCCCTCACATACCACAGTCCAGCAGAGGTTCCCCTCCAGACTGTTCTTTTATTGTTTAAATCATGATTCTACCTGGGATTACTAGCCTTTTTGTCTCTAGCTTATCTATGGTTCTGTGATAACAATCACTGATAAGGCCCAGTTAACACTAGCCACCTTTCCTGGATTTTTCCTTTTGCTTCATGCTCCACCTCTGAGCTTAGGTCTCTATAACATTGTTCATTCAGCCAATAGTCCTGAGGAGTGACTGTCTAAACTTGAGGTTTTCACCCCAGTTAATTATAACACATTTCCTTCACAGTATCTCTCCACTCCTACCTCAGTAATTAGATCAGGGTCACATCAGCAAAGGATTTACTTTTTTTTTGTGATATAGTAGACAGTCCAAAATAATACTATTAACAACTGATTTCTCACATGATATTCACAATAGCCCTTGATGTGTTTTCTCCATTGTGTAGATGAAAAGATTGAGCCTCTGACAGGTTCAGTGATGTATTTCTCAAACTTCAATCATTTTATTCCAAGTGCAGAGCTCTTCTTATGTTGAATATCTTAAGGAAATTGTACCTGTGAGTAATTAGACTAAATAATTTGGCAAGGAATGAAATCCACTGCTCTGGATAGAATTTAAACAATGTTGGCAGCAAAAATTATTTATGGACCTTTAAAAACTGGTAACTAGTTATTTTTACATGGTTGCAGTTACTGGTTATACTTAAAGTGAGTTCCAAAGTTACAAAATGTTGGAGGCATCATTGTATTTCTTTAATCTGAATAAAATAACCTTTCGGGTTATCGGTACAGATTTGTGTTCCTTTGAATTCTTCAAGAACTTGCACCATCAAGAGATCAACAAACATTTTAAGTATTTTCTATATGCCAGGTACTTTGCTACATGTTGGAAACATAAAAATATAAATAGATTGGTCCAAGCCTTAAAATAATTTATATTTTATAGGGGAAGACTACAAATGCACCATCTGTGTTAATGTCTAATTCTGCATGCTGTATCTTCCCTGATAGCCTAGACCAAAGTCTCCCACTGGAATATTTTTCTTTCTTGTTTTTGAGGGCATATGTTGTAAAAAATACAAATAAGTGAAAACCAAAAAGCTTTTGGATTGTTTTACTTATATTCCACTTACAGGGTCTGAACAATTTTATGCTGATTTTTAGGGGGTTGGGGAGAAACTCTAAGAATTTTTATTGAACCAAAAGTCAAGGTTGTCCAGGCAAAGAGTAGTCAAAACCAATTTTAGCCTGAATACAACCTGTTGATTTATAGTCAGAGAGGAAACTTCCCCCATAAGATATTATGGTTGTATTGCTATTATTGATATATCAAGAGGTCAATTGGAGAATTGGAGAGATTCTTCATGCCGCCTTAACCTCTTCATTCCCATAATCTCTTTGTCCCAAAGTAGGGGCAGCAGTGTTAATGGTTAGAGCAAAACGATGAAGAAAGTTATCATTTTCTGATGAATCTAAAATACCCATAGAAATAAGCAGTGCAGGTAAGGTCATTAACTGATCAATAAGGCTAGAGTCTTTTGGGGATACCAGGGAATTCCCATGAATTTATTCCAAGTACTGTCATTTAAACTTCATCAAACTGTGCTGCTACATTAATTTATCCAACTATTTTCTTTTTGATTCGAGGAATTATCCCTGGAGAAATGGTCCATAGGGAAGTTATTTTTCTAGTCTCAGTTGCCTATGGATGAAAGTTTGCCAGAACCATTGTAATCTTGGCATTCACAACTCCTGGAATTATGTTAGCTAATGGGAACTTAGAAGATAAAATTCAGAACTGAGCTTAATTGTTTTCAGACATCTGCAGGATGAGACTATATATTAGGAGGAAGTATAAACATTGAGGTATTTCATGTTAGTCTGATCTTCCAGTAGAACCAATATTGATATTGAAAAAAATAAAATTTATTTAAAATAACAATAAGATTTATTTAAAATATATGCAGGTCTCTTATAAACTGATTTTCTGATGTTTGCTAAAATTGTAAATCAAGCCTGTAGTGGGAGAGCAAGTTCAAAGGGTGAAAATTACTCAAGAGCCAGACTTATTTCTCAATGGGTAAAGCTTTATTGTCTCAAAAGCAAATGGAACCAAGCAGTGTCAGGAGGCTGTTTAGTTGGGTGGAAGTGGAATGGGGACTTGCTTGTATTGGAGCTGAAGGGGGAGTGACTTATGGAAATTTGCTATGACATAATCTTTGTGCTGTGCAAGCAAAAAAAGACTTTTGCCTACGTTTTACTGGGTCTTTTGATCCTGAAACAGCTGTACTTTCACTCTGTAAAGTAGCTTCATTATCATATTCATGAGATTTTTAGTTTTTAACATTTACTTTCACAAGATTTTGAGTTCCAAATTTTCACCCCATCCTGCCCCTCCCCCCACCCCCAGATGGCATGCATTCTGAATACCCCTTCCCCTAGTCTGCCCTCTCTTCTATCTCTCCCCTCCTTCTCTTATCCCCCTCCCCTTCTATTTTTCTGTAGGGCAGAATAGATTTCTGTACCCCATTTCCCGTATTTCTTATTTCCCAGTTGCACGTGAAAACATTTGTTTTAAACGTGCTTTTAAAACTTTGCTTTCCAAATTTTGTCCCTTCCTCCTTCTCCACCCACCCTCATTGAAAAGGCAAGCAACTCAATATAGGTTATACATGTGCAGTTATGCAAAACACTTCCATAGTAGACATGTTGTGAAAAACTAACTCTATTTCCTTTAATCTTATCCTGCCCCCCTATTTATTCTATTCTTTCTTTTGACCCTGTCCCTCCCACGAGATGTTAATGGGGACTTTGACATCACATAAGTTACTATCTGGCAATAAGGAGTCTCATTGTGCTCACTCAGTCTTGGGAAAATCCTTTGACTGCAAGGTCTCTGGTGATAGGGTGGGCTGAGAGTCCCTAGACCACAAAGTCACTGGTGATAGGATAGGCCACAGAGTGGTAAGGTTGCCTGCTCAGCATGTGGTGAAAGGGCTCAGTACATGGGGGAAAGGGTTGCCTACTAAGCATATAGGGAAAGGATAGGACCTCATCACTCTGGGGGGAAAATAGGACTTTGCTGTTGTTGCTCCAAAGCCAATGTTGTCATTCTTGTTGTTCAGTTGTTTTCCTATTTGGGGTTTTCTTGGCAAAAAATATAGGAACGTTTTGCCATTTCTTTCTCCAGATCATTTTACAGATGAGGAAACTAAGGTAAACAGGGTTAAATGACTTGTTTAGGGTCACATAGCTAGTAAGTGTCTGAGGCAGCATTTGAACTCAGGTCTTCCTGACTCCCGGCCTGACACTCTACCCATTGTATGGTCACCTAGCTGTCCAATTAAGCTCATACTCGTCTCTATAAAACAATTTTGCTGAACCCCTAAATGAAAGAAGTATCCTGTATTATGTCTACAATTTCTTCTCTTCTCTCTCACTCACTCTTACCCCCTCAAAAAAAAAATTACAAGAAAGAGTTAGAACCATGTGAATATATTTCAAAGTGAACTTGTGAAGAGAGGAGCTTCGCCTTCCCAAATGTTTATTTCCTGTTTTTGTTTGATAGGTTTTTGTCCGTGGAAAGAGTTGATCTTGGAGCCTTTGCTAATCTGTGGAATTTATTTCTATGGCAGCTATGTCAATATAAATTTTATGTAGTCCCACAATTACCTTGGAGGGGAATAATGAGCTAAGGGAAGAAAAAAAACAAAACAAAACAAAAACTTCTTTTTCTTTTTTTCAGACTCAGTCTTGTGACCTACAAATGTCATATTGATAAATGTGCAGATAGCTATCGATAGCTTTTCTCCTTATTCTCCTATAGTGAGGCTGGCTACCTCTCCTCATCTGCTCAACTCTCTACTCCAGTTTCCTGGTTACCTTCCCTCTCCCCCACACTCCCTCAACCATTAGCCAACAGCTTCTAGCAGCTTACTTCAGTTCAGCCAATTAACAAGGGAACGTCAGTCAAGTTTTGTGGAAGTCTGTAGGACATGCTTAACTTAGTAGGTAGATTTGTAAAACGCCTGAATAATTCTGAATACAAGAAAATAACATTTTCTAGAAGTTACCCTGAGCTGTCTTTGGAACTGAGCTTATAGTCCTCCTTCAGTTATTTAATCTATTAAAAGATCTGTGATCTCATTTATGTTGATACAGCTACCAGTGGTATAGGTAACAACTGCCTTAAACCTTCTCATACAGTGTGTTCTTGTCCAGACCACCATTTGGGTTTCATTCAGCACGATGTGCTTGGCACTTACTTCTAGATCTCTTTGGAATTAATGGTCAAATTAAATGTGATCAAAGAAGACAATATATCTTGAAGCTTTGAAAACATAAAGAAGTTATGAAAATGTTAGCTAATATGTGGATGAATAGCACATACCTTTTCTCCTTTAGTTGCTTAACCTTCAATTTTGCTGCTTGTCAGGTTCACTTCCTTCTCTGACCATACCTTACTGTAATAATATATTTTATTCAGAGTTGGTAGGTGACAGAGTACTGTCAAGTTCAGCCTCAGACACTCACTAGTTGGGTGACGTTGGGCAAGTTAATGACCCTGTCTGCCTTAGTTTCCTCAACTGTAAAATAAGGATAATATTACCTACCTCATAGGGTCATTGTGAGTATCAAATGATATAATATTTGTGAAGCACTGAGCACAATGTCTAACACATAGTAAGTATTATATAAATGATTATTCCCTTCTCTTAATGTCTCATACTTCTCATAAACAGAATTCTACTCCTTATCTCTGTGCCTTCATAGAGGCACATGCCTCAAATGCGCTCCTTCCTCACCTTTCCTCAGGGAATCCTTATATGAAACCATTCTTGATCCTACCAAGTGCATATTCCCTTTCATGAAGATTTATACCATTTATGTATGTCAAATTAAACAAAATAGTAATAAACTGCTTTATTTTTGTGCCTACTTCCTTATTTTTGTATGATTCTGTAAAAATGGAGACCTACACCCCCCCCCCAGAAGCCCTTCCTCCTGAAAAATTTATTGATCTGGTTTGTCCATTTTATCTTCATTATTGAAGTCATATCTGAATTTTGTGCATGTGCATGCAAACACACAGATATTCAAACACGGCATTGCTGAGTCATAAATAGAACCTGCAAAAAAAGCCACCTTATTGTTTCCTTTACCTTGTTTCTTTCCTCCAAGGTAAACATGGACCTACATAAAATGTGTCTTGACATAACTACCATTCTAGTTACATTGGTAATTTATGATATAGGGAGAAAACTTATTCTCCCTTCAGTCCCACTGAAGAGAAAGGCAGTCCCACTGTTCAAGCGTTTTCTCAGTAGTGGAGTCCCAGTAGGAGCCATTGAAGGCCATATTTGTTTCTACTTGTTCTCAAGAGGAAACCTTTGCTGACTCTCTGGATAGCAGCTCCCTAGAGTATTTAAAATCAAGTACAAGAAACACTATAACAAGAGACAAAAAAGATTGATGTAGGGATGATATTCTCTCCTATGAAAACTAAACAATGAAATTCACCATTTCTTAACATCACACCTTCTAATATTATTGTAGGACCTGAGATTAGATCTTGATATTACTGCTTACCATATAACCATGTGACCTCGGACAATTCAGCTCATCTTAATAATATCTGATATTTAAGATTCATGTGCTCTACACATGTAATTTCATCTGATCCTGACAAAATCCTCATAAGGTAGGTTCTATAGTATTTATTATCCCCATTTTGCATTTGAGGAAACTGAGTTTCAGAAAGGTTAAGTCACTTATCCATAGTGATTCAGATTTTAAATATCACAGGTCAAATTCAGGTCTCTGCTAATTTTAAATCCATCATTTTTTTTCTACCAAACCATTTTTTAGTTGTCTAGGTCATTTTTAGGAGTGTCTGACTCTTCTTGATGTTTTTTGAGTTTTTCTCAGCAAAAATATTGGAGTGGTTTGCCATTTCCTTCTCCAGCTCATTTGACATATGAAAAAACTGAAGAAAACAGGGTTAAGTGACTTGCCCAGGGCCATGCAGCTAGTAAGCAGCTGAGGTCTGGATTTGAAGTCAGGAATATGAGTCTTCCTGACTCCAAGCCCAACACTCTATTCACTGAGCCACCTAGCTGCCCACCAAACCATTTGATTTGTCTTAAATGTTAGGTATTACAGTAGTTGTCACTGTTATTTTTTGATATGGATAAAATTTCACTGGTTTAGTGAACTCTTTAGTATTGTAATTTGCAGCACCTGTTCCACCTTGCATTAGTAGAGGAAATTTTCTCACCAGACATTCACATTATTAATTCAACTACAGTTAAGATATATCACAATAAAAAGAGAAGAGATAGGGGGCAGCTACATGGTGCAGTGATAGAGCACGGGCCCTGGATTCAGCAGGACCTGAATTCAAATGTGACCTCAGACACTAACACTTACTTGCTGTGTGACCCTGGGCAAGTCATTTAACCCCCCATTGCCCAAACAGAAACAAAAGGGAAGAGATGAACAGTCCTATAAGGAAACACCCTTTGTGTCAACTGGTAATTATTCCACAATTTAGGATTATACTTCTAGAGACAGAAGTGACTTTAGAGGACATCAAGTACAACCTCCTCCTTTTAGAGATAAGTATCAGAGGCCCAAAAAAGTTTCATGATTTGCCCAAGGTCATACAAGTTGTAAGCTGGGAGCCGAACCCAAATCGTTTGACACTGTAGTAAACTATTTCCCCAGTGTACCAATCTGCATCCTATAGTCCTACAGAATCGCCTGGAGCATAGAGGTTAAATACTTAATCCTAGGTCACACAGTCAACATGTGTCAGAGACAAGATTGGAACCTAGGTCTTCTTGAATCTAATGCTGTCCCACTATCAATTGTAACAATGCTGCCTTTCTGAGATAATATAGGCAAAACAGTTACAAGCCCTGAAACACAATATAAATGCTAGCTATCATTGTTGCTCATATATATATGTATATATACATATATGTATGTATATACACACATATATACATATACACATATATGTATACATATACACATATGTATATATGTATATACACACATATATACATATACACATATATGTATATATATACACATATGTACACATACATATGTATATATACACACATACTTATGTATAGTATATAGTAATATATGCACATATGTGTGTGTGTGGGTGTGTGTGTGGGTGTGTGTGGGTGTGTGGGTGTGGGTGTGTTAGTTCCATTCAATAAACACTTCCTGCTTTGTGCCAGGCAAAATGGTTAAGTTCTGGGGATACAAATAAGAAAAAATAAACAGTCCTTTCCCTCAAAGCACTTACCATCATGGAGGGAAAACAGCACACAAAAGAAAGTTGAAAAAGGGGGGAGGAAGATAAGAGGTACCCAGTGCAGAGCCATGATGTTCTGAGGAGTCAAAGACAAGCTGACCTGTTGATATAAAGGAAAGAAATCCCCAGAAAGCAGTTCTCAATGTTCAGAGCCCTCTATTAAAGAAGGTTTGTGAGGAGCTCTACCCTTCAGCCTTTCAGTCACAGGGGAGGAGCAACTGAGGTAGCTGAAAAGGTGATGAGCGTCAAAAACTATCGGTCACTATGCATGGTGATGAGATTCCAGGTGATCATTTTACCCTGGGGGAGGCATGACATTCTGTGGAGTTGAAACCGAGCTAAGCTGCTAATAGAAAATGAAAAGTTATCTAAAATATACATATATGTATGTTTATATATGTATACACACATGCACAAACAGACGCACCTCATGCCTCAAAAGTTTAAGTGCAGTTCAATCCAAGTTCTGAATAGCTTTAAAGAGCCAAAAAGAGGAGTATATTTTGTAGTTCTAAAAGCCTATGTGCCTATATTCAGATAGTGTGTAGCTATTGATTTCCTAAAATGTGTTCTTTAAAAAACTTTGAGCTTTAGTAAGTTTGAAACTGCACTGACTTTTCCAACATTCTGAATATTTCATCTGTCTGTCTATCTATCTATCTATCTATCTATCTATCTATCTATCTATCTATCTATTGACAGAGAAACAAATTATATGTAATCTAGCTGAACTTCAAGCCCTACTATGGGTAATGATAAGAATGCCTTGTGTTTGTATAATTTTATACAGCTTCTATAGTACTTTATATTTGTAATCTCATTTTGTATTTTTAATAGCCTATGGGCAAAATCAGATAGTGCAAGTATCATTACTACTGTTTAGTAGTTGAGGAAACAATATATTAAGTGACTTCCGTGCGGTTACATTGCTCTTGATTGGTGCAATTAACTTAAGTGTATTGTTTCATGCTTAGGACATCCCCTGGCATACACCCAAATATTTTATTTAAAACTTTAATTCCTCTGACTCTACCTTATAAGGTGGGGGAAAAAATCTGTTGCATAAGAGAATCACAGTCAGCTGTTTTGACACAGAGTTTGAAAGAGAAATGTTATTTCAGAAGTTTGCAATGAATTGTCTCTAGTAAAAGAACAACTAATTTCCTTTTTCACAGTTCCTTCTAGCTGTGCAACTAAAAATTGCCTTGTGTAAATTAATATGAGCTTTTTGTTGGGAAAGGCACAGCTTGAGGTTGTGGAAACCCTCTAACACTTATGTCTTATCAGCAATATGCTTTTCTGTTTTGTGATCACAAGTTTTCCCTCTGTCTCATTTCTAGTGAAAAGTCCCGCTGTTTTCTCCACACACACAGCAAGTGTTATGTCCCACTGGGCTCCAATGCTGAAAATACTGACACACACTCATTTCTGTTCCCTTGATGGTGATTTAGGCTGAAATGATTTCATTGGATTTTCTCCAATCTTTGCCAACATAATGTGTTTGAGCTTTTTAACATAACTCTATAATTAACAACTATTCTTTTTAAACTGAGTAATGTGAAAAAAGAAAACGTATTTTGAAAATCTCCAATCATGAGACTTTATTAGAGTTTTAATGAAATGAAGTTTTGGCATCAGAGTTTCATTATTAAGTGACCTGTGCTATTTTCCTTAAATCACAGACTGGAATTTTAATGAAACAATGTTCTCTTTGCAAGAAAGATATTTAGATATTCCACTTAAAATGACGATGAAGTTTTCAATATAAAATTAACATTCAATTTGTTGTCCAAATTTGAACTCGTAACTCATTATTCCCTCCACAAACATCCCTCAAGAATCTGTTCCAACTCCTGTCTTCTATATTTTTAATAGCACCATGTCTACTCATGTCTATGTCAGAAAAAAAATCCTTTATATTCTCATATTTCTATTAGGGTTCATAGCTTATGGTTCAGATATCTCATTTTGATTTAACAGTAGCCTATATTTTGTTGTTGTTCAGTCATTTCAGGTGTGTCCAACTCTTTGTGACTCCATTTGGGTTTTTCTTGGCAAAGATACTGGAGTGGTTTGCTGTTTCCTTCTCCAACTCGTTTTACAGATGAAACTGATACAAACTCAGTTAAGTGACTTGCCCAAGGTCACACAGATAGTAAGTGTTTGAGGCCAGATTTGAACTCAGAAGACTAACTCCAGGCCCAGTAGTCTATCCATTGTACCATCTAACTGCCCTAGCTTACATTTATATCACCCTATATGGCCTGCAAATGACAGATTTCATCTCACTTACTTTTCTGAACTTAGGTAGTATAAGTGTTATTACTGTCATTTTGCAGACAAGGAAACTGAAGCTTGGAAATATACAGTGTTACATGATTAATTAATTAACTAATTCTGCGGAATTTAACCCACATTTGACTTTAGAGCCAAAGTTCTTTTCATTCTCCTTTTTCACCCCTTCTTTCAGTGACTTCTAATTGCCTTTAAGATAACAGAGGAGTGCATGTGTTGAGGTTTTTTTCTTTAAAACCTTCCACAGCATTACTCCAAAGACAAAAACAAAAAAAAAAAACAACTTTGTATGAATGTACAATGCTCTCCCATCCCCTTGCTGCAATACAGCCAAACTGACATTTTCTCTGTTCCTCACAAAGGGCACTCCAACTTTAGTCTCTGTA
The DNA here is from genome assembly GCF_003287225.1 of Phascolarctos cinereus. Classification (NCBI taxonomy): domain Eukaryota; kingdom Metazoa; phylum Chordata; class Mammalia; order Diprotodontia; family Phascolarctidae; genus Phascolarctos; species Phascolarctos cinereus. The sequence goes on from NW_027556180.1 coordinate 105,429,601, forward strand.
TATTTGCAGTAAATGTCTCCCAAACCTAGAAGGCATTCCCTTCTTACTTCTGCATCAGAGAACCTCTCTCTTTCTTCAAGACAAAGCTTAGTCATCACCTTCTACTTTTTTCTGTATTATTTATATGTGTGTATATATTCACTTGTCATCTCCTCAATTAGAATGTAAGATCCTTCGAAGTAGGAATTGTTTCATTCTTTGCATTTGAATCTCCATTTCCTAATTATTAAGTAGGCAATTAATAAATGCTTCGTGATTGAAAAATCTTCTAAGTCTTCCCACCTTTAGGTTTCCCCTTTTTTAATTCATCTATATCCTATTCAAGTCATTAGTACTTCAGACAGTAATCACACCCCTTTTAAGTCTAATAATCTCTAATTAAACAACTTTAGTTTCTTTAGTAATTCCATAGAATATGATTTCTAAACCCACTCATTCAAAAGACTGATTGCGAGCTTCTGGATATATTGATTTTATTAATGACATCTAAAACAGATGTGGGGGCATAAAGGGAAAGTAAAAGGAGAATACAATATCCTAGATGTTGTATGAACAGTGCTGTTACAGAAATCATAATTGGTGAAAGTAGAGGGGAAGTATCCAACTCTACTGGCATTAAGGTGTACATAAAATTCAAAGGGAATTTTATACCATGACTAAAATAAAGATTTATACCAATGAACCCAAAGCAACAGTAGAAGGAGTTCACAACATAGACTTCTGAGTATAATAGAATAATATGAAATTCTGAGGTTTAGAAACAACCAATAATTGAAATAATTAAGTTTCACTAAAGTAGCAAGATGCAAATAAGTCCACAAAAATAATCGGTTCTTTTACATGGCAATTACAAAATTCAGAAGGAAAAATAGAAAGGAAACTTTGTTCAAAGTAACTGCAAATATGTAAAATATCTGGTAGTAAAGCTACCAAGAGGAATATGAGAAATATAATTCAATCACAAACCACTGTTTATAGAGATTGTTTAAAGTCGGATATTTAGAACTTTACACAGGCATAGAGGTGCAAGTGACTAGGGGACATGAACTTCATCTACCTTGCCAACTTTTTCCCTTGAGATGGGACAAATGAATTCTGCCAGTTCTTTGGCTTAAAAGCCTCAATGGCCCTACTTATCTAGCTCTTGCTAAAGTCACATCCAAAAAGCTAGAGAAGTGCTTAAGAATGTTCAATTTCTTTCAAGTTCCTTCCTGATTTTTTTCCCCCTTCTGTTGCTGCTTGTGAATCCTACAGTTCATTCTCTTCAGTTAAGGAACAAAATCCAGGTGTAAGGAATAGCAAGAAGGCTAGTCTGGTTGAATCATAGAAAGAAGGGAAGTAATATATAATAAGTTTATAATTGTAGACTGGGGCCATGGTTGAAAGGGTGAAGCCAAGATGACAATTGAAGTGAGCTCTCTCAATACTCCTCACTAAATAACTTTTAAAAAGTGCATCAAACTGAATTCAGAGAAGAATAAGCAACAAAATGTCACAGTGGTGCAGCTAGGTGGTAGAGAGGATAGAGCATTGGCCCTGGAGTCAGGAGGACCTGAGTTCAAGTCACACCTCAGACACATAACACTTACTAGCTGTGTGACTCTGGGCCTAGTATTTAACCCCAATTGCCTCACCAAAAAAAAAAAAAAAGTCACAGAGAGCCTTTTTTCCAGCTAGGGCGGCTTAGGAGGAGGGAAAGAGAAGTCTGCAGACAATGGAGTGGGAATTGGGCTAGAGTCCAGTGTGGTAGAAGTAGGATATTGGCTATAAACCTCGTAGATAGTGGCATAGCATCAAGAGCACTTAAGGCTCAGAGACAGTAGGGAAATTGAAGACGTGGCTAGAAAGAATGAGGGGGGTTCCCTGCGCTAGCATTGTACATAGCATCAGGTACCACTTGGCAACTTTATTGCCCATCCACTAACTAGTTCCAGGTCACGGTTTCTGGGTGGAGAGATGTGATAGCAAGTTGCAAGGGAGAAAAAGTCCTACATAAGTAAGGACCAGAGTGAAGACCAGGAGGGCAATGATCAGACCACACCCTGGATCATACCACTTTAAAAGCATCAAAAACTTACAAGAGAACCAAAATGATGCCACTGGGGTCAAGATACAGTATATCTGACTGTGGCTGATCAGACCAATATGTGCTCAGAAAGCTCTACCACAGGTCGGGCACATATAAATATTTGAAACGAACATGCATCTAAATTTGTGCAGCTCACATTTCTTTTGAGCTACCGCAGTTCTGTGTTGCTCAGAGTACAATGCTTTCCTCAATTTAGGCACAGCATACTAGGCAGTCCTATACCAGTGTCTCCTATGTCTCACAAATGATTCCAAAGTTTTTCATACAGACCTCAGTTCTTCTGACTTACATGTGAGCACTTGCCTCATGTAAGTTCTCTCTAGGCAAACATATGTTTGGCATTCAATGTGACCAGTCCATTGCAGTTGTGCTCTCTGCAGTAGAGTTTGAATGCTTCACAGTTCAACCTAAGAAAAGACCTCAGTGTCCAATTACCTTATCTCACCAGATGATCTTCAGAATCTTCCCAAGACAATTAAATTTGAAGTGAATTAGTTTCCTGGCATGGTGCTGCTACATTGTCCAGGTTTCACAGGCATACAACAATGAGGTTAGCACAACAGCTCTGTAGACCTTTAGTTTGATAGGCAGTCTAAACTTCTTCTCTCCCACATTTTCCTTAGGAGCCTCACAAACACTGAGTTAGCTCTGGCAATGCATGCATCAAATTCATCATCTATGTTTACATCCATGGAAAGTATACTGCCAAGGTTAAGTGAACTTCTTCACAACATTCAAAATAACTGTAACCCATGGTTCCATGTATGAATGGTATGGTGCTGGCCGCTGGAGAACATCTGTTTTCTTGGTGTCGTTAGGACAAAATTAGCACAAACAGCTGAGAATTGATGCCTACTTTTGATCACATCTCAACCTCAGAGGCTGCATTGAGTTCACAATTATCTTTGAGCAAAAGGTCATGCACTAACTCTCCCTCCACTTTAGTCTTGCCTTGTAGCCTTTTCAAGTTAAGTAATTTGCCATCAATGTGGTAGCTGCCTTTGAGGCTGATTTTATCCTCAATGAAGGTGTCTGACAACATCACTGAAAACATCATGCTACTTCTGGGGCTGTATCCCAAAGATATTATAAAAATGGAAAAAGGACCAACATGTACAAAAATATTTATAGCAGGTCTTTCAATGGTGGCAGAGAAGTGGAAATTGAGGGGATGCCCATCAATTAGGGAATGGCTGAACAAGTTATATGAATGTAATGGAATACCATTGTGCTATAAGAAATGATGAGCAGTTGGACTTCAAAAAAAAAAACCTGGAAAGAATTGTACAGATTGAGGCTGAGTGAAGTAAGCAGAATCAGGAGAACATTGTACACAGTAACAGCCACAATGTGTGATGACTGACTTTGATAGACTTAGCTCTTCTCAGCAATGCAAAGATCTAAGACTCCTCCAAAAGTCCCATGATGGAAAATGCTATTCACATCCAGAGAAAGAACTATGGAGTTTGGATGCAAATCGAAGCATACTATTTTCTCTTTTTCGTTTTCTGTTTTGATTTGTTTTTTTCTTTCTTGTGCTTCCTGCTATTGGTCCTAATTCTTCTTCACAATGTGACTACTGTGAAAATTTGTTTAATAGGAATGAATATGTAGAGCCTATATCAGATTGCACACCATCTTGGGGAGGGAGGCCAAGGAGAAAGGAGAAGAAATTTAAAACTCAAAAGCTTATGGAGGCGAATGTTGAAAACTAAAAATAAATTAATAAAAATAGAAAACATCATGCTAAAAACATGGGAACAAGCACACAATGCTGTTTCATTCCATTAATGACAGTGAAAGCTTGAGAGCATTATCTTTTACCCAGAATTTGTGAAAGTATGTAATCATGAAACTGATGGCAATACTGATGAAATTCTCCAGGCAACTAAATTTTGCCATAATCTTCCACAAGCCCTCATGACTGACAGTATCAAAGTCCTTGGTTAGATCAACGAACATTGTATACAGACCTCTTTTCTGCTCTTGACAATTATCCTAGAGTTGTTGAACAACTAACACCATATCAACTGTTCTTCAGCCCTTTCTGAAGCTACCTTTACACTTCAGTAGATGACCATCTTTCATGACTCTGGCAAGAATCTTGCTGGCAATGACAAACAGACAGAAAGGAGAGAGAGAGAGAGAGAGAGAGAGAGAGAGAGAGAGAGAGAGAGAGAGAGAGAGAGAGAGAGAGAGAGGGGAGAGAGGGGGAGAGAGAGAGAGGGAGAGAGAGGGGGAGAGAGAGAGAGAGAGAGAGAGAGAGAAGAGAGAGAGAGAGAGAGAGAGGGAGAGAGAGAGAGAGAGAGAGAGGGAGAGAGAGAGAGAGAGAGAGAGAGAGAGAGAGAGAGAGAGAGAGAGAGAGAGAGAGACTCCTGTGATTATCACAGGACAACGTATTTCCCTTTTCTTTGTAGAGATGGACAATGGAGGCATCCTTGAACTCTCAGAGGATAGCCTTCTCTTTCCATATTACCCAGAAAATTTCAGTTAGCTTTTGTATGAGCATTGGACTCCCTGATTTGTAAACCTCAGCTGGAGTTTTGTGACACAAGAGGAGCCTGATTGCATTCAAAACCTTTTCTTCAGTTGGAAGTTTGGCTAGAGAGGGATTGACTCTAACCTGAGATATACAGTCAATAGCTTTAGCATTGAATGATGAATATCTGTTGAGAACATTATGTAAGTGTTCAGTCCATCTCTCCAGGATCATGTCCTTATCACTAAGGACAATGTGGCTCCATCATCACTGAGTAGTTGAGATGCACCATAGGTCTTTGGCCCATAAATAACCATCAGGGCATCATAAAAGCACTCTGGATTATTACTATCATCATAAAACTGAATTTCATCCTGCATCTCTCTAAGTTTTGCTTGCACTTTACTTTTGATGGAGTTAAATACTGCTTTCTTAGAGACAAACTATCCTACTGATAAACTCTGTGGAGCTCTCATTTTTTTTTATTTAGCAGATTTTGAATTATACCATCATTTTTCAATACATTTTCCATACTCCAATCTTGAGTTTGTGAGTGTTCTAGCCCAAATGAGTAAATGTAGTGTAAACCAAAATCCTGAAAGCTGCCCACTCCTTTTCTGCTTCACTGTTGCCAACTGTGTTAGCTCAGATTTCCCTCCAAGTTACCAATAAAACAAACCTGCATGCTTGGAGAATTGCTGTATCTGTTGACATTAAATTTTCTGGTAGTCTTCTTGGCTTGGGCCACCACTTTTGTTTAATTTGAATGTTTAGCTTGGAGAGGATAAGACTATGATGAGTCCAGCACTCTGTGCACCATATCTTCTTAATTTCTCACTATCTATACATGATTCCTTTCCATGCATTGAGTGAAGGCTATTCTCACAACATTGTGTTTTAGGATATGGGCATTGTAGCAACTCACTAGTAACCCTCACAGTACAAAGTCTGAATAACCATCTCTAATCCTCCAATACATACAGTTTTGCCTGAATGTTAAAGAAAAGAGGTATAGCTGTGTGTGTTATGGGGATATTCAGAAGAACAAGACAAAGATATGGCCACTCATATCTAGCTGGACAGGAATGACTTCCCATTTTAGATAGAAAAGAGTTTAGAAATCAGTTTCTATAGAATTTAATCTCTCAGGGAGCCAGTCACTCCCTCACTCTACCATTACCATGAACCTTGAAAAGAAAAACAAGTTGAAAAAAAATAAGTTGCCATGAAACATTGAGGGAAAAACAAAATTATGGGTCATGTGACCAACAAGCTAGATGACCAGATCTCAAAACTCCTTGATAGAGGAAATGTGTTCCATAAGTATAAGGGTTATACTATCCTCATAGGCTAAGGCACTAAGAAGATGAACCAGGTGAGAGCCTTATGATAACAGGACCAAATGTTAATTTCACACATTCCAACCTAATACGCAGGCCACAGGTGGCAGGACACCCCAGTCTGACTCATGGAATCTACTTGTTTCTTTTGTAGTCTATTTTAGCACCTCTTGCCCCTGCCTTTACCACAGCATTTTTTGGCAATAGGCAGCAGATCTCAATTCTGTCCTACTCTCAGAAAAGGGGGAGATATAGAAAGCAGAGGATATTGCCTGAGGGTAGAAATGCTCAGCCAGAGAAAAGGATGACTTGAGCGTAGTTAGTTATCCAGGAAGAAGGGAAGGAACAGGGGTAGGGTACTAGAGTGCATGCATATAGAGTTGTACAAGGTCTGAGAAAAAGTTCCTGGAATCCAGTAAAGAGAAGTCTTGCCTCCTGCAGAAGTCACTTAGGAAAAGTGCTAAGGCCTTCAAAAAGTGAATTCTTCTATGTGGGAGGAGGCTGAGATGGTTTTGAGTTTACATCTCATGGGGAATCCACCTCCAAAGGAGAAAGAGACAGAATGTGAGCAATAGGGTAATATAAGGAAATAAGTTTGAAACTACGAAATATCTCTGAAGAAATTAATTTTGAAACCTAAAGAGAAGAAAAGCTGGCTAGCATGACATCCAAACAGCTACAAACATTTTTTAAATAAGTATTGCATGACTAGATTTCAAGGCTGGATTTGAATTCAGGTTTTCCTGACACCAGTAAGACATTACCTGATGAAATAGAGAACCCTGTAGATTCCCAAGAACACATAGAGCTACAGAAAGCTGTTTTTATATGGTTCAAAAGAAAAAAATCAGAATCAAGAAAGAAGTTAAAAGGGAACATGTAGAAGAATGTATAGTCTACAAATCACAAATAATTAGCAGAATAGAAAAAAAATGAATTTATGGTAGCAAATCTCCCCCAAGGAGTTAAAGAGAGAACAATTGATTGGTAATACAAATATATTGAGGTGAAAGACAATCTGGAAGTGAAGAGAAGCAAAAGCAACAACATTAAAAGAACATACGATCTTTATGCAAGCAAAACACAATGATCTCAAAAATAGAAAGTTTAAGAGATAATTTAGGAATTATATGCCTCAAAAAACATGGGTGAAAAAAATGTGAACTCCATAATGTATGCAATCATAAAAGAAAACTGCTCAAAACTTATAAGTACACAAAATGAAACATCAATCAAAAGAATACACAAATATCTCCAGAAAGAAATAAAATAATCCATGCTTCAAACTCCAACACAAATAATGGTTCAAATTGAACAATTGCATTTGCAAATTTAAAAAAATTGCAAGTGACAAGAAAAAAGTGATAGAAAAGAGTAAATTTTGAAGAAAAATGAAAAAAATCACCAGGAAAAGATAATTCTTCAGACTCCTAATAGATCACGGAAAAATGATACAAAATTACAAAAGTGTCAAATGAGAAATAAAACTTTTAAAATATGTTAGGATGGAAATAAAGTCACAAATTAGAGCTATCTAAGCAAAATTAATGACCGTAAACAGTAGAGTGGACAACTAGAACTGCAGTGGACCATCTCTCAAAGTTTTAAATGAGCAGAAAAAAGAAAATGATAGACTTGGGACTCAAAAAATTACGGAAGAAGACAGTAATTTTGGAAGCCACTTGAATAGAATTTGAACCAAAATGATTGACCTTGAATATAAAGATAACCAGAAAAAAAATTAAGTCAATCTCAAAGTTCAGGGGGGAAAAATCTACTCAGAACATGAAATATAAATACACATTTATAAATGACAAAATAATAATAGCTAGCATATAATATTTAGGTTAAGCACTTTATAATTATTACCTCATTTGATTCTCACAATGCTGGGAGATAAGTGTTTGTTCTTATTCTCTGTATTTTCCACATGAGGAGACAGAGGTAAACAGAGATTAAGTTTCTTACCCAGCATCATACAGCTAGTGTCTGGTTTCACCTACCCTCCTGACTGGTTTAAGATTTAAAGGTATATATTCACGTTTTTGTCTTTTTTTATTCCCCAATAATAGAGAGCAGACATATTTAATGTCTATCTAGAAAAAAAATCTATATCTTTAGGAAATAGCATGTTAAAATGTACACAGAATTTAGTACTGGAAAAAAACTTTTTCCCCCTTTTTAGACAAACATTACTTTTTAAAAATTTATTTTTCAAGGAGAACTATAAAATCAAACATGTTCTCATTTCTGCCCTACCTGCTATGAAATTCAGAACTAAATTTAGGTCTCAAATATTTACACTGGATAAACTAATTTCTCTTTTTTTTTTTTAAGGGATTTTGTTCTGGTTTCATTTTTATTGTCCTATTTAATACTTCCATGACCTGTGATTTTTTTTCTACTTAGTATTCATTCTCTTAACAAAAATCAAATCACCTCTTTCAATCAATCAAAAGGCATTTATTAGGAACCAAAATTGCCAGGCACTCTGCTGTTGACTTAGTAGATGGTCTTTGGGGGTTGCGGAGACTGAAAAATAGATTGCATGGCCCCCTTAATTGCAATACTTTCTCAATGTGCATGGGAGAGGATTTCTGTTGTTGTGTTGTTTTGTTTTTTGTTTTATTACACCAAACTTTTGTTCAAATATAATCTTTGAGAATCCAAGTTCATCTCTACTTCACAATGGGACATCAAAGTAAGATTTTAATGGAGGGTCTTAATCTTTATCATATTTATATGTTTCAACGGGCAATCACAATGTCAAGAGACTTATGTGAAAACCAGGTTTATAACGAGAGAAATGATGCATGTAGAAGTGAAAGAGTTCACAGTCCTTACAGAATTTTGCATATTTATGACAGCACAACAAAAGGAGGAGGAGAAAACAGGAAGGGGAGTGAACCCCTCCTGAGGGGGAAGAGCAAAGCCTCATTCTTTTCCCTTGGGAAACCAGATAGACTATGAAGGTAGGAGAGTCGGCTTACCTGCAGAGGACCCCAGCTGCACAAGCATTCTTCCCAACGTGTTACAGACTGGCTCGTGCCTTTCTTGCCTCTCAAGGACATACAGGGAATACAGCTCGGGGGTGCAAACAACAAATTATGTCAGCTGTGGGTAATTTGACCTTTACACATTCAGGGCCTCCTGAATGCTCTGGGCCCAGTATTTCTGGAAAATATGGCAATTCAGAAAGAAAGTTGAGGGGACCCCTTAACAGCCCTTAGTGCATGTGTGACCATTTTAAGATAATCTTTGGAAGAGGGTGTGTAAGTGTGTTTGTGTTACCTTAGCAATAGAATTCTAAGAATTGAAATATTATATAATGTTTCATAAATGATTCTACCATTTTATTATCTAATTTAAGTCATTTAACCTTTCTAGACCTCACTTTCCCTATCTAACCAGAAATAAGAAAACTGTATAATATGATCTCTAAGGCTAGTTAAAGCTTTAAGCTCAAAAAGAATATATTTCTAAATATGTGAACAGTATATGATATAGGGAATTGTGTTTCTAAGGATTCTAAGAATTAAGCAAGCTTCATGACATATACATGGTCATGGAAATGTCAAGTCAAAACTAAAACCCAAGTCTTCTGTTTCCTCGCTTTGAGTTGATATCCCCTCTCGCACCTCCCACCCCCAACTACATAGGCTAAGAAATCTCCAATTTTTATTTATAAAGTGTTAAAGTTTTTCTAAATCAAGATTCATCATCTCTGAGCCTAGCATACATATGGAAACAAGTAATGGGGTAATATTTTAAACATTTCATCTCAATTAAACAGACTAGGGACTGAGGCCAGAAGCGAAGAATGTCAGACACCAGCACATGGCAGAGACCATGGAGATGATGGCTGCTTCAGGTTCAAGAACATTAGAATGCTGGCCTCTCCCTCCTGCCCACTGTGCCCACACTGCATGCCTCCTGATGTGTCAAACAGTCCTTTCTTCCCTCCAGCTAGGATAATGGTGAAGTATTTCCTGAGGTAAAGCTTGCTCTGGGGCTTCTGGGACCTAGTGTTCTTCTTGTCTAACCCCAACAGCAAGCAGGTGGTAAGGAGGACATGATGCAGGGCAGGTGAGTTGTAACAGGGAGTTTATGTGTGACTAAAAATAAAATAAAATAGAATTAAACCCCCATCAAAGAGTTGGAGTACATCGTAGTTAAGCTACAACTTGTAACTCCTAAGATAATATTTGAAACAACTAAAGAAGCAACAAAAAAACAAGACAAATAAAACTGGGCAGCAAGAGAAGAGAAGGCCAAGGACCTGGCCAAAAAGTCAACCACCAAGAAGCCGCAGCTTAAAGTTTAAAAGCAGTTTAAAGGAGTCCCCCTGCTGTGCTGCTTCCCCTGCAACAAAAGGGCTCTGGTGCTCTCCCAAGTGTCAGTCATCAGGGCTGAATGGTTCCTGACAAGAACTATCATCAAAGTCCGCAGAAATCCCAGACTCTGAACACACCATTAGCACACGATCCAGGCCTTGTACCATTGCCCACAATGATTTATAATTTATCACCAAAAATCAGTTTCTAGTAAAATTAAGAATAATAATCCTATATATATATATAAAAAATATATACAAATTATATATAATATATATTTATATATATGTATATATATTAAGAATGATAATTCTATAAATTGAGTGATGTGGAGGTGAAAGCTATCACAAGAAGTGTATCTAGGAAAACTATTTCCAATACGCTTCAGGAAAGGTTTCATCCACTATGTTTAGTACAGCAGCTGTTCAATATTTATTTGAATGATTGGTTGATTAAGTGGGATTGCCTCTTTTCTGACACTTCCACCACTCCTCCTCCTCATCTTTATCATCATACATAATGTTTATGAAGCATTCATTTAGACCCCAGTGGATGCAGTTTTGGTTAAATACTGCTTCTGATGTCACAAAGCATTATTAGATAATCTTAGTATTTAGCGAACATTTTCTCATGGTCCTTCTGGTCATTAAAGATATTGAATTGTGTCCATTTCATTATTTCAGTCAAGTTTTCTATTAGCACCTAGAGTTCTGCATATTTAGTTCTCACTTCCACATATATATGTGATAGAGCTTTGAGAATGCCTGGTCTACCAAATAAGTCATTTTCTTCTCACCTTTGTTACATATTCACAAGGAAAGTCTCTTGTGAAAGATGTACATTTTTTTGGTTTTGAAATTAACTTTTTCAATATTCCATTTGATAACTTGCCACATTCTACTAATGCTGAGTTGTGTATGATAGAGTACATGATTGTTTTACTTCTAGATGTTATGGGGAAATCAGAAATTGTTTTCTTTTTTCTTCTGAGGGAAACAGTATTCTAGGAAGAATATTAAGTAAATTTTCATTATGGCTATATGATGGTCTTTGATTTTTTTTGTCTTAAATGTGATATTATGAAAATCTAATCCACACATATCCCTTTCAAGCCCAGTTTTACTTGAAATGATCCAAACATGTAGACAATATAAAAGCCAACATCCTATTTTATTCACGTGTGGTAGTATATTTATGAGCTTGTATAGTGTATAAGACAGACTGGGATCAAGACAGGCTCAGGTTCAAGTCCTTTCTCTTGCTAGGAAACTACCACTTACTAAGTGCCTACTGTGTGTCCAACTCTATCCTAAGCACTAAGGATAGAAAGAATGACTTGAGGAGCTCATGAGATAATCATGCAAACAGCTATGCACAAATAAGATATAAATTTGGTGGTAGTCTCAGAGGAAAAGCTTTAAAATTTAGCTGGTCTAGGCAAAACTTCCTGCAAAAGATAGAGACTCAGCTTAGACTTGAAGGAAGCCAGGAGGAGAATATGGAAAGAGAGAGAATTCCATACATGGGGAAGAACCAAAGAAAATGCTCAGTCAGGAGATGGAGTGTCATGTTTGCGGAACAGCTAAGAGGCCAGTATCACTATATAATAGATTACATAGAGGGGAGTAACATTTGAGAGGAGTGGAAAGGTAAACAGAGATCAGGTTATGAAAAACTTTAAAAGTCAGAGAATTTTAGATTTGATCTTAGAAGTAATAAAGAGCCACTTGAATAAAGGGGAGATAGTGGAGGATAATGCCAAATGGAATATGGATTAGAATAGGAAAAATTTGCGGTATGTAGACTAACCAGCAAATTATAGCAATACTCCAAGCATGACTGCCTGCACTGTGGTGGTGGTGGCAGTGTCAGAGGAGAGAAGAAGGTATAAGTGAGAGGTGCTGTGAAGGTAGAAATAATAACACTTGCCAACTTCTTGTATATAAGGTGTGAGAGAATGAGGTGTCAAAGATGACATGTTTTGGTTTTAACCCTGGATGTTAGGGATCATGGTACCCTTGGATGTAACACGAAATTTATAAACAGGAAAGAGAGTGGGGGTAAAGATGAGTTCTGTTTTGTTTTTATTGACTATAAGATTCCTATAGTTCATCAGTTCTAGATGTCTGATAAACATGTGGTGATATAAGATTGAAAGTTGCAGAGACATTGGGCCTGTATAAGTAGATCTGAGAATCAGCTATCTAGAGATGATAATTGAAATTATGATTGTTGATGAAATTACCAAATGAAATAGTATAGAGGTAGAAGAGAAGTAGAAACAGTGGTAGACCCTTAAGATTAGTAGGCTTGATATGGATAAAGATGGAGGAAAGGAAGCAGAGAAGTAGTAGTTATATAGGTAGGGGGAGAACCAAGAGAGAGCATTGTAATACAAACCTACAGAGAAGAGAGTGATAAGGAGAAGAGATTGCCTGACAGTGTCAAAACTGCCTCAAAGGATGAGGATTGACAAAAGACAATTAGATTTGGCAATCAAGAGATGATTAGTAATTTTGGTTTAGTTTAAATGATGAGATCAGAAGGTGGACTACAAAGAGTTAAGAAGAGACAGTCCTCTCAAGGAGTTTAGCCACAAAAGGGAGGAGAGATATGGGATGAATGGGGATGGATAAATCAAGAGCGTTTGTTGAGAATGGGAAGTTATGGGTATGTTGGTTAGCTGCAAATCAGTAGTTAGTAGACAAAGAAAGATTGATGAGAAAATGGGGGTGATAGAAAGGGCACCCTACTGGATAAGACCTGATGAAATGGATCACTTTTGTAGGTGGAAGGGATAGCATTCAAAAGGAGAAAACCTAACTTTTCATGTGAAACCAGGGAAGGAGGACTTAGTGTCAGCAGGCATTTGACCAATTTGAGATGATAAACAATGGAAGAAGAGAGAACTCAGTTAGGGACTTGTAAAAGGACTGCCTTCTTTCAATGAAGGCGCAGTCAAGATTTTACATAATAACAACTTGTAATGGACCCAGTCATTCTGGTTTTGTGATTTTCTCTGGCTTCATTTGGCATCACATGAACAGGAATGAAGGTAGTGAATGGTAGAAGTAATCCAAGACTGGAGTTTGGCAGGGCAATGTATTTGAAAGGATAAAGAGGCAAGGGACTGGAGATGGCAGGATAGAGTTGAACTGGTCCACCAAGTGGTCAAGATGGGAAAGGGAAGAGAGTGTTGAGAGTGCAGGTGCGATGGACTATAAAAAAAAAAATGAGTGGTGGAAGTGACTGGATATCGTAGTGAGGATGAAATAAGGAGTTTAGAGTGGTAAGGTGGAGGAGATATAATGATAGCAGATTATAATTAGTTCAAAGAATTTCAATTTTCATTAAAATGGATGTGGAATACTTGTGATTTATGGCAAGATCAAGGGTATCATTATCTCTGTGTATATCTGTGGTGAAGTGGAAGAGTAGGTCTTAGGAAGTGAGCAAGGTGAAGAATTTGATGATTCGGGTATTTGAATGATGATCATGTTCTTTGTTGAAGTCCACTAATGTGAGGGCAGGATTTGGGAAAGAGAGAAAGACTGTAAGCCAGGCATTGACTTCATTGAGGAAGGAGGAAAGGACCCCAGAGATCTATAGACAACAGATACTAGAGAAGAGGTTACGGAGTGATGGTGGTAGAGGGAGAAACTTATGACAATCTGTGAATTGAGGGAAAGTTAGTGAAAGTGCAATCAGGGCTAGATGGGTAGCAAGGGAAGTTGTATCATCAGGAGGAAACCAGGTTTTAGTGAATGAAGGAAATGAGAAGGGCAATGGTTTCAAATGAAACCCAGTTTGTTACCTATAGAGTAGGCATTGCAGAGAGCATAGTGGAAAGGTTGGATGGCTTTAAAGTGAGAGGTTAGGGAGGAAAGGGTTAAGTTAAGAGGTATGGGAATAAAGGAGTAGTCAATGGTGGATGGGAAATGTGGTTTAATCAATGGTAACTATGGGTTCAGTATAATTTAAATTCATAAGACAGTATGGAAATATGATAATCATTGGAGAATGAGTTTAAGTAGATTATCATTTTCCATAGGGGTTCATCCTCAAGTACAGTTGTCCAGGGTGTCAGGTGGCTGTGGGTGCTTCGAAAGTGCACAGGGTTTGGTGGAGAAAGGTAATATATTGCATGGACATTGCTACACAAGAAAAGGCAAGCCCACTGGAGTTGTAGGTAGCCAGAGGGCTGTAGAAAGGTATAGGCAAGTTAGACTCAAGGAAAATATAGGGGCTGTATTGGGTTTCACTTACTATATGTGTGATCATTGATTTGTAATTGTTTGATCCTCAATTTTCTCATCAGTAAAGCTGAAATAATACATTTAGTGTTCCCCTCCCTTGCCCCTCACAGGATTATTCTGAAGATTAAATGGTGTAAGGTGTATAAAGCATTTTGCATACCTTAAAGCAATATATAAATAGCTGTTTGTTGTTGTAGTTATTTGTAATAAGTATGTCCATCCTCAATCAACAAGCATTGATTTTGCACTGTGCTAGATGTTAGGGATACAAAGGCCAAAAAAAAAAGTTGTAATTACTAAGGTAACACATATTTCAACCCATCAACAGATTTCTCTAGTACCCTTAAAGGATATTGAGGTATCTAGGTTCTCTGCAAATGACTCCAGTTTCCATTGATGTGTTCTGTCAATAGTAGCAGGTTCCAATTAACCCTGTTTCCATTTAGCCACTAATAGCAGTATTAGCTTTCACAAAAAAAAATGAAAAGAAATAATTACAAATACACAAAATTACTTACCCAGTATACGAGAGATGTAATTCCTCCTCCCCCTTGTACCACTTGAGACTCTGGGAAGGGAAATGTTCACAACATAGATCAATTCCTATAGAGCCCAGTTCCAGTATATATCCAGAACCTCTTCAGCTCAAGTTCCCATCATCCTGACTTTGCTGGTATTCCCACCTGGGCTGTCTGACTGCAACATTCCTTCAAGGTCACCATAGCTTGAACTCTCAGGTCTGAAGCATATCACTGCTGGCTCCTGAAAATGAGAAGAGCAACCAGAACACTCTCTGGTCAATTTCTCAGAACTGGGATAAAAGAGAAGGGGAAGGACTTTTCCCTCTCACTATTCATTTAATGGCACCCTGACGTATGATCTTCATCCTCTGGGCACACTAAGAAAGCACACAGGAAAGAGCACAAGCCAGAAAGGTCAATAGAAAGAGAAATGGAAGGAAGCACTTAATCTAGGCTTTAAAAAGAACTAGGGATTTAAAGAACAGGAATGGAGGAGGGAGGGCATTCCAATCATGGGATGAAACTCCAAGGGCATAGAGGCAGGAGATTCAATGCCATATACAAGGAACATCAAGGAGGTCAGTTTAGCTTGAAAGTAGAGTGTGTAAAGGGAAGTAATGTTCACTGAACCTGGAAAGGTAGGAAAACATTGCTGGATTATGCTTAAAAGCACCAAACAGAGGAGTTGTGTCTCAATGTCCCTCAATATATTTTGTATTGAGTTATTAATACTAATTAGCTTTGAATCAATTTCTTTTCTGTGATTTGACTTTACTTTTTTGGTTCAGCCTAAAACATTTTCATTTCTAAAACCCATCAACTTACTCACAATATAACTCATATCCAAAGAATCAAACAGTTATTCTGGCTCTGATATTAAACATCTGGTAAATGAGAAAGCCTGGTAGTCAGTCAGTCATTAGTCATTTGTTGTGTCAACTATATGCCAGGCACTGTGCAGATTTTTGTTTGTTTTGTTTTTCCTTTTTGATTAGTGAAAGAGGAACTGAGTTAGGATAGAGAAAGCCTGGGTTGCAGTTCTATCTCTTTATCGATGAAAATTTCCTAAGGCACTCAATTCTACCTTTATAATTCAGATTGTTGGGAAGATTTTCCCTGACATCAAGCCTAATTTAACTACTTTGAAACTTCCACCTATTACTCCTGTTTCTGCCAGCTGGTGCTAAACAGAACAGATCTAGTCCCTTTTCTGGTTGTGCATCTGATTTACCATAGCTGTTTGATCCCAGCTTGTGTTAGTCACCTTATTAAATTTTTTTCCCTGTGTTACTGCAGCAGTTGTTTACGTTTCTGATAAAGAAAACAAGTCAAACATCCAAGAGATAGTTAGATTGACCGATTTGTCTCTCTCCTCCAAGTTGCTCATATTAATTCCACTGGTGGAAATGTCTTCATTGTAATTTTCAGAAAGCTTTGTAAAGGAACACAAGCATTTTCCTAGGCAGATACATGTAGACTTTGAAGAGGGAGTTATCAGCAAGGAAAAGGGGTGAGGGAAGGTCACCTCATTCATCACAGGATTAAAAATGGGAAATATGTTGCTTCTCCCCATATCAACAAGCATTTATTAAGTACCTACTAAGTGCCAGAAACTGTGCTAAGAAAGTGAAAAACAGTTCCTGCTCTCAAGGCTAATGGGGGAGACAACATGAAAATGAATACACGCGCACACAAACACACACACACAAACCATATATATGCATCTACACACATGCACAGTCTATATATGTATATACATATATGTAATATTTATATTGTGGTATATATGTATGTACACATACTATATATGTTTGTATATATGTATATATAGTGTATCTGTGTATATGTGTGCATATATGTATGTATGAGTATAAGTTTAGTGGACCAAGAAACCAAAGGAAGGGAATAAGCATTTATATAGAGTCTACTATGTACATGTATCATGTTAAGTGTTTTTATTTTTTATAAATATTATCTCATTTGATTTGCCTATAACTCATAAGTAAAATTTATAAATTATAATGTGTCATTTGGAACACTAGGTAGAAATGATTACTTGATTTTAGAATTGTCAGCATGTATCATAACATTTAAAAATCAATCTTTTACCTATCAGTTTTAATATATATAGAAGCACTATTTGGTGCTCTGAATGCATTTTGAAGTAAACCATGGGGTATATGTCAAAGTTTTCTTTGCTGATGAGAAAAAATAAGACTATCGTATTAACATGAGGGCATAATCCTACTTTTCAGAATTATTTAAAAAAGGCTTCATAGATTTGTATAAGTTAAAGGCTTTCCCAATTTACTTTAATCGTTGCGTAAAATGAGGTGATTCAGAATAATGACTAATTATGATTAACTAGGCAAGGAACATGCCTCACTTCGCTTTCCTCTGTTATCAATGTCACTATCAGCTCCCTGCACATGGAAACTATTATTGCAGCTGTCACTGAATTAAATGAAATCTATCCGACAACATCTGGCTCTGAGGAAGAAAATATGAATAATTCCATCAGCTTTCCCTAGCTCTGCCTGCCTCAATCTAATTATGATGTAATGGAGAACATCAGCATGAGGTAGACTTGGTGATTAACCCAGGGCAGCTGAAAAGTAGGTCTAGTGAGATGAGCAAAGGCACTTGGATCAGCTCAATTAATTATCTCTTTTTTTTTTTTCAAGGCTCTTAAATACCACAATGACTTTGCGGTAGCTAAGGCTAAGTTACATGTGAACCCATTTGGAAGGTCAGGCCTTTCATAGTGTACTACAAGTAATAAAAGCTTACTTTTAATTCATTTTTTATGAAAATGGCGCATTAGGTATCCAGCTGCAAGTCCCTGTTTTATGCATGACTAAGAGGATCATCTCTCAGTTTTTTTTTTTTTTTAATGCAGTGGAAAGAGTTCTAGATTTGGAATCAGAGGACCTGGCTTTAAAACTGTAGCTCTCCCATTTACTACATGCATGGTATTTATTACATGAAAAGAGTACTAGATTTAAAGACCGAATATTTGGGCTTGAATTCTGGCTCTGCCACTTAGTCCCCATTCAACCTTTGGCAAGTCACTTAATGACTTCAAGCTTCAGTTCCATTGTCCAAGTAATGAAGGCTTTGGTCACTATGATCTCTAAGGTTTCTTCCAGCTTTAAATATACCATCCTGTGTGTAAAAAGTTAGAAAAGTTGCTTAAACCTTCTATGCTTCTGTGGCCTTTTATTTATAAGTATCAGTGATTTTGTGTCAAAAGAGGCATTCATATAGCTTTTAAAATATACACATAAATATATATATGTTATGTACACATATGATTATGTATATACATACATGCATGCACATATAGATGAACATATGCACTCACTGTATTCACTCTATTCCCATTTAGTTACTATCTTGGTGATTCATGCAAATTGGTATGATCCCTCTTCTTTTATAACATCCTGCCCTTGTCTTTTTCTAAGTCTTTGCCCACAGTGCATCCACCCCCATCTCACCATACATTGAATGTACTATTTGACTGCTTCTTCCTATTCACTCCCTTCCCCCTTCCCAAAGAAAATTATTTTATTGACAATCTATTTCATTAAAATGAGTTTTGAAGCACAGTATAATTTTAGAATATCATTATGTATCAAAGCATTGTTTAATTTTCATCCAGTGAGCCCCACCCTACCTATCACAATATGTAAACTGTCTTACTTGGTTACTCCATTTCTCAAAACTACAAAATTTTGCATGCTTGTATAAGCTCTGAACAAATAAAATGAAGCAATTCAGAGTAGTCTAAATGATCAACTCTGTCTTTAGCTCAGTAGCTTTTTCACTAATTCTAGCTTTGCCCTCTTCTGCTGCCATTTTCATGGCTTCATGGTATTTTTCCACAGCACTTTTCAAGGTGAGGAAGATTTCCTGGAATTTTAGTTTCTCACTTTCAGTGACATTTCTGAGCTGTTGTATTTCAGGTCTGTTTTTTTTGGACATCACAATTAATTGCTGTCACCTGTTCACATAGGCGCCTCTCTTCTTTTGAATTTCATTATACTCCTCAAGTACTAAGTGTTTATATTGTTTGACATCCTCATGCTTCTTATTTATCTTCAGTTGGGTTGTGTCAAGCTTCTCTTTCTGGACAATGACTAGTCTCTTCGACAAGTTTTCCTCAGTCTTCATTTTCTTTAATTCTGTCTGAGCACTTTCAATCTAGTTCTCCAGAAACAGATTCTCTTTTAAGATACTCCTTACTTTGTTCATGCTCTTTTGACATAATTGTAGCTCCTTTTGGAATGAAAGCATTCATTTGCTTTTTTTTTTTTTTTTTGCAAGGCTCTTAAACACCACAATGATTTTGTGATGGTAAGGGCAAGTTACATGTAAATTATATTCAGATGCCTCTTTCATAGGATTCATATTTCTCAGTCACTTCAAGCTTTGAAGTTTTGAGTTTCTGCACTCTCATTTTCTCTTTATCATTCTTTAACTTCTCTGGAGAGTCCACATTTTTGTTTCCAAACTCTCATGTTCTTCTTTCAGAGTAACAGTGACTCTTTTGATTCATTTAGACATTTAGTGGTCTGAGCAAGGTCTAACTTCTTCTGGGAAATTCCTTCTTGTCTTGTTCACTGTTTTTTGGCAAAACCCATTCAGTGTTTGCAGCAGCTCTTGCACGCCATTTAGGAGATGCCTGATATCAGCTTGCTCTTCAACTGAAACTGAGTCAAATTTCTCTAATTTCATCAATGCTTCCTGTTTTGCAGTTGCATCTGCTGCATCTTGTCCATAGAGGATTTATGTTTCCATAAATGTTTCATGTATATTTCTCCACACGATTCTCTGAAGTGAATGAAATTGATAATGACTTTTAAAAACCCACATGTAAGTTTTCCCTTTGGATACTATCATCAAACTGAAAATCATTCACCAGGCATATGCAAAGGAAAGACTCCCTACAAATAAACAAGTTAGATAATGGTAAGAAGCCTTCCATTATCTGTGGGTACATGACTTCAACGTTCATTGGCATCATGTAAAAGAAGTCCAGCGGAATCTCTTATACGATTTGTAGGGTTAGCAAGAAAATCTTGCGCAAGACCTCAGGCGTTGGAGTTGGGGTAAAGCCCTCAGCTCTTGTCAAGATCGAATTTTGGATATGTCACAATCTAAGATGGATGCAGTCTGGGAAAAGGGTTTTCATGCTGGGGCTCTCTTCCTAAAGCCTCCAGCCTCCGGCCACAATCGCGTGATAGCGGGGACTGCGAGTCTCGCGCCCCTCCCCCACCTCCGCCTGCGGAGACCAAGCAGCTTCCCCACTGAAGAGAACGTTTTGGCGTCTCCTCTTTCGAGAGAAAATTCAGGTGTGCATCTTTTTGTTTGTTTGTTTGTTTGTTTGTTTTGCTTCCTGCTCTTTGAATCATTCAGTTTATTTCATCTATGTGTATGTGTGAATATATATATATATATATATGTGTGTGTGTGTGTGTGTGTGTGTGTATTTATTTATTTATTCATTTATCTATCTCCTTATTTATTTATTTAATTATTTAGTTTGCTTTCTGCTGGGCACTTGGGGTTAAGTGCCTTGCCCAGGGTCACACAGCTAGGACACGTTGTGTGTTGTGCATTTGAGATTTGAACTGAGGTCCTCCTGACTTCAAGGCTGGAGCTGTATCCACTGCACCATGTAGCTGCCCCTATTTCTTCTATTTCTTCATATTGTGCTATCTACATTATAAAAATTAGAAATGTAATCTCAAAAATAATTAGTCCTAAGCATTTAAAAATATACTTAAGAATATATTTAACTTTTGCAATCATGTTTTAAGTTTTTTTTCCCTTAAAAAGGATTTTTTTTAGAACAACCAGGCACAGCAATTGACACAATAAATTTTTTAAAGTAATTTTAAATTATTTTATCATATTTTTTTTAGTTTCTCTTATCTTTGCAAATGCAGTGAATACAAATACTTTCCAGGCCATATTATCATTTTAGTCTGAAATAAAATATTTCATCATACTGTCTCTAGCATGTGCAAATACTCTGAGTCAGTAGCCAAAATTGAGTCTTTCTTGGTATTCTTTCATTCCCATCCTTCTAGTTTTATAATGTGAATGTTCATATGAATGTTAACGAGTATTTACCCAAAACTACAACAGCATAAGAGATTTTGAAAAGTGATCCTCCTAGAGATTTTCAAGATGTTTGGGCAAAGTGGATAGAGCACCAGCCCTGAAGTCAGGAGTACCTTAGTTCAAATGCGGCCTTGAACCAAACACTTGACATTTACTAGCTGTGTGACCCTGGGCAAGTCACTTAACCCCAATTGCCTAAAAATTTAAAAAAAAAACTAAAAAAAAGTTTGAAAATAATTATTACAGTGTACAGACTACAAATACAGAGAAAACATATATAAATGTATACTGCAATACTTAGTGGTAGGTTCATAAATAAGTTGTGTGAGGTTGAGTATGGTTAGATGGGAAGAATGATTTTATATAACTGAAGGGGAAGTAGGGATAGCATGAGAAAAATCATAGAATTAGGAAAAGGCAAAATAATTAAGATTTGATTTGATAAACCATAAGATCTCATTTGATAAATAAATATTGCTTTGATGTTGTGTCACTGCAAATCATAGAATTTCACAATCTCTAAAATCAACTCTTGAGATTTAATGAAAGGGCAATATGAAGAGAGCAAGGGTTGTTTGATTGGTATCCCTACAATTTTTGAAGATTCTGAAGAAAGATGCCATCTCAATTGGTAAACTTACTTTTTAAGATTTAAAGATGAATGTGGATGAATGTCATAGAAGTTTATCAGGTACAGATGTTATATAATAATGTACACTGGAGATAATACTCGTCAGTGAAATTACATACTCACTGCGGAGTGGGAAGTAAAAGGAAGCTGCTTTAGCCTATTGGTGAGTGGAGAAGCAAGACAGAATAGATGTTTTAGCAAAATGATTTTGACACTAGCTTGTAGCAAAGACTAGAGAGGAAAGATTGGTGACAAGAATGCCACTTAAAGGGGACAGCTAGGTGGCACAGTGGTTAGAGCACCAACCCTGAAGTCAGGAGGACCTGAGTTCAAATTCAGCCTGAGACCAAATACCTGACATGTAACTAGCTGCGTGACCCTGGGCAAGTCAATTAACACCAATTGCCAAAAAAAAAAAAAGAAAAGAAAAAAAGAAAAAAAAAGAATGCCACTTAAAAAGGAATTTCAGTCATCTAGGTGTAAAGTGGTAAGGGCTTGGCCTGTGGTGGTTGGTGGCTTTTGTAAGAATGAAAGGAGAGAACTCAGAAAATCTAAGTCAAGACAAAAGACCACCTGAATATGTAGTAAATGGGGAAAAAAAAAAAGAAACAGCTGCCTCTTTTAAATCAGGCAAGCATTTTTATAATCAACCATTATTTATTTAAACATCTTCTGCAAGGTGTTGAGTTACAAGGGGGGAAAAGTCCTTAGCATTAGGAGAAACAACATATAAGTACATCAAAAATTATATACAAAGAAAATAACAATCGCAGTTCTGGGGGAAGGGTAAGAGAAATAACTACTGGCAGTGGGAATGGGGAAGGAAAGGCTGCCTGTTGGATGTGGCATTGTAGTAGAGCCTTTCTAAAATTTGTAATTAGGGATAGAAGAAACTTGTTGATGGTTCCACACAAAGAACTGATCGAGTTGATAAGGTGCCAAGCAGAATTAAAATTGAACAGGAATGGATAACAGTTGAAAAGTCAAGTTTTGAGATGTAGGTTGGGAATTCAACATCATAGAGATAAGAATAAGAATAAGAATAACAATAATAGATAGCATCAATGTAGCTCATATACGTTTGCAAAGCACTATATAGTTGTTAATGTATTTTATCCTCACAACAACCATGTGAGGTACGTGTTATTACTATCCTTGTTTTATAAATGAAGACACTAAGGCTAAGAGAGGTTCAATGACTTGCCCAGCATCACATAGCTGAGAATTGTCTGAAGCAGGAAATGAAATGTTTTCAAATTCATTACTCTATCCACTGTGACACCTAGCTCCCTTTATATATAAAAGAACAGCTTGTCGATGATAGAATTTTGTTTTAGCTAGAGTAGCCTTTCCTCTGGCTAAACTCATTCGGAGCTGGGGATGTTTGACTTCATGGCCTCTTTTAATTCCTCATCTTTACTCAGCTGAGCTCCTAATTTATCAACTTCGCACTAAACACTATCTTAATTTGAAAGCTATTGTATAATTTTACCAGGTTTAGCACTGTCACACATAAGCTTTTATGAATAAGTTCAATTTAAATTCTGATACTGTTTAGTATGAATAATTAAGAAATACTTGCTTTGCTACATTCATGGCAACTTGAATTTATAATACATATGTACTGAAGTACAGGTTATCAAGACTGTCTTGCAACATTTTCTCTGGGGATTGGGTTTTAATCACACATTTTGCAATTGTCCATGACAGAATGAGCAAAACAATATCTAGCTTGTCATTTTGAAATTCTCTCCCTAGTGGCTGGTATCCTGGAAATTTGCTTGGCCTGATTTGGAAAGATTGTCCAAGCTTTGACCTGCTTTTTATAGTTGTCCAGTCAGGATCTGCAGGACACTATACTCATTAAAAGAAACCCTCTTCATTTTTTTCATTACTATAAAAGGTAAAAATGAAAATGTACTCTAATAAATTGCAAAATACTGTAGGGTTTTGGAGGAAGATTGTAAGAAAAGGGGAAAAAGGAGAAAAAAGATATAGACAGAGCTTATTTTACTTCTTGGTAAGTTTTCTGGCATCAGCCAAACACATTTTCTGAAAACTGAGGGGGTAAAAATATCTCACATTTTATAGGTAAAACTATTCTCTTTTTATAGTCTCAATCCTTCATATTCAAGTTAAAATTTCATGTATTCTTGGAACATTCTGGGTTTTTATTGCCCAAAGTGAGCTGCAGAATCAGAATTATCCTGAAATAAGGATACAAGGTCACATCCCCTATCTCAAACTACAGTTGTAACCATGCAGCTAACAAATCTTCTCATCCTCTAGGAATGCAAACAAATAGGGTGCTTGTGGTTTTCCTCACACAACTTAGCAGAAAGTGGATCAACCACCTGAAGCTCATTCGCACAGTCAGCTGAAGTTATTGCCACCGGGAATCTACGCTGGAACCGATCCGGAGTTCAGAAATAGCTAGTTCTGAAGGAATTTTTCAGCAGTGAAACTTATTAATAAAGCATAACACTGGAGATTTGTTAGTAAAAATTTCAAATTCACAAACTTTCTCTATTAAAACTAAGGATTGAAGAGAAAATGATCAACTTTCAGGATTAAAAAAATAATGAACTCTTTTAGAAGAAAGAATAATAACAATATTATACCATTAGAATCTAGGTAAGAAGTAGTAGGTGCCTTTCTGTTCCCAATTAAGATATTACCTCTTTTTCCAATTCAGTATTATTCTTTGTTAATGGTACTTTTTTTTTTTGCCTGAGCAACATCTCACATTTTCCAAGAGACCTACAGATATTTTTGTCTCTAACTTTCAGAAGAAATGTTCTTAGGAAGCAAGAGTCTTGTCTAACATAAAACAGTACTCTGGTTCTGGGAAAGTGATTTGGTCAAAAAGTAGTCACATGAAATTGATCTTTCTTATAATTAGAGCAAAGACAATACTTAATAATGAAAATGGGAAAGCAAAGTCACAGAATTTCCAAATCAGAAGATAGACACCAGCTAATACAGCTTACTGCAGAAATAAATTCCCCACTAAAATTTACCCAAGTGGACATTCAGCCTTTGCCTGAACAGTTTCATTTAGGGGGAAGCAGTCGAGTCCCAAGGCAACTCATTACACTCTCAGATAATTCTAATTGTTAGGAAGTGTTTTGGTCATTTGTTTGTGTTTATTATTATTATTTTTTTCCTCTGCATGTAGCCTAAATTTTCCTCCTTGTCACTTCCACCTGTTGCTTCTGGTTCTGCCTTCTGTGACTAATCATGAGAAGTTGAATTTTTTCCCCCCACGTGACAGCTTTTCAAGTACTTGATGACAGCTATCATGTTACCCTAGGGTTTTCTCTACTCCAGGCCAAACATTTCTAGTTCCTTTTACTGATCCTCATGTGGAAGAGAGTGAGGCCCTTCAACATTCCGGTGGCCCTCCTCAGAAATGTTTTCTAGTTTATTGTTTTCCTTCCTGAAATATGGTACCCAGATTTGAATACAATATTCTACATGTAGTCCAATCAGTACTGAATACAAAAGTTCTATGACCCCTTTTCCCTGCAGTCTCTGTTCTCTTGATGCAGCCCAAGAAAGAAAAATAGATTTTTTTAGTGCCATATTATATTATTAACTCATACCAAGCACACAGTCAAATAAAACATACTAGATATTTTTTTCAGGGAGACTGCTATCTGATTATGCCATTCTGAATGTGAATTTGCAAAGCAGATTTTCAAATCCAAGTATAGTAGATTGTATGAAATGGAATAATATTAAAAAAGGCTGTAAAAATGGTTTAGTTTTTACCCTAATTGTGGAAAGTTTTAAGTACTATGATAAAGAATTTGTGTTTAATTTTAGAGGCATTAAGCCACTGAACATTTGGGGGCAAGAGAAAAAAAGATGTTTACACCTGAATCCACACAAATTTAAAAAGAGTAAAAACAGTAATTTCACAACAAAGTTCCAAGGTAGAGTCCTTGAGTTTTCTTGGATTACAGTTTGAGGAACTCTGCAGTATGAGAGAGAATTCATCTGTAGTACCTCAAGTACTTGACAAAATTTCAGTTTCAGAGCTGAGTTTCTTTATTTGTGGTCTCAGGACAGAATATGAAAAGGAATCAAACAGAGGTTCTAGCCCCAACTGTATTTGGGAAAACTACATCTTCCATGACATACAATAGAGAATAGGTCTCATATGTAATGGTGGCCAGTATATCTAACTGTTGTGCATTACTTAGTTTTACCAAGAGGATATATTTAGTAGAGCAAACAAACATAATTATTCTGTTCCACTTGATATAGTCAATTCTCAGAGCAGAGCAGCCACTTAAGGGCACATTCAACAGAAAGAAATGTGAACATAGTTTTATGTGGTTTCAAGAAAAACAGATGAGTGACTAAAAGTTGGTAAAGTTAAATATGTGTCAAGGTTGGAAAAATGAGTGAAGCTTAATAAATCCTCAGGGGAACTAAGAAGAAATACTATAAAGCTTTCATGTAAATATATGAAATATACAAAAGGATACTTAAGAGGAGTAAGCCAATAGTCTTTATCATTTCTATTTATATTGAGGATATCATTAGCACATGAATTTCTTGTCATAGGATAAAAGGGGAAAATTAAGAAATAATAATCCATTCTTCAGCCTCACCCTTTGGCCAATGGAAATGAGGATCAGTATAACAAAGTACTGGTCTTGGAGCTGTTCAGGCAGGAAGATCTGGGTTCAGTTCTTGTTTCTCAAATAAACCAGCAGGGTGACCATGGGCAAAGTACTTAGCCTCTCACTGTCACAGATGACCATCTAAATTATAGATTATGAATTATTTATATGAACTAGTGGAGAGTATTTCTATATCGATAAAATCACAGGTATGCACTCCTTAACTCCACTTCCCACAAAAGAAAAAGTTGGAAACCAAAGTTTGAGCTAGTGAACATAACTGTAAACAACTCTTTTAGTTTTCCAAATAACCATTATGACTTTTTGAGAAGATTCAATCAATTTTATTGAGGAGCAATGAAGCCATATGAAGAACATTGAAATCCACATGACAGAAGAAACTACTACTGTGTGACCCCCTTAGGAATTTCAGAGATCTTCCTCTGGCATGCAAAATAGCATGCCACCTCCATGGGAGGGAGGAATTGGATTTCTCAAGCACCATAAAAATTTTCCTAGTGTGGTTGCATGACAGAAATCACAGGAGTATTGACATAGTCATCCAGTGAATATGTGTGTTTGTGGCCAGAGGAGCCTGGTTGATCTCTTACATGCTCCATAGATTGATCCCTTGTACAAGCATTGACTAAACTACAAAGTACTGCAATGAATCAGGGACACGATTTCTATTAATATTCACATTATGAACTTTAACAGTTTTGAACTAAAACATTGGCTCTTCTGAGCCAAATTGTTGCCTGATATTGGTTCGCTTTGCTCTATATTACCCTTAAAATGATCTTTGCTTGTACTTTTGTTGAGATCTGAAGGAAGATGAGCATTTAAACAACTGTTTTCATAAAGCCAACCAATAATTGAATTAAGTAGCTCAGGATATAGTTTCTACACACATCAAACAATAGGAAGCAGAGTTTCTTAGATTACTTATACTAAGTTTGTCCACATGTACAATATATTTAGTCCCCAAAGTATTTTTGCCTGGGGGGCAAATAATAAGGGCAAAAATGTTTTACATGAAATAATATAGCAATGAGTCTAGCAGTGTATTTTAAAAAAAAAAAGACATGATAATGAATACATAAATATCTTGTTCCAAAGAGATACTTCATGTAAACATGCCTAGGATATCATGGATTTCTTACTGTGTAAAGTCAGTGCCTACGAGTCAGGCAGGTAGAGATGAGGTAGGGTCAGATGTAGTTTGTTACCTTCATCAAGAATAACAAACAACCATCTTCATGATGAAAAATGTTTTGTTTGATTAATATATTCACAATAGAGCAGTTAATATATTCAGCTCTTCATCACTTGAAATGAAACTAATTGTAATATGTTGACCAGGAGATAGTTTTATAATTAAGAACTCTCTTCCCAAGTTTATTTCTTCCTGAAATATACTTTTGTCATCATGTTGAAATGGGAGTAATAATGCTGTTTTTGCTTGCAGGATTGTAGATCTAGAGCTGGAAGAAATCTCTAAGGACAGTTACTTTAAGCCCTCATTTTACATATGAGGAGACTGAGGCCAAAAAAAGTTAAGTGACTTGTCCAGGGTGTCCTATGTAATAAGTCAGTCAGTCAACAAGCATTTATTATGCACTTACTATTTCCATGCACTATATGCCTCTAACTCCGGTTGGAACTCTTTATATTCAATCAAGTTGCTTATATTTCATTTGAATATTCTACTCTGTATCACACATATTACCTAAAACATTTCTCATCAAATCAAGTTTGTGTATTTTCAGGTAAATAAACTTATCTATGGACTTAGGAAGTTTTTAGCTACATATTTTTAGTTTTGTTTATTACAGGAACAAGATAAAGTCATCTCATTTCACCATTACTCAGTTTCCTCATTTTGGAAGCAGCAAATATAATATAGTTTGCCCTAAGAGTATTTTGTAGACTTACCAGATTATATCCACAATTCACACTCATCATTTTGATGACAACATACGTGGAATTATACTTTAAGATCCTTTTGTTTTACTTCCAGATGTTCTCCAAATATAAGACAATTATTAGATATTCCCTATACATACATAATGGGTAATAATATACCTTCTGTATATATTAATATATACGAGTATAATATATGCCTTGATGTAGCCTTATTTTCATTTTAGGTTTCCAGTATGTTGGGGGAAACTCAGAAAGACCTGGATTCAAACACTGACTCAGACTCTTATTTTCTGGTAAACTTTTATCTACTTTACTTTTTAGAGCCACAATTAATTCATCTGTAAAGGGGCAGAGGGAAATATACTAACACCTCTAGTCCTAAGCTTACACAGTTTTTTCAAGGCCCAAATGGCATAATGTATGTGAAATATTTTGAAAACTTAAAAGTGCTGTGTGAATACATTTTATTACTTTCATTTATTGTTGCTTATTATTGTTAACATCCTAAGTCTTATGTTTTTCAATGAAGTTCAGATAGGAAGAGTCCTGGAACAAGACGCTGTTCCCCTGTTGGTATATTATAGCTATTGCACAGGTAAATAAAATAACTACTTTACATAATTGCTTAAAAGAATTAGGATGTAAGCAGGAATGTGCTGGTAAATGTTTAACAATAGGCCCTCCAAAAAAAAAACCTTACACAGATTAAACTTTTAGGCTTAATCTGTATTATTATCACTTTATCCATCAAGTCAACAAAATAAATCAAGCCCAGATTCTTCGTGTTTGTCAGTTTCCAAAGTGTGAATGCTCTCACCAGAAATTCAACCACCAGCTCTTAGAAGCTGATTTAAGTTGGCTCCAGAGAATAAGCTCATCTTTTATATGATTATTTAATGAATCTTACTGATAACTCTAGGAGCAGATGTGATGATGGAGATTCTATTCCCCCTTAGTTTTTGTTTCTTCAATTAGATTTCTATATTTTTGAAAGCTTTTAAAAATTCTATGTGGCTTAAAGATATGAAAAATAGGGGCAGCTAGGTGGCACAGTGGAGAGAGCTCCAGCCTTGGAGTCAGGAGGACCTGAGTTCAAATGTGACCTCAGACACTTGACACTTACTAGCTGTGTGACCCTTGGCAATTCACTTAACCCCAATTGCCTCACCAAAAAGAAAAAAAAACACATGAAAAATGAAAATAACCAACACATATATAGGGCTTTAAGGTTTGAAAAGACCTGCATGTATGTTATATCATTTGAGATGGTGGCATCTAAAATGTTCATGATTTTTTTTTTAATTCCAGGATTGTGTGAACATTTCTTTCTGTGATATAAGGGCCTGTTTTCACTACAGTTCATTTGTTGACTTCTCAAGGATATTGTGAGGTCCATTTTTGTTGTATGGAATTTAGTCTTATCTTAGTATGTGCAAGTTAGCAAACTGCTGTTGTATAATTCTAGCCACCAAGTAATAAATTTTTGCAACCTGCAGTTATGTGCATCCTTGAAAGTACTGCATTCATCAATAGGTTCCAGGATAATCTTTCTGTAATTTTCAGTGTTGATCACTTGATCTTGAGCTGACTTCATAAACCTTTTTGTATGTTTGTATACATATTTGTATACATTTGTATACACATTTTAATAACGTAAAATTTGCCAATTTATTGTTTTTTATTATTTATCTATTATTCTATTTTATTATTTTTTTTATTCTTCCTCTGAGGAATATCATTTTTTATTATTCATTACTCTACAGACTACTGCATAAGTGGACAAAACAGTTACTTTTTGTAGTTGCATAAAAATACGAGAATGTAAGCCCCATCCTTTTCAAGTTTATTAATAGCATTCTCAGTTTATCTTTGGTTCAACTGTAGCAGGTATGACAGCAGGGATAATGTGTACCTTTTCTACTTTCTCCTTTATTTTGATTTCCTTAAAAGAAGTCCCAGTGATTATGAGAAGTAAAGTAACAATTCCATTTTACTTCTACAGAAAATTGCTGGCCAGTTTAATATGTGTAAGTTGACTTTGTTGATTTATACTGGATTTTGTTTTTTATTTATACTGTGTTTTATTTTTGAGAGGGGTTGGGAAAAGTTTCTTTTATTTATTTTTTAAATTATTCAATTATTTTTAATATAAATTTATTTATGCTTATATTTTATATATTTTAACATAAATTTATTTATTTTCAGTTTTCAATATTTACTTCCACAAGATTTTTGAGTTCCATATTTTCACTCCATCTCGCCCTTCCCCCACCCCAAAATGACATGCATTCTGAATATCCCTTCCTCCAGTCTGCCCTCTCTTCTATCTCTACCCCCCCCCTTCTCTTATCCCCTTCCCTTTCTATTTTCCTGTAGGGCAGGATAGACTTCTGTACCCTGTTTCCTGTATTTCTTATTTCCCAGTTGCATGTGAAAACATTTTTTTTTAAACATATGCTTTTAAAACTTTAGGTTTCAAATATTCACCTTTCCTCCCTCCCCACCCACCCTCATTGAAAAGGCAAGCAACTCAATATAGGTTATACATGTGCGATTATGCAAAACACTTCCATAGTAGACATGTTGTGAAAAACTAACTCTATTTCCTTTAATCCTATCCTGCCCTCCCATTTATTCAACTCTTTGTTTTGACTCTGTCCCTCCTCAGAAGTATTTGCTTCTGATTACCCCTTCCCCAATCTGCCCTCCTCTCTATCATCCCCCTGCTCTCTTGTCCCCTTCTCCCCCTATTTTTCCATCAGGTAAGACAGATTTCCTTACCCAATTGAATGTGTATGTTATTCTCTCCATAAGCCAAATCCTATGAGAATAAGATTCATTCATTCCCTTCACTTCCCCTTTCCCCTCCACATAAGAGCTTTCTTTTCTGTTTTTTTTTTGTGAGATAATTTACCCCATTCTACCTCTCCCTTTCTTCTTCTCCGAGTATAATCCTCTCTCATCCCTTAATTTTATTCTCCAGATGTGACCCCTTAATCTTCAACTCACCCTGTGCCCTCTATCTATCTATCTATCTATCTATCTATCTATCTATCTATCTATCTATCTATCTACTATATCATACATTAATTTTTTCCTCCAACTACCCTAATACTGACAAAGGTCTCATGAGTTATAAATATCATCTTTCCATGCAGGAATGTAAACAGTTCAATCTTAATAAGTCTCTTATGATTTCTCTTTCCTGTTTACCTCTTCATGTTCCACTTGAGTCTTGTATTTGAAAGTCAAATTTTCTATTCAGCTCTGGTCTTTTCATCAAGAATGCTTGAAAGTCCTCTATTTCACTGAATGACCATTTTTTCCCTGAAGGATTATACTCAGTTTTGCTGGGTAGGTGATTCTTGGTTGTAATCCTATCTCCTTTGCCCTCTGGAATATTATATTCCATGCCCTGTGGTCCTTTAATGTAGAAGCTGCTAAATCTTGTGTTATCCTGATTGTGTTTCCACAGTACTTGAATTGTTTCTTCTGGCAGCTTGTAATATTTTCTCCTTGACCTGGGAACTCTGGAATTTGGCTACAATATTCCTAGGAGTTTTCCTTTGGGGAATCTCTTTCAGGAGGAGATTGTGGATTCTTTCAATTTCTATTTTGCCCTCTGGTTCTATATATCAGGGCAGTTTTCCTTGATAATTTCTTGAAAGATGATGTCTAGGCTTTTTTTGATCATGGCTTTCAGATAGTCCAATAATTTTTAAATTCTCTCTCCTGGATCTATTTTCCAGGTCAGTTGTTTTTCCAATGAGATATTTCACATTGTTTTTTATTTTTTTCATTCTTTTAGATTTGTTTTACAGTGTCTTGATTTCTCATAAAGTCACTAGCTGTCCAGTTGCTCTATTCTAATTTTTAAGGAAGTATTTTCTTCAGTTCTTTTGGACTTCCTTTTCCATTTGGCCAATTTTTCTTTTTAGGGCATTCTTCTCCTCATTGGCTTTTTGGACCTCTTTTGCCATTTGGGTTAGGCTATTTTTTAAGGTATTATTTTCTTCAGTATTTTTTTGGGTCTCCTTTAGCAAGCTGTTGACTTGTTTTTTGTGATTTTCTTGCATCACTCTCATTTCTCTTCCCAGTTTTTCCTCTACTTCTCATACTTGCTTCTGAAAATCCCTTTTGAGATCTTCCAAGGCCTGGGACTGATTCATATTTTTCTTGGAGGCTTTGGATGTAGGAGCTCTGACTTTGTTGTCTTCTTTTGGTTGTATATTTTGATCTTCTTTGTCACCAAAGTAAGATAATATAGTCTGACTTTTTTTTTTTGCTGCTTGCTCATGATCCTGGCCAATTACTTGAGTTTTAATCTCTTTGTTAAGCTAAGAGTCTGCTTCCATTGTGGAGAATGTACTGTCCCAAGCTTCAGGGGTTTGTACAGCTGTTTTCAGAGATACTTGTAGGGACCCGTAAATTTTCAGTTCTTCCAAGGTGGTATGATAAGGGCAAGGTGGTTACTCCTTTCCTGGCCTGTGCTCTGGTCTGTTAGTGACCACAAGCACTCCTTTCTGTGCTGGAATTGTGAGGAAGGTTTTCTGTCCACAGCCACTACAAGCTTCACCATGCCAGTGCTCCTCCTCACCCCAGGACCCCTTTCCAGAACTGTGACCCAGATCCAAGCACGGGCAAAGCAAGAGATTCCTGCCTCAGCACCAGCAGAGAGATTCCTGCAGTCCCCCTCTGATCAGCCACTTGATTCCCTCTCAGTCAGTAGGCTGGAAGCTTGGGAAGCAGCTGCCCACCCCAGCACCATGTTCTTGGGGAACTGGATCTGAGACCCTGCTTTCTTCTCTCAGCACTACAGAAACAGACTTTTCCCACTCACCTTCTAAGTTGTCTTTGGCATTTGTGGATTGAGGAGTCTGGAAACCTCCACAGCTGCCCGAGATTCAGTCCTCTGAGACCTGCTGCAGGTTCGCTGCGGCGCCAGTGCCACACTGTGCTCTGCTACCAGTCCAGCTTGATATACCTTTCTGATCAATCATCCAGGTTGTCTTGGGCTGGAAATTTGTTTCACTCTGTCTTTTTGTGGGTTCTGCTGCCTTAGAATTTGTTTAGAGCCATTTTTATAGGTATTTGGAGGGGTTTGGGGGAGACCTCAATCAAGTTGCTGCTTTCACTCTGCCATCTTGACCCTGCCAAAACTACATTTTGGATGTGCAGCTTTAACCAAAATAGTCTTACTTATTCTTCAAAATCAATCTTTTCTGGGAAGTCAATTTGTACTGTGTCTTACTTTACTTGTAAATAATGCCATCAGCTTAGAATAAACAAGTGACTTATGATCTTATCCATGATTTGTTACATTAGGCAAACTTTATGACACATTGCAAAAGATGCTTTTTCCTTCCCTTCCCATGATCTCTCTCTCTCTCTCTCTCTCTCTCTCTCTCTCTCTCTCTCTCTCTCTCTCTCTCTCTCTCTCTCTCATACACACACACACACACACACACACACACACACCACTCCACATTCTTGAACAGCTCTATTTACATTCATCGGGCCAGTTAAAAGTTGTCTTGAATTTAGAGCACAAATTCTTGTTTTCTATTTGATAACCCATTATTACTACAAGGAGTAAAAATCATAGTTAGCAATAACTTTAATTCCAAAAATGCTTCAATCAACATTAAAGTCAGTGCCAGGAATATAATAATTTTATCCTAAGCCAGGGACTGACAGTATGGATTTTTAGTAAAGCTCACCCCAGCCCTTTTTTTTTTTTCTGGCATGCCTATAACTCTAGAATAGCTTTCCCAGTAGAAATGCTGCTTCCTATCAATACACCTTCTTCAACGTATAGTTACAGAATAAAGTTCAATTTAGGATGTTTTTGAGAAGAATCACAGTTATCTAGGGGCCTCAGATAAAATGCCCAGATTTACCGTGAAATCAACAAGAGCTATATAAGCTGAAGTGGCCTCAATCTGTCACTGTAACTAGGATTTCATGAGGCTTCTTGTTTGATAATTTCAACCAAATGGACAAATCAATTAAGTCAAACAAGTTTAACCTGTCCCCCAACACATGCTTTCCACCTCTCTTATTGAAATATTGAATTGAAACAATTTTCTAATTATTTTGCAATTATGTGTAACCAAAACAACTAACTCATTGGTTATTTCAATACTCAAATCAAAACCATCCAGTTAAAAAGAAACACCCAATTAGTTAACTGATTTTATTTCTTTTTTTACTTTTCAGTTCCTGAAAGTAATACATCATGCACATAGAAATGGAACTTTCATTTGCCTTCTGTTAGCCTATGTATTAAATACTTAAGATTGCACATGTATAACCTATATATGAATGCTTGCCATCTTTTGGAGGGGGAAGAGAGAGAGGAGAAAGGAGGGGAGAGAGAGATAGAATTTAGAATTCAAAACTTTAAAAAACAGATGTTAAAAATTGTTTTAACATGTGATTGGTGAAAAAATAAGATGTTATATATTATTAAAAAGATGTTTAACATTTACCAAATTAATACAGTTTAGTGAAGAGCAGTGGCATCATATCTACAAAATGCTTTGAGATCATAAAAGCTATATAAAACAATTAAGGCTTAAGTACTATTTAGACTGAAAACTTTTCTTTGAAATCAACCATTTTCAAGGTTTTTTTGGGGTTTTTTTTGCCACAGACACTCCCTGAGATGTGAATATGTCATCTTCACAAAGACCTTGTTCAGTGAATGAGATCACACCATGCAACCACACCCTGAGCCACTGTGTTGATATCTGATACATACAACACTTCATTAGAAGGTTAAAACAAAACAGCCAGGTCATTACTATGTAGATTACTATGGTTCCCAGATATGGCATGCTTTGTCCATTCTCACACAGCTGCCAAGTGTCAGAAGCAGGATCTGAATCTAGGACTTCCTGATTCAAAGTCCTGTATCCTATCTGTGGTGTCATTCTGCCTCTTCTCTTATTTCCTCATGATATGACGCCAATAATTTGAGCAGGATCACACCATACTTTCAGTAACTTCCTGAACAACTTTTCTCTTCCACAGTTGTAGGAATTTAAGGCTAAGTCTTAGAAAAACTACAGAATACCTTCCCTTTTTGTGTCTTTCAGAGTAAAGACCATGCAGGATGATATGCCAGTAAGAGCTCATCTAGGACCAGGCCCTTTCACAAGGTCAGTGATGAGGAGCATTAAGGAGAGAATTTCCAGAGAGTCATGAAGAGCTCATAGAGTATAAAGATTTAGAACAGAAGCAACTGTGGTGGCAGAGCAACATGGGTGTGAGACCTGAGACTGATAAGTAAGAAACACTTATCTTGTCTCAGGTTTCCTCTGGTTGTGTTCCAGACTGATGGTGCAGATTCTTACAGGATATTTTGTGTATCATACTGTGTCAATTCTACCATCTGAAGTTCCAGAGAATAGAATAGGGGCCTCAGGGAGGAAGCACTCTCACCATCAAGCAAGTATTTTGGGACATTCAAGGCTTTCCAAAACCAGATTATAATTTTTGAGCCAATTATGTGCACAATTCTAAAATGGACACTGTAGAAGTAGGAGGAGATATAAAGGCTTATATGTCAGGTAGAGTTGGGAGTTGAAAATTAGGTGTTCTTTTAGCAAGTGGGGCACTGATTTTTAGGGATGGAAACATAGGGTCATGAGATCAGAACATGAGTCCAAGTGGAAAGATGAGCATGATTCACAATCTAAAATATGAGGTGTCAATAACACTCACAGGGGAAAAGAAGGTTCTTGGCTGAGTTCCAATGACAGTCAGTCAGTATCAGTGAGACAGCAGCATTGTCTGGGAAATAAACTCAGGAAGTCTTTCTATTTAGTCTCCAAAACATTTCCTCTCACCTGGACTACTGTAATAGCCACCTAATTGGTCCCTCTGCTTCCAGTTCCTCTCCTTCAAATCTTTCCTCCACTGACTTCTTACAACAGTAAAAATAAGGCCCAGATGTCTCTTTGAACGTACATATGTCTATATGTGTGTGTACATTGGGGTGGGGTGTATGTGTATGGGGGGGTACTTTTTGTGATTCTCCATTTTCTTTATAAATAAAATGCAAATTACTTAGCCTGGCATTAAGATGGTCTACAAATAAGGCTTCAATACCTATTTTTTCCCCTGTTAGTCAACTATCATTTATTAAGTGCCAACTGTGTGCCAGGGACTATGCTAAGAACTGAGGATGAATGGAAAGGCAATAACAAAACAAATCAAAGACAGCCCTTGCTCTCAAGGAGCTGACATTCAAGTATGGGAGACAACAAGAAAATGACTATATACAAATAAGATCTACATAGAATTGGGGGTATCTGCTCTCAGAATTTAACATGTAGTCACTTTCCTCTTTGCATTTGCCGAGATGCCATTTCTTCTTCCTAGAATGCACTCATCTTCCATTTGTAGAATCCTTACACACCTTCAAGGCTTCTGCCTATCTCTCAAGCTTTCCCTTACCCCCTTAGCTGAATGTTTCATTCTTTCTTCTCAAATTTCCCTAAATCACTATGTCACTGAATAAATGTCTTTCACTTATAGTACTCCAACTTTTGACTTGGGTTTATTTGTTTACATGCCATAATTTGACATACCTCACCCAACTGATGGTAAAGCCTTTGAGGGCAGGGACATGTGTGTCTGAACACAGAGAGAACTTAGTACAGTGGCTTGAACATAGTAGTTGTTTAATATATATTTTTAATGTAACATGAGTATAATCTGTATCAGTATCACACAGAAGAAATAACAGATTCTTGAAAAATTGAAGTAACACTGTAACAGCAGTCCTATCTTGTAGACAGGGAGTAAAATATTTCTATACCCATTTTACAGATGAAGAAATTAATTCTAAGAGAATTAAAGTGGATTTATCCACACTTCAGGAACTATAATTGAGAAAAATTCCGTGATAACTTAGGGGTAAGGAGTGTTCAAGGATGATTAGCACCTCTGTTGGGGTGCTCATCCACCTTTGCTGTCCCAACTTTGACCTGTGACTCCAAGAAGCTGTCCTATGTGCAGCAGCAACATCCCAATATAACAGTCTGGGCAGATGAGCTAAACCAGGTTGAAGGTTACCAATAGGCCTCAAACCTGTCAGTAAATTAGTGGATGTCTACCCTAAGCATGTGAATTCTTGGAGGAATTGGCAGATGAGAACAGCTTGTTCCAGTGGTCATGAAGGTGGCTAAAGTAGGCTTTGTGGAACACTTAGAGTTTAGACAGACATCAAAGAAGCTAAAATCATCCTGCATCCTAGGCCATTGCCAGTCATCTTGACTTTTGTCCTGCCACTAGACTTTGATGAATGTGAAAGAGAGAGTGAGGTTGAGGATTTTGTGCAACTCTGCTTCCCTTAAATCCAATTCATGCACGAGTCAAGACATTACCCTGTGACATCACTGCTCCTCTTTGAAAAGAAAGGACAAACAACAACAACAAGAAAGCCTGATGTTTATTTCTTTCCTCTCTCAATTACTGCTATTAAATCACTTTTATTTGCTACATGTGCCCTTCATACTTTTATTTTCTTTGGCAGTTCATATCAGTGCTAATTCTAGCAAAGTTAACCAAACTTTCCTTGACAGAACCTTAATACCCATATTGCTGTAGCTCTACAAGCTGTTACACAGAGATGATTTTTTTAATGTAATTTTGAATGTGGTTTCGGAAATGCATAATTTGCTGAAGACACAGATGTTCATATCCAATTACTCTAAAGGATAATTCTTATATATGAAATATTTCTTAAGAAAATTCCAAGTAGCAGTGTACTGGTAAATCAATTCCAAAGAACAAATGCCAAATTAGCTTCTTCTGACAAGTGTTCGCAGTGCGAGGTTATTTCAGCACACTTGGGCAACACTTTAAATTAAGATTCCCAGATAGGTACTTAATTAAGATTTAACAAGACCTTCACTGCATGTTATTTAAAATATTTAATGAACAACATCAATTTTGTATATGACATATGTCATTATGTGGCTCTTAATGCTATTGTAATAACCTGCTCCAACCACATTTGAAAATTAAGTTTCCAACTCAGCTGGAGAGGAAGAAATAGGAGGAATGACATCATATAGTTAGTGGCTGAAGCCATGTTTATGAGAGGACAAACAAATGTTTTGAAAGAAATAAAACAGCCATACAAATATTGGGTCGTACATTTAAAAGTGGAAGAAACTTTTGAGGCTGTCTAAACATACATTTCATAGAAGAGGAAAATAAGACACAGAAAGCTTAGGGACTTGGGCAGAGTCTTACAGATAGTAAATTGGTGGCCTCTGGGAGGCACATTGCTGTGTATAGAGTCAGGAAGACCTGGATTCAAATTGAACTTCAGACAGTAGCTGTATGACCTTGGGCAAATCACTTAACCTCTATTTGTCTCAGTGTCTTCAACTGTTAAATGGGGTAGCAAAAGCACCTACTCATGCTATTGTGAAGATTAAATGAGATGCTACGTATGAAGCATTTGGCATAGTGCCTGGCACATAGTAAGCTCTATTTAAGTGCTTATTCTCTTCCCTTCTGCCTAACTGGCTAAGAAAGGACTGAAAGACAGGTCTTCCTGACTCCCTTTCCTATGCCCTATATTTTCCTGAGAATAAAACTTCATACTCAGGAGAAAAAAGTTGGCTATAATCTTTCCAGCAAAACTTCAACTCTGGCACAACAAAAGGAAATTCCTAGCCAAATATAGGCTCAGCAGAAAGAACCTAAACCAGGATTTAGGAGACTTAGGAATTTAAGTTCAGCCACTAACTAGTTGGGTTATAACTAGGCAAATCACTTCTCTCTGGGTCTTGGTTTCCTCATCTGTAAAATGAGGGAGTTGTATTAGATGTATCCCAAAGTGCATTCTTCCTCAGAGAGACTATGATTTTGTTAAGGAAATTAAGATAATACGATTTGCTGTTAACCTAGAAACTCATTGCTATGTTCACACATGCACATAGACCTTGGGATCATGGAACACTTGTTTAACTCTTGCTTGTTGTACAGCTGCTGTGAAAGTGGGTTACAGGGGGCAAAGCCAAGATGGCTGAGTAAAAGCAGGATCTCAATTCAGCTCTCCCCCAAATCCTTTCAAATAAATGTAAAAAATGACTCTAAACAAATTCTAGAGCAGCAGAACCTACAAAAACACAGTGAAACAAATTTCCAGTCCAAGACAACCTGGATGGTTGAAGGGAAAGGTTTATTGCGCTGGGCTGGGGAAGAAGTGCATTCCAGCATGGGCCACATTGGCACAGATGGGGCCCCACTGAACTTGGAGCAGGCATCAGGAGACTGAATCACTGGCAGCTGTGGCAGTTTCCAGACTTCTTAACCGACAAATGCCAAAGACAAGTTAGAAGGTCAGTGGGAAAGGTCTGTTGGACCAAGGTGGGAGATGAAAACAGTCCAACCCTGGGCCCAGCACAGCCCTGGGACCACAATGGCAGTTGCAGAGGCAGCACTACAGTTGCTTCCAGACCTCTCAGCCCACGGTTGGTAAGAGTATCAAACAACTGATCAGAAGACTGCAGGGACCTCTTCGCTGGTGCTGAGGCAGGATTCTGTTGCTTTGCCCATACTTGGAGGTGGATTGCAGTCCTGGGTGGCATTGCTGTAGCAAGGAGGAACACTGGCACGTTAGAGCTGGTGGCAGTGGTGCAGAGCAAACCCTCGTCACAGTTCCAGGGAAGAAAAGAGTGCTTGTGGTCATTGACTGACCAGAGCACAGGACAAGAGAGTAGTAAATATGTCTCCTTAGATCATACCATCTTGGAAGAACTGAAAACTTACAGGTCCCTAGAAATATATCTGAAAACAGCTACACAAAGCCCCTGGAGCTTGGAACACTACGCCCTCCATGGTGGAAGTAGAGCCCTACCTTAACAAAGTTAAAAAGTCAAATAATTGGCTGGAAAAATAAGCGAACAGCATGGGGGAATGGTGGAGGGAACAACTCAGACTATAGAATCTCACTTTGGTAACAAGGAAGATCAGAAGAAGACAACAAAGACAAAGCTGCATCTAAATCCTCCAAGAAAAATATGAATTTGTCTCAGGCCATGGAAGGGCTCAAAAAGGATTCAGAAAATCAAGTTAGAGAAGTAGAGGAAAAATTGGGAATAGAAAGGAGAGTGATGCAAGAAAATCATGAAAAATGAGTCAACAACCTGGTAAAGGAGACCTAAAAACTACTGAAGAAAATAACATCTTAAAAATAGACTAGACTATACCAGCTTCTGGGATAAGAACCTATTCTTTGAAAAAAACTTCTGGGAAAACTGGAAAAGAGTATGGCAGAAACTAGGTGTAGACCCAAAACTCATACCATATACCAAAATAAAGTCAAAATGGGTTCATGACTTAGATATAAAGGCTGATGCTATAAGTACACTAGGAGAACAAGGAATAGTTTACCTATCAGATCTGTGGAGAAAAGAAGAATTTATGACCAAACAGGAAATAGAGAATATTATGAAAAGCAAAATGGATAATTCTGATTACATTGAATTGAAAAGTTTTTTTTGCACAAACAAAGCCAATGCAACTATTAGAAGAAAGGTAGAAAATTGGGAAAGAATTTTTACAACCAGTCTCTCTGATAAAGGCCTCATTTCCAAAATATATAGAGAATTAAGACAAATTTATAAGAACACAAGCCATCCCCCAATTGATAAATGGTCAAAGGATATGAACAGACAATTCTCAGATGAAGAAATTAAAGCCATCTATAGTCATATGAATAAATGCTCTAAATCATTATTGATTAGAGAAATGCAAATCAAAACAACTCTTAGGTACCACATCACACCTATCAGATTGGCCAACATGACAAAACAGGAAAATGATAAATGTTGGAGAGGATGTGGGAAATTGGAACACCAATATATTGTTGGTGGAGTTGCGAAATGATCCAACCATTTTGGAGAACAATTTGGAGCTATGCCCAAAGGTCTACAAAAATGTGCATACCCTTTGATCCAGCAATAGCACTTCTAGGGTTATATCCCAAAGAGATCGAACAAATGGGAAAAGGGCCCACAGGTACAAAAATATTTATAGCAGCTCTTTTTGTGGTGACAAAGAATTGGAAATTGAGAGGATGCCCATCAACTGGGGAATGGCTGAGCAAGTTGTGGTACATGAATGTGATGGAATACTATTGTGCTATAAGAAATGATGAACAGGCTGACTTCAGAAAAACCTGGAAAGACTTATATGGTCTGATGCTGAGTGAAGTTAACAGAACCAAGAGGACTTTGTACACAATAACAGCCACATTACGCGATGACTAATATTGTTAAACTGAACCCTTCTCAGCATTACAAGGATCCAAGGCATCTCTAGAGGGCTTGTGATGGAAAATGTTGTCCACATCCAAAGAAAGAACTATGGAAGTTGAATTGCTATCACTTATTTTTGCCTTCTGTTGAGTTTTGTTTCATCTTTCTAATGGTTCCTCCTATTGGTTTTAATTGTTAGTTAGAACTTCACTAATGTGAAAATATGTTTAATAGGAATGTAAATGTAAAGCCTGTATCAGATTGTGCAGTGTCTTGGGGAGAGGAGGAGGAAGGGTGAGAAAAATTTTCAACTCAAAAAAATATGGAAGTGATTCTTGATAAATCAAAATAATTTAATAAAAATAAAAATAAAAATAAAAAGGAAGAGTCCAAAAACAAAAAGACTAGACCAATTGTCAAAAAGCCAATGAAGAGAAAAATGTTTTAAAAAGCAGAATTGGCCAAATGGAAAAGGAGGTTCAAAAGCTAAGAGAAGAAAATAATTCCTTAAATAATTATAATGAAACAATTGGAAATCAAGATCTTATAAAACAAAACTAAAAGAAAGAAAAATAGGCAATTTGAAATATCTCATTGGAAAAACAACTGACCTAGAAAATAGATCCAGGAAAGATAATTTAAAAATTTTTGGATTTCCTGAAAGCCATGATTAAAAAAAAAAAAAAGAGGCTAGACATCATCTTTCAAGAAATTATCAAGGAAAACTACCCTGA
The DNA here is from genome assembly GCF_003287225.1 of Phascolarctos cinereus. Lineage (NCBI taxonomy): Eukaryota > Metazoa > Chordata > Mammalia > Diprotodontia > Phascolarctidae > Phascolarctos > Phascolarctos cinereus. The sequence goes on from NW_027556180.1 coordinate 105,471,960, forward strand.
TATTGTAGAACCAGAGGGTAAAATAGATATTGAAAGAATCCACTAATCACCTCTTGAGAGAGATTCCAAAAGGAAAACTGCCAGGAATATGATAGCCAAATTCCAGAGTTCCCAAGTCAAGCAGAAAATATTACAAGCAGGCAGAAAGAAACAATTCAACAGGATAACACAAAATTTAGCAGCTTCTATGTTAAGGGATTGGAGGGCTTGGAATATTGGTTTGAATATTGGAATGATATTCTAGAGGTCAAAAGAGGTAGGCTTAAAACCAAGAATCACCTAGCCAGCAAAACTGGGTGTAATCAATGAGGGGGAAAATTAAGTTTTAATGATGTAGAGAAATTCAAATCGTACTTGAGAAGCCAGAACTAGATAAAAAAAAAAAAAGACTTTCAAATACAAGACTGAAGAGAAATATGCAAAGGTAAACAGGAAAGAGAAATCATAAGGGACATATTAAAGTTGAAATGTTTGTATTCCTACATGTTTGTAACTCATGAGACCTTTCTCAGTATTAGGGTAGTTCAATGGAATATATATGTACACACACACACACACACAAATATATATGTATATATATATATATATATATATATATATATATATATATATACATATATATATATACACATATATGTATGTATGTATGTATGTATGTATGTGTGTATACAGAGGACACAGGATGAGTTCATTATGAAGGGATGATATCTAAAAAACAAAATCAAGGGGTGAGAGAGGAACGTACTGGGAGAAAGGGAGCAGTAGAATGGAGTAAATTATCTCCCATAAAAAAGGCAAGAAAAAGTTTTTTACAGTGAAGGGGGGGGCAGGTGAGAGAGAATGAGTGAGCATTCCTCTCCTCAGATTTTGTTTAAGGAGGGAATAAAATACACATTCAATTGAGTATGAAAATCAATCTTACCCTATAGGAAATTAGAGGGAAAGTGGACAAGAGGGGGTGCTAATAAAAGGGAGAGCAGATTGAGGTAGGTGGTAATCAGAAGGAAACACTTTTGAGGAGGGATAGGGTCAGAGGAGAGAATGGGATGGGAGAAGGGCTGGATAGGATGGAACAGAATGAAGCTAATCTTTTACAACATGACTATTATGGAAGTGTTTGCATGATTACACATGTGTGACCTATATTGAATTATTTGCCTTCTCAATGAGGGTGGGTGGGAGAGGAGTAAGTGATAGAGAATTTGGTACTCATTAATATTAAAAAAAAATTTTATGCAACTGGGAAATAAAACATATAGGCAATGGGGTATAGAAATATTTCTTACCCTACAGGAAAATAGGGGAAAGGGATAAAAGAAGGGAAGGGTGTTAATAGAAGGGAGGACAGATTGGGAGAAGTAATCAGAATTCATGTGGTTATGGGGGGACAAGATGGGGAGAAAAATCTGGAACTCAAAATCTTGTGGAAGTAAATGTTAAAAACTAAAAATAAATAAATAAATTGAAATGTGGAGGGAGGAAGAAAAAATAAAGTAGATTACATGTAATAATGAATAACACTCCTATACACTTTTTAAGGTTCAAGTTGGAAACCATAAGGCCCAAACTCCTGCCTTTCAAAAGCTTTGTTATGAAGTGTTTTATTTATTTGTTTGTTTTTGAGGGAGTATTAAGAAAGCAATCAGAACCAATATGGTTTTCATTTTCCAATATGGAAATGGATTGAGGGTTTCATCCATGTAGGTTTTCTCTAATTATATAGATCTCAAACCTATCCATTCCTGCCCATTTTTAGTTCAGTAATACAAACCATTTTTAACTTATCAATTTATTTATTTATTTTTAATATTATTTTCCTTTTAAATTTTGAGTTCCAAATGCTCTCCCCTTCCCCTCCTGTTCCACCTACTGAGAAGACAAGCAATATGATATCTATTATACATGTGAAATTATGAAGAACATTTCCCATAGTTCTTATATTTCAAGAAAAATAACACACACACACACACACACACACCACACACACACTTCAATTTGCACTCAGACTTTGTCATTTCTCTCTATGGGGATGAATGTAACTTTTTCATCATGAGTCCTTTGGAATTGTCTTGGGTCATGGTATTGATCAGAGTAGCCAAGTATTTCACAGCTGATCATCATAATATCATTGCCGTTACTGTGCATAATGAACACGTACTTCTTATTTCACTTTGTATCATTTCATGTAGGTCTTGCCATGATTTTCTTTTCTAAAACCACTCCCCCTTGTCATTTCTTACAGCACTATGTTGCTGTACTGGGGGCCATCTCCAGTTGTCCTGATCTATATCTTCCCACTGGAATGAGGTGGCACCAGAAGAGAAAGTGAGGCTGCTGACCTTGCATAGCCCTCCCCCACTTGAATCCAATTTACTTGCAAGTCATAGCATCATCTTCCTGATGTCCTGGTTCTCTTTGAGAACGAAGGACAAACAACAACAACGGTAGTACTCTATCAGAATTATATGCCACGACTTATTTAGCCATTACCCAATTGATGATCATCCCCTCAATTTCCAATTCTTTGCTTCCACAAAAAGCACTACTATAAATATTTTTGTATGCATAGGTCCTTTTCCTTCTTATTTGATATCTTTGAGATACAGACCTCATGGTAGTATTGCTGGGTCAAAGGGAATGCACAGTTTTATAGCTGTTTGGGCACAGTTCCTAATTGTTTTCCAGAATGGTCAGACTAGTTCACAACTAAACAAATAGTTCTCAGTGTACCTATTTTTTTCCACATCGCCCGAAGCTCATATCATTTCTGATAGTCGAAGTGGTACCTCAGAGATGTTTTAATTTGTATTTCTCTAATCAATAGTGATTTAGAGAATTTTTTTGTCATATGATATAGATAACTTTGATTTCTTCGTCTGAAAACTGCCTGTTCTTAACCTTTGACCATTTATGAATTGGGGAATAACTAATTTTTTTTATAAATTTTAATCAATTCTATGCTCATGTATGTATGTATTTAAGAAATGATATCTTTGTCAGAGAAACTTGCTCTAAAATTTTTTGATGTTACTTCATTTGTTGTAGCACATTTTAGCAAAATGTAGTTTCCCTGATTATACCTTTTAATTAGATCTATTTTGACTTTTGCTCTATCTGAGATCATGTTTGCTAATCCTGCCTTTTAAAAAAAATTTCAGCTGAAGAATGTTAGTTTCTGCTTTAGCCCTTTATTTTATCTCTGTGTATTTCTTTCTGTATATGTGTATCTCTTTTAAACAATGTATTACTGGATTATATTTTCTAATCCATTCTGATGCTTCAATTTTATAGTGAGCTAATCCTATTCACATTCACAGTTATGATTATTGTGTATGTCCCTCCATCCTATTATAGTCTCTCTCTCTCTCTCTCTCTCTCTCTCTCTCTCTCTCTCTCTCTCTCTCTCTCTCTCCTATGTCTATGTAAATTACTTTTAACTGTCCTAATAATGAAAATGTGTTTTGGAACTGCATCTTCCCACATAGGAATATAAGCTGTTTAACTTTTTTGAGTCCCTTATGATAACTCTTTCATGTTTTAACTTTCATGTTTCTCTCAAGTCTTCTGTTTGAATGCCAAACATTTTAATGAACTATGTATGGTCCTTTCATCAGGAGTGCTTAAAACTCCTCTAAATAATTAAATATCCAGTTTTGTCCTGAAGGATTATATTCAGTTTTTTCTGGATAGGTGATTTTTTTGTAATCCTTAATTCTTTGTCTTCCAAAATATCACATTCCAAGCTCTCTGTTCCTTTAAAATCATAGCTGCTATAACTTTTGTGATCATAACTATGACTCAATAATATTTGAATTGTTTCTTTTTGGATGCTTAAAGTATTTTCTCTTTTGCCTGGAAATTCTGGAATTTAACTATAATATTCCTGCGGTCTATAGAGCCACATAGATCCCTGGTGTATGTGCTTCTGGAGTCCATGTCTCCTTACTATATTCATGGGGCTCCCTGATGGGAACATCGTGTACACACTGCTCCCTGGTGCATGTGGCTCTCTAGATCATATGATTCCCTGGAGCAGATGGTTCTCTGAAGGCTTGACTCTGTGTATGATTGGTCTGTTTGTTTCTGTACCACTTTTCAACACTTTCTTTTTCTTTTGAGTACTGGAATTGGAGTCAGGAACACTTTAGTTCAAATCTATTCTGAGAGACTTTATTAGCTGTATGACCCTGGGCCAGTCACTTAATTTCTGTCTGCCTCATTTTCCTCAACTCTAAAATGAAGATCATGAGAGTACTTACAAGACAGGATTGTTGTGAGTATTAGATAACATAATGTTTGTAAAGTAGTTCACATAGTTCTGGCATACACACACACAAACACACACACACACACACACACACACAGACACTTCATAAATAGAATATTGAGCTATGGCAAAGAAGTGGGGTTATGTTTTTTTTTCCTCAAATACCTTTGCCATGTTTGTCTAACCACAGATATTATAATTTGCTATTTCATTACGAAGTATTTCTAGCAAATTTAATTTTGCCTCAATCCCAGTGAGACCAGAGATTAATTACAGATTGATATAAATGTAATGTTTGGCAGAGAGACTAATCTTTGCCTAAATATTAGGACTATTTCTTAATCTGGGCTCAGATAAAGTGACCAAATTAATAATATTTCATTAAAAATAAACTCCTTAATGTCAAACAAGAGGGAACCATGTGGATTTTAGGTGTCATTGTATGGGATAATTATTGGGATAATTATTGAAGCATGATTTTACAAAAGCCTTTATGAACAGTCCAGAAAGAACTCCAAATTCATTAGCACCACAGAATGATTTCACTTGTAGTTATAAAAAAAATCTAAGAAACAAAAATTTCCTCCTATAGTTCACAAGAAAGGTCATAGCAACAATAAACTAAAATACTATTAAATGAATCAGGTCAGTAATAGCTAAGGGACAAAGAAAAATTAATAAAATATAAATGCAAACCTCTGTTGCAAATATAATCTTCAATAAGTTCAATTTAAATTCATTGTAAATCACTTTTAAAAAAAGTATTTCAAAAATAGGTTAAGGGAAAGACATTCAAGCAAAGAGATATTAATGTTGTCATATGAAGAAAGTTTTAATCATTATTTTTATAGCTATCAATGACTGTTTTATATAAAAATAGTGATTCTAATCTAATCATTTTAATAACAGAAAATTTAAAAATGCATTTTAAAAAGTTAGTTTTCAGTGCATAATTACATTAACAAGTGCAATCATGGATCTTTATAGGACACATGACATTGTCCTCCTGATACTGAAAATGACAGGAATCTAAAAGTTCTGATTATTTTGTTTTTTAATTCCCATTTATCTTCTGATAATAACCCCCCAAAATCTCCTCAGCAAATTCTCTCCTTAAAATGTCCTGACTTTCAATAAGGCAAGTTCCAAGAGAAAGATCTAATGTTGGAGCTAACTTGAAATCAAGCTTTTCTGGGGTTATAGAGCAAGGGCTTAAGAGAATTACCACAGAGTTTCAAAATCACTTTTTTTCAGTTCAATGAAAATATCTACTTATTGTAATGGAAGCACTGGGCAATTTGCCAGAGAAATTTCACTATCACAGCTGCTTTCAAATATTAGATTTGATGGTTCATGTCCAAACAGAAGGTCAAGATTGGAGGCTTCAAGAGTTGGATGCTATTTTTTGTACTTCAAAAACATTACATTGTATAGATAAACACACATTTCAATTGCCACAAGGAATACCATATAGAAATATTAAAATTATCTTTATTTTAAATTTCTAAAAGGTTGGCTTTATTTCACAGTGTTTTAATTTTTTCCCCTTCCCCATATATTTAGTTTGACAGGTTTCAACAAATTGCCAGGATAAATGCCCCAAATCCTTAGTGTGTCTCTTTATTAAGTTTAAAAAATAAATCTTTTTAAATAGTGTTAAGATTTGTGATTGTTCCCTAACATCCTTTTCTGATCCTGCCTAGTAGGTGGAAAGTATCCTTCAGCTCCTAAGCAGAAAATGCTTTGGGAATTAATCTACTAAAATAACATGTAGCTGGCATTTGAAAATCTGTCTGGCTAAAATCAAAGACAGTTCATTACTAAGTTCTTTGTAAAGGCTTGCTAGAACACTTTTCAAGACTGCTTATTCACATTTGCTATCCACTTCTCATTCAACTATCACTTCTCATTCAACTGTGGCTCCAGGAAGCTGTAGCATGCACCCAAAGCACACCCCAATAACACTATCTTGGCATACAGGCTAAACCAGATTGAGGGTAATGAATAGGCACCCAGACCTGTCAGTGAGCTAGAGAAATGTCTACCCCAAGCACATAAAGACTTTCTCCAGTGAAATGGGCAGATGAGATCAATTTATTCCAACAGCAATGAAGGCAGTTGAAGCAGACACTGCATAGCTCTTAAATAAAATGCCATTACATCTTGACCATCACCAGTCATCTTATCTTTTGTCCTGCGACTGGACCTTGATGACTCAGGAAGAGAAAATGAGGTTAACAACTTTGTGCAACTCTGCATCACTTAAATTTGATTCACATACAAGTCAAGACATCACCCATGATGTTATTGGTCCTCTTTAAAACTGAAAGATCAACAGTGACATGATTTTTATCCACAGCAATGTAGATATTATCTGCTAAGGTGTAAAATGCAATTTTTTCCCATGGATGAGATACCTAAATTGACAAAAATCACAGAACATTGAAGTATTGAAGAATTGAATTATTAAAGTATGACACCATATGAATATGAATTAAAATTTTAAAAAATATAGAAAAATCCCATGTCTTTAACATGATTCTAAATCTATGGTAAATTTAAGATTTGTAGCCTTATTATCAACATATTGAGGCCACTGGTGGACTGAAGAAATCCTTTTCCATCATTTCCCTTATATAATTAATACATACTTTTCATAGTAGGTTGCTTTTTCTGTTTGTTTGTTTTTTAGGAAATTCATAAGGCTATCACTGTGTATTATGTACCTTTCAGTTTTGTCTAGCCAACTAAAATTAACCAAGCAACATCAAAGTCAGTTTAACCTTTATCAGCCACTTTAGCAACCCAATAAGATCCATTTCTAAAGAGCTGGATCAATTTCTACTTATTCAATAGCTATACTCACTAGAAATGTCAAGTGAATCCTGCCCTAGCTGATTTTTATCAAAGGTTGTATATCATCTTTGTGTCTTACTGAGAAGCTTTAAGACCTCGCTACAATCATGGTAATTATAGTCAAGAATCTGTGAGAGGTTATTGTCCTGCCAGTAAGTGTTGATAAAATCATAGACTTAGAGTTGAAAAGACCCTCAGATATTAACTAATTCAAACTGAGGTCTACGGAATTAAAGTGAGCTGCCCAGGAATAGAAGTAGTTAATCAAAATTAGGATTTGGACCTAAGTTCTCAAATTTCAGAGACAAAATCTAATGAAAAACAGGCTTCAGTTTTCTCATATAAAATCCATTTCTCAATCTGCTTTATACTAGATACTTTAAACAAAATAGATGATTAATGAGAGTTTAGTAAATCAGTATGAAATATCTGAAACTTTTTGTTTAATTTATGGATTTTTTTTTAAATTTTCATTTGTAATTTCTAGAAGATGTTTTTCATTACACCTCCAGTAATGTAAAAGGAATAGTATTTCCTTCTTGATGGCATAAACAATGACTCTGGCCTTTTGAAGAAGATATAATGTATTCCAATCATTTCATTTTAATATGAATTTGAAGCTATTGAAATGATGGGGCTTGATTTAAAGATCGTTGTACTGCGAAATATCTAGAAAACCTTTTTCTAATGAAATTTAAATCATAAAGTAAAAATAACACTTCAATACTGAATCTTTTTTACAGAATTTAAGAATTCAGGCATGAATGAGCACAATCTTATATAGTTTATTTTCACCATACTGATATCATTAAACAGATGTGGAATCTCATCAATATCCTGGGTCTTTGTCCTACTGGAGATAAGACTCATCTATACTTTTCGTCCTGTGTAATTTTTATTTATGTCCCTATCCCCTATACCAGAAACCATCTTGTATACTAGAAGCTTTACCATAGTTCTTTGAATAAAACACAGTATAAGTAATACACAACACTAACGTTATCTTCCTGTTGTCTATTGTTTTCCAAACATACAAATCTACTTCTTTTGCAGTCATGAGGGTCAATGATAATGTATTTTAGGGCTCTTTTAACCTATGATGATGTACTGCTTCAGACCACCATGAAATATTTGAGCCAGTTGCAACTGTGATTTTTTTTTCTGTGATTGTACTAAATGTGATTCTATCACAGCTATTACAATGCTGCCTAAAAATCAGAGTTGCCTACTGCAATTAGGTCCTAACTTTTGAAATACATGATTCATAGTAATTTAGTATCACTGAGATGATATTGGATTTAAAGAAATATGCTAAAGGGAAGTATACACACAAAAGAAATGGATATTTTCTTGCATCTATTTAAATCTGGGCCGAGATTATTGTATATCAGCAGTGTTTGTTAAACGTTTCTGTATCTATCTATGATAGATAGATAAAATAATATACATATTTTTGACAGCTAGGTGGTGCAGTGGATAGAATACTGCAGTGCCTGTAGCCAGGAAGACTCATTTTCCAAAATTCACATGTAGCCTCAGACACTTACAAGCTGTGTTACCCTGGACAAGACACTTAATCCTGTTGGATTCAGTTCCTCATCTATAAAATGAGCTGGAGAAGGAAATGGCAAAACACCCTACTATATTTGCCACAAAATCCAAAATGGAGTCACAAACAGTTGGATACGACTGGAATGACTGAACATGTTCGTATTTATATTATTTATATTCCAGCATAAAGACACACAATTATGCCTGTTTAGATACAGATAGATAGATAGATAAATACAGCATATAGCATATATTTCACTATATTTTACAGTCTGAGTTGCTGGATTCCTTTGGACTTCACAGGAGGATGGTGAGTAGGCAATGAATGTCAAAAGAAGGGTTCAGTGATACCAAGGATTAGGATTTAGGGATTAGGCCATCTGAAAAACATCCAAGGTACATTCATTAAAAAGAACCTTTTGTGTTCATAAAACCATATCAAGTTAGTTTAAGAAATTACATTTCGCATCTCAAACTTATCCAACTTAGTATTATCTATAACCTGAGATTACTCATCTCAAGAATATACACATCTGTATATGTGTGTGTCCATACACACACACACAAATACATGTTTCTGTGTATGACAGAAATATATACAACCACACATGTATACATATATATGATGCATATAGAGTCATGCATACATACATTATGTGCCATACATATATGCATGTGTTTATATACATACACACATACATGAATGGGTATGCATATATCAGGTATGTATAGTTGTGTGGTATATATGTCTTTATATTTATTTATAGTCTATCAAGGTATTTTGTGTTTTGGAAATCCACTGTTGAGAAGGAGCATTAAAGGAAAGGAAAGGAAGCATGAGTATAGTCCTAGTGATAGTATCTAAAGAGGAGACACCACTTTATATATAGTGGTTGAAACTGAAAATCTATTAGGGGCTGAATGGCATACAGCCTTCTGTGTGAGATGCCTTCACACTAAGTAGAGAAGAGATATGTGGAAAGCCTAGGAAGATACTGATCTTTGCATGGCTATATTAGTAACAAGAGAGGTCATTTTGGCTGAATTCCTTGCTTTATTCAATGAGGGAGAGACAGGGATAGATAGATAGACAGACAGATAGACAAATAGATAGATGGATAGATAGATAGATAGATAGATAGATAGATAGATAGATAGATAGATAGATGCATAGATGGATGGATGAGAGGGGAAGAGAGATACATAGGGAAGGAGAGAGAAAAAGGAATAGATTAAAATTCAACAAGGAACAGCCATGATTTAAATAAAAAGGTTAATTAAACCTACATAACTAGTTTACACATGTAAACATCACCTAAGGGTGGACAGCACATTGAAAATTTTCTCAGGCTAGTAATAATTGTCCTGGAATATTAATTCTGAGTCTAGCTGGAAGATCACATTAAGAATATAACAACAGATGGGAATTTCCCTGCAGAGGCTATATAGCCTTACTATACAACAAGATTTATTTACCTAATCATGTAAATATATGGTGGGTCAGAAAAGACAATCCTCTGGGAGTTCTGAGCCATTAAAAAAGCATATGCAGTTTTCCCACGTTGAAAATGCAAGATAATTGCTGTGGCTGAATTCTTCAGAGAAAAAAGTCAGTTCCCCAGTTGAGCGGTTTAGAAGCAGCCACATTCTCCAGGGGCCTGCAGAACCTCTTGAAGAATTTCTTTTCTATAACTTTGGCCCTGGCTAGGGCCAGACACTTCCTATACTCTGTTACAGAATATAATAGTGGCAAGTGAAATTGTTTAGAGACAATAATTATGTCAGAGTATTTTGTTTTGTTTTGTTTTGTTTTTCCCCTTCAGTGCTTGTTGGCTAAATTTTTGTAATTCCAGAGCATATCTATATATGCCATCTATATTATAACATATGAATATGTATTCTATCACAGCTATTACAATGCTGCCTAAAAATCAGAGTTGCCTACTGCAATTAGGTCCTGACTTTTGAAATGCCACGTGGAAAGTAATTTTAAATTCTGATTTTTAAATCTTCCAAGAGAAAATGCCACATGCGCATAACAAGGTAGATAGATACCAAAGGTCAAATTTACAATTCATACACTGACAGAGGGAGTTTAATTAAAAGATAATAAAAAATCTATCATTTATTGATGATTTTAGCACTCACTAATGGATTTGACCTTAGGCTAGCCTAAGGCATCTCTACTGCTGCTTGGTTTAACAGACTATGACTGCTAAAAATCAGTTCAGTATTGTATATGTTTCACATCAGTAATGCTCATTTCAGAACTGAAAGAAATAAGTGATCAAACTGTCTGAGTGTTGATCAGCATTAGTTAATGCCCTGATCACCTCCTGATCACAGCACCTGAAATGTCATGTTAAGGGTATTAATGCTTAAGTCTCTAAAGACAGCTGTATGCATGAATTCAGTGGAAGGTGTAGGATTGATATTTTCTGGATTTTTCTCCTGCAAGAGTTGTTTTGGTGGTTTTGCATCTTAGAATATCAGAGAGTATCATTTCAATCGGGCTTCTCTTTATATAATATTACTTATATACATTCAGACATAGAATCAGCAGCACTATAGTTCACTTTAACCCCAGGGTCAAGGCTAATCTCAAATTCTGCAACTTGATTCTTCACACTGGTACTGATTTACCAGTTATCCCATATGTACTGCAATAGCTGTCCTGTTATATGACATAAACTCTGGCTATGTTCCCTCTCAGGAAGGGAATCTGGCCTGTGTTCCATAAAGGCTAGTAGTGTCTTGGTGGTTCTTCTGGCTTTTTCCTGATGATAAGGTCTCCCTCTCAAAATAGCCAAAATCAAAATTATCCTAAAACTAAGCATCTTAGCCCACTAGTAGTGGCCTAGAATGTACCTCACTGTCATGTATGTCAGTATAGAACTAGGAAATAGTATACAACTGCTATGAGATATATTGCTCCCCAACTCAGATCCTAGCATATCAGCATTCATGTTTGAGTTCCAAGAGAGTGAACTCTTGTCAGGGGCTTACTCCAAATTGTTTCTCAGGAAAAGGTTTGAATATTCACACAACCATACCAAAATTTTATAGAGAACACTGAGGTGTCATTTTACCTAGCTGAAAATGTGTCTATTTCATTCACACACATGATCTTCTAATTCAGGCTCTTCCTGCTTTGCTACTAATATTGTGCTGTATCTCACCTGTAAACCTTTTGCTTTCCTTAACTTTTCAGCTTCTGAGTAAAACTTCTCAACTGTATCACATTTTCCACTTAACCTCTCAGGTATGTCTAGCTCAGCCATATTTTCTGCCTTCCCTTTTCTCCCATTTAATCCTACTAGTCCCTTCCACTGTATTCTTTGTCTCCTTCCTCCATCTCTTTTGATTAACTCCACATGGGATTTCATTCCAGGTTTGGGGGACAGCCAATGCAAATGTACAGAATGGAGATGGTATATCATGTGTGAGGAACAGCTTGAAAACCAGATTAGCCATACTGAATTGCAGGAAGGGAAATGGTGTGTAATAATCCAGAAAAGGTAGGATGGGACTATATTTAGGATGACACTGACACATTTAGTATTTAGGAGATATAATCTTTGTCTGAGAGAAGAATGAAGTTAAAGAAAAAGACATTGAAATCAGTAAAGTAGAAAGGTTTTTAAATCACTGAGATAGAGTTTGTGGTGCTAATTTTTTTTTAATGAAAATAACTGCTAATAGGAATGTATCATGGTGAAAATTAAATGCCATTATTTGTTATATAAATCAGGCTTGGTTTATTATTTGCTGATTGTCTAGACTTAAGAAAGTGATAGAGATATTAAAAACAATGCAGATTAAACTTAAAAGGGTATTTATGTATGTGTTTGTGTGTGTGTGTACATGGATACACACACATACACATATACAGAGAAATAGTTGTTAAACATTTTTCAGTGTTCTTCTGTCAGCTGACTTAAAAATTTACCAGCCTACCATCATGTATCTGTAATCTTATGACACTGGCCTCCTTTCTATGCCTCAAAAAAGCTCTCCATCTCCTGGCTCCAAGCATTTTTAATAGCTATCCTCCATGCCCAGAGTGCTTTCCTTCCCCATCCCTTAATGACATCAATTTTTAAAGTGATAGATCAAGATAGTTTCATGATTGTATCCTGTACTATTCTGTGGTATGTCAGAAAAGAAGAAAGCACAGAATGGGATTGGCATGTTGAATGTGGAAAAAGCTTTACAGAATTAATGAGAGCCACATTTAAATGGTTAAACAGTGAGTCTAGAATTGGCAGACAGTCATATAGCTAGAATAAACTGGAAGAATTTAAAAAGAATCAAGTGACTGGGAGTCCTTAGTCAGTGAACAAGCATTTAATGTGTGATTATATCATGGCTATTATATACATATTATACCATAGCTATTACATCATAGCTATATCAATCTCACTGTTTTCGTCATATAACTCTGTCTTCACAAATGTTTAGTTGTTAATGTTTCCTTTTTTGTCCATATTATGAAGGTCCTCATTTGGATATCCAAAGCCTTCTAAATCTAACTATAATCTTCCCTTCCAGGCTTAACACACATGTCCTCCAAGTGATAGAATTGTTCCCAAACTACTTCCTCTCCCCAACACATCTTATGTTTTCCTATGTATGTATCTTGGTTCTTGCTGTGCCTCTGGCTGGAATATTATCCTCTTCCATCCTCTAAGCAGCTATTATCTTCTTTCAAGGACTCTTTCAAGGATCTTCTCAAGCCCCCTTTTCGTACCACTAGCCTAAGGCAATCTCCCGTTCCTCTAAAATCATAGTCCTTATTGTATGTACCATTCATTTCTACTATATCATGGATTGCCTTACTAAAAACCAAAGTATTATTTTGTCAATGAATTTTTCTTTTGTGTTAGTGTTGCCTATTTAATTATTTTCTGAGCAAATTGAAGTTGAAATTTCTGAGTCTCTCACCATACCTATTCCATTGATTAATAAGCCCCTTCCCTCTCCTGGTCTGACACTGAAACACAACTTGTGCTTCCTTGACGTGCCTCCCAGTTGTGCTTTTGTACATATTGCTTGGCTGCTTATATGAAAAAATGCCTATGTAGAAGCTGTATGGGGTTTAATACCAAGTCCAATTATGCAGTATGCCTGAAGGTCAAATCCTTCTTATCTCTTACATAAATAATGCTGGAAGCCTGGGCTGCTTCAGCTACCACAGAAAGATTGAGACTTCAGAAAATAAAGGTTTTTCCTTTTTCTTTAAACTTCTTTTTCTTCTTTGCATTATGTTTTCATTTTTTTCTTTCTTTTTTTCCCCCTCCATTTCCCTTTTTTTGTTTTTTTCTAGCCTTTCCCCCCCCCCAAAGTTTCTTCTTCATGGGAACCAGGCATGTAAGACCTTTGTGACCTTTCCCTTTTCCTTTTTTTTCCCTTCCGATTTGGGTTGCTCTTTGCTGTAACTTTCTTTCATTTTTACTTTCTCCTCCTCCTCATTTATAGTTTTATGTCAGTGGCTAACAACCTCTTCAGCTTGAGAATCACCAGCAGTCTCAGGCTTTCATCAAGCTACTTCTAAAAATGTATTCAGTACCTCATTCTCTTCCTCAATATATTCACTCTGTTTTGCAACAGACTAACACTGTCTTTTTTTTTTTTTAATTTATTTATTTTTTTGGCTAGGCAATGGGCCAGGGTCACACAGCTAGTAAGTGTTATGTGTCTGAGGCCAGATTTGAATTCAGGTCCTCCTGAATCCAGGGCCAGTGCTCTATCTACTGTGCTACCTAGCTGCCCCCTAACACTGTCTCTTTTTGTGTCTACTCTGGGAAAAAAAATATTAAAAGAAATATATGTCCTAGAGTCATATGATTTGAGTAGTCATATTTTTATACCGTGGTATCAGATGGTTCTTGTTGATAGCAGCAAGAGCTTTGTTCCTGGCCTAGGAACAGCCACTGGGATCCATGTGTCTCCTTGTTAGACACTG